>NC_083291.1:6584555-6888084 GCF_963506605.1 Zootoca vivipara
ATTGTGCCCGGAAACATACTGGGAGCCAAGGTAGGTCTTTCAAGACCAGTGTTATGTGGTCTCGGTGGCCACTCCCAGTCACCAGCCTGTCTGCCACATTCTGGATTAGTTGTCCAGTCCAAATAGACTGATAATGCTAGTAAGGAACATAGTAAGAAACCCTTTCAAAGAAGAACCAGAATGAAAACTTTCCCGAGTTATCTGCGAATGGACATTTTGCTTCTTTGATGACCATCAAGCAATATTTCAGAGAGTCAACTTTAGTCTCCTGGCTTCACACTGCCTTTGCTGACATTGTTTATGTGTTCCTTGATAAACGGAAGGAGGACTTGGCCTTATGTCGGTGTCAGGGACCCTGTTTTAAGTAAATCACGAGTCTCCAGTGGAGGTATTTAGAGTTTCCAGCAGAGCTGGACCCCTGGCCTTGTCAAAGTTTCATCATCAACTTCAAAGCCACTCTGTTTTCTAGCAGAAGGAGCCAGGCATTTGTCATTTATGATGACTGCCTTGTATCAAGAAACGGGCTCAAGGTGGATTTTAAAAAAAATAAAGCCGTCATCTGTAGTCTTTCAAAGCACATACAGAAAACTGGAAATTGGAGCGGTGTGTGTGTGTGTAAATTAGGGCTGCAATGTTAATTTGGAACAAGCAATGGATGAAGAAACTAAAGCTTTAGGCCAGGAACAGCCAATCGTTCAAGAAGTTGCTGGACTACAGGTCCCGAAATACTGTAAACAGTCAATTGCAAGAACTCTGGCCAGCAGGAAGATGAATTTCAAGAAAGTCTTCAAAAGACTTATGTGATGATGAATTCAAATAGGAATCAATTTGGTGTAAGGGTAGTTATTCTTAGATATACCTTCAATGTTCATTTAACCATACATAGTTATCTCTGTCTTTTACAAACTATAAAACTTTGTGCTTAGAAATCCGAACGTGTTTTTGTTATAAGGATAATTACTCTTAGATTTATTTCTCATGTTCAATTTTTCAACATTCCAGCTGATGAAGAATTGTCGAAACAGGGCCTTGCCCTGGGATTTTTCCACTGGAATTTATGTATATTTGCCTCACCATCATACTGGAATTGATTCCTATTTGAATTCACCATCACATAAATAAAACCTTTGGAAGACTTTCTTGAAATTCATCTTCCTCCTGGCCCGAGTTCTCGCAATTTACTGTTTATTTCTGGACTACAGGTCCCATCATCCCTGACCATTGGCCGTTCTGGCTGGCGCGGGTGGGAATTGGAGGCCAGCTGCATCCTGGGAGCACCCCATTGGCTACTCAGAAGCTTCTCAGAAGCTTTCAAAGATCCTAGAACAGGCTTGGCGGATTAAAACCAATGAGCCAAACAGCCCACCCTGTAAGAATCAGCAATGAGGATCAAGTACTGAGTTTTTGCTGCCCTCCAGTGGTGCTCTGGTGCAAATACACAAGCTATAACAATTTGAAAGAAAAACCCTGTCTTCCTTTAGAGCAGGGGTTCCCAACAAAATTTTCTCGAGGACCCCTCATCGAGCCGCTATTGTGACAAGGACCCCCATTAATTCCTAATCCTAAAATTAAAAAGTGAGAGCCAAATTAAGAGTCTTTTTATATTTTATATTTATACGTTTTTTTACAGTTACAACAGAGTACTCCATCAGTATACAGTTAGTTTTAATTTTCAGTTCTTAATGAGATGAGTTAAATCTGTCCTTTGAGTCCATTATTTCTGAAATATTAGGTTCCAAACTTGAAACTTCCACTCTGAAATCCGACCGCATGTCGAGCCGATTCCTATATTTGCTTTTCATGAAACACATGGAAGAAAATGCTTGCTTTGTTTACAAACACTACTGTTTTGCAAAGAGGCAGCGCACGCCAGGGAGGAGGGAGGGGAATGGAGAAGACAGGGTACCTGCGCAGTAGCGCACAAGTGAAGCCGACGCGCGCAAAGCATCTTGGGGAGGTGAGCGTTAGTAGAATGCGCGCGCTGCCTCTTTGCAAAACAGACTCTGTGCTAGACTCTGCTCATGCAGGAAGCAGCCAAAACAAAAAATCTGTTATTATACGAAATATATTTAATATATTTTTTATTCTAATAGCATCTTGCGGACCCCTCTGGCATAGCTCGCGGACCCCTGGGGGTCTGCGGACCACCTGTTGGGAACCACTGCTTTAGAGCCCAGTAATGATAGTGAAAAATAGACGCAAACTTAAATTATTTTGTAGGAATTAATTTTTTTAAAAAAAAAATAGAGTAATTTGACTAGTGTAAGACACAACATACTCAAAGTTGTGGTGTTGGTCTCTATGCAAAACAGAGCATTTTCATCTCCAATGTTCAGGCCGGTCATATTACAGAGCAAGCAGGCTACTCTCCTGTAGGAACTTCAGAGGTTCTGAGAAGAGGCAGAAGTACCAGTGGGCCAACCAAACAGGATGTGTGGCCTGTTGACAACGCAATGCACCGCCAAGCAGAGTGGCGCCAGTAATAGCCACTGTATAGAGATATGTGTAGGGAACTGTGTAGGGAACAATAAACTTCGGACCACCCAAAATCATGCACCCTTAGCTCCGGTCTTTGGCCACAAGCCACAGCATCACGTCTGGCCAAACACAGCCAGATGGGCAGGGTATAAATAATAAGTTACAGTGGTACCTTGGCTCTCAAACGCCTTGGTACTCAAACAACTTGGAAACCAAACACTGCAAACCTGGAAGTAAGTGTTCTGGTTTGTGAACTTTTTTTGGAAGCCGGATGTGCTCCGTTTTGAGTGTTACGCTTCCGTTTTGAATGTTACACTGAGGTCTGCCTGTTTCTGCTATTTATTTCGCGTTTTTGATTTTTGCCCGGCCCTCACCGAGCAGGGAACCCCCGGGCCCTGCACAGATGGACTACTGTATTTTAATATTTTGTTGGAAGCCGCCCAGAGTGGCTGGGGAAACCCACCAGATGGGCGGGGTATAAATAAATAAATTAAATAAATAAATAAATAATTTACAGCCATTATGCCTTGTAGCCACTGAAAGCCTTATCGTTCATGGGTTTGTCTAATCCCTTTTAAAGCCTTCTAAGCAGGTGGCCACCACCACATCTTGCAATAACAAACTCCATAGTTTTAAACCATGCACTCTATAAAACAAGTATTTCCACTCTCCTGTCCTGAATCTCCCATCTTCAACTTCATTGAGTGACTCCTGGTTCTAGTATTAGTAAAGGTGAAGGTAAAGGGACAGACAGCTTCCAGCTCATGTGGCCAGCATGACTAAGCCGCTTCTGGCGAACCAGAGCAGCGCATGGAGACGCCGTTTAGCTTCCTGCCGGAGCGGTACCTATTTATCTACTTGCACTTTGACGTGCTTTCGAACTGCTAGGTGGGCAGGAGCTGGGACCAAACAACGGGAGCTCACCCCGTTGCAGGGATTCGAACCCACAGCCCTATTCACTTTCTCCTCCAGGCAGAATTGTATGTGCCTCTATCATGTCTCCCACCTTCTGTGCCTCTCCCACTGCCCCCCAAAATCCAGTTAGAGGCAGTATGGCTTCTGGACTTCCATCTTCCCCTTTGTGGGTCCTATTATTAATCATTTCCTCCCACATCTTTTATGATACTCCAAATCCTTTACCTCTTCCATTATGTCCAGAATTCAACCTTAAACTACAAGTGATATTCCAATCCCACTAACGATTTTAACTGTGTATCATTTTCCCCATTCCTTATTAAAATTCTGGCCTTCCTGATTTCTGACTCTTCCGGTCATTTTAACGAATTCAGCATAGTCCATTAACTTCATCTGCCATTCTTCTCTGGTAGGAACTTTATGGTATTTCCATCTCTGGGCCAGTAACATCTGTGCAGCTGTAGTCACATACATAAATAGTCTTTTCTGCTCCTTTGGGATTTCGGCACCTAGAATTCCTAAAAGGAAGGCTTCAGGCTGCTTAACAAAGGTTGTTTTAAACATTTTTTCAACTCATTATATATCATTTCCCAAAACCATTTTAAAGGTAAAGATAAAGGGACCCCTGACCATTAGGTCCACTCGTGACCGACTCTGGGGTTGCGATGCTCATTTCGCTCTATTGGCCGAGGGAGCCGGCGTACAGCTTCCGGGTCATGTGGCCAGCATGACAAAGCCACTTCTGGCAAACCAACGCAGCACACAGAAACGCCGTTTACCTTCCCGCTGTAGTGGTACCAATTTATCTACTTGCACTTTGACGTGCTTTCGAACTGCTAGGTTGGCAGGAGCTGGGACCAAGCAACAGGCGCTCACCCCATTGTGGGGATTCAAACCGCCGACCTTCTGATCGGCAAGCCTTACGCTCTGTGGTTTACCGTAACCCACAGAACCACCCATGTCACTGTTTTACTACCTTACAATTCCACCACATATGATAAAAGGTACCTTCTTTTTCCTTACATTTCCAGTATACATTTGAGCATGTTTTGTACATTTTTGCTAATTTACTAGGAGTTAAATACCACCAGTACATCATTTTCATATAATTTTCTTTCAGCGTATAACATGCTTCTGAATCCCAGTTTCTGGAGACCACAGGCAGGGAGAGTTACTCCTGCACTCAGATCTTGCTTGTGGGTATCCCATGGACATCTGGTTGGCCAGTGTGAGAACAAGATGCAGGAATGGATGGACCACTGGCCTGATCCAACAGGCTCTTCTTAAGTTCTTATGTTCAACTTATGATCCACTTGTGGCCGGCTAAACCTCACATTATATTTTTAGCTTGCTCCTAGCGACCAGGTCGTATGAGGTTCCATCATCGCAGGGCGTGTCCCTCCATAAATGAGTTGAGTGGTGGTGCCTCCAGACATGATCCAGGGCCATGGTAGACCACCCATTCTCCATTTGGAAACGCCTATCAAAGAAAAACAGCCAACCGTAGACTCAGTGGTAATATCAATCCACACTTAGTTCTTAATTGAGTACAGATGAACAAACAAACTCTACCCAGGACCTTCTCTCGCCAGGCCATTCCTGAAAATCCTAACCCATCATTCAAAACGTCTCCCCTTTGTTGTTATGGGACCTGCCCAAGAATTCACATAGAACTGGTGAAGCTTCCAGAAGGCTTGTATCTGGGGCCATATCAATCAAAAGTTCAACCCGAACCTGTCCTTTTGTTAGCAGCAACTCTCCTTCGCAACACAGGGACTTGTCCTTTCAATGAAAACCAGCAGGTGTCAGCGTTGGTCTAGAGGTTTCAGCTGGGAGTTCCAGCAACAAAGAGGTTTAAAACTTCAGAGTGTCGCTTTTACTGTTTAGCCTTAACTCAAGGAATCAATCGTTTGGTGAAAGACAATCTGTCAATGCTGATGGAGTTGGGAAATCGAAGCTAGAAAAAGAAAAAGAATATATATATATATACCCAGCACACTCTGTGCAATGCAGGGGTGAGATGAGGCAAGAAGTATCCACTGGGATTTCTGCTTATGATCGCTAAATGATAAATGTTCTGGAAAAGTAGGCCATAGTTCAGAGGTGGGTCTCATATTTTGCAAGCATGAGGTTGCAGGTTCAGCCTACAGCATCTCCACTTGTAAAAGGATCTTGGGTATCAGGGCTAGGAGAGACTTTGGGGCCTTTGGAGAGATTCTGCCCCAGGCAGTGTACCTCCAGATACTAGATGCTGGAAAAAATCAGCAGAGAAGAGCTCAAGAACCCCTGATTTGCACACAGCAGGCCCCAGGTTCAATCCGTGGCATATCCAGTTGAGAGGTTCAGGTAGCAGGTGACAGGAAAGACCTCTGCCCCCAGTTCTAGAGAGGTGTTGTCTCCATACCTGCCAAGTCCCTGCCTGAGAAATAAGGGACCGGACCGGAAGTAGCAGACCGGAAGTAGCGCTGCCACCATGTTGGAACTGGGCGGAGCATGCTCAGAAGCGACTTTTGATGCTGCTCTGCCCTATTCCAAAATGGCCGCCGCACCAGAAGTCGCGCTGCAGCCATTTTGGAACTGGGCAGAGCAGCATCAAAAGTCGCTTCTGAGCATGCTCCGCCCAGTTCCAAAATGGCCACCGCGCCAGAATAAACCGGGGGAAAATGAAAAAATCCGTTTTTTCGGCTGGGAACAGCTGGAAAAACGGGGGTTTCCCAGGGAATACGGGAGACTTGGCAGCTATGGTTGTCTCCTACCAGCAAAGAGCAATGCTGGCCAAAATGGACCCAAGGTCTGCATCAGCTTTGTATGTTTGGAGAAATAGAAGTGTTCTGTTTCACTTTCATTACAGCGAAGTGCGATTCAGGAAAGCTCGGGCTGGCTATAAAAAGACATAACACTTGTGTCACTTTGAGATTGCTCTTTTGACTTGGCAGAGGTCTCCTTAGCTACTCAAAGCCTAGCAGCTGGCTCGTGGCCTTTGTTAGTGGCTGATCTCATTGTACTCGCTCCCAGGCAGGTGTCCGCATAACATACGCTAGCCTCGCCACCAACAGCTTTCTTAAAATGCTTCTGTGGCAATGGCGTGATGAGAAAAGTAACTCCTGCTGGAAAAACAGAGGCAGACAAAGAAAGTTGTTTTGCTGATGGGAGAAACAAATGGCTTTGTGGTCGGAGAAGATGGGAGGCAATCACAAATGGTGGATTGGAAGCCAATGGATTGGAAGCCAATCTCCTTCCTTCTTTTTATTTAGTTGTTTTTATTGGTAACTCTTAGAAATAATCTATCTTGTAGTAATGACACTTATCATATGGAATTAACTATGATAACTATGGATATATAACAGATGGATAATGGTAAAAGATGCAGAAAATTAAATCTTAAATATGGAACCCATGGAGGGAGGGAAGGAGGTTCGAAGGGTCAAAAGAACCTTTTACTTTAATGTTTGAAATGGTTCAAGTTAAAATTGTGTAAAACCATTTAAAATTTATATATAATCTATCTTTGATTGATAGGTGAAATGGGTAGCTGAAGGGAATCTTCAATCCACCCAGAGGACTTCACAGCAGACTGGTGGAAGTGTACTGTGTACTGTGGTACTTTGGTTGTTGAACTTAAGCCGTTCCGAGAATCTGTTCGACTCTTAGAATGGTTCAAAAACCAAGACGCGGTTTCTGATTGGCTACGGGAGCTTCCTGCACTCAGTCAGAAGCTGCGTTGGTTGTTCAGCTTCTGAAAAATGTTCACAGACCGGTACACTCACTTCCAGGTTTGCGGTGTTCGGGAGCTGATTTGTTCAGGAGCCAAGCCATTCAACAACCAAGATACCACTAAACATGAACAGAAAGCCATTTGGGGCTCCTATCCTTTTTAAATACGAGTTAATTTGGCAGAATCTACAATATCCTGGTCACATTGTGCTCCTTGCTTTCCTAATTGTGACAGATCTGTGGCATAAGTGCCAACTCCCAGATTGAAAAATCCGGGATCGGCAGCAGCGCGGCACCGGAAGTCGTGCTGCGGCCATTTTGGAACTGGGCAGAGCAGCACCAGAAGTTGCTTCTATGCATACTCTGCCCATTTCCAAAATGGCTGCAGTACCAGAAATCGCTTCTGCGCATGTCCAGAGACTCCAGACATGCGCAGAAGGAGCCTCCCCGGGCCGGTAAGAATCCGGGGGATTTACGTTTTTTTTAAAAAAAATCCGGGCTGCCAGCGGGAAACGGCTGGAAAAACGGGGGTTTCCCGGGGAATACAGGAGACTTGGCAGCTATGATCTGTGGACAGAACATATTTCTGTTGTGCAATCTCCCCCCCCCCCCAAAGAAAAGCTCAGCAACTGAAGAAATATTGGTTTCATAATTTTGGGTCCAAAAAAGGGGTGCCGTTTTATACACAGAAAAATACAGTACTCCCAATTCTATTATCCTCAAAGCATTTGGGCCAGATTCTGCCTAGGCGCTGCTGGTCCCCAGAGTAAGGGCAGGGTTAGATACAGCGAGGAAGCTGATGCCCCTCCCCCCACTCTGGAACAGATTTCAGTGGGACGTGACAGTCTGTTGTTATCTGTTTTCTCAGAGCAAAACACTTTGTCCTTTCTAAGTATTTGTATTTGCTTCAGCAATGCTAACCATCCCAGGCAATGATGATTTATTAGCGTCCAGAAAGAGTAAGGTCCATCAAAGGCTGGGAACACAGCCCAGGACAACACTCCCTTCAATCTGGTCATCAAACTCCCCTTTGCAAAATATATAAATTTTGGACCGACCGCAGCACATTCGAAAGCAAGCAAGATCTGGTCCTGCCAGGCCCGCCAGTTTCATTTGCAGGCAACCCATCCTGCTTCTGGGTGTTTTGTTAAGATTCCTGTTTGGCAACTTGCGCAAACTCTTAAAGCAGAGACAGCCAGTGTGGCACCCTGCAGATGTTGTTGAACCTGAAGGAGCGTCTCCACCTCCATCGTTCTGCCCGGACACTGAGGTCCAGCACCGAGGGCCTTCTGACGGTTCCCTCACTGCGAGAAGCCAAGTTACAGGGAACCAGGCAGAGGGCCTTCTCGGTAGTGGCACCTGCCCTGTGGAATGCCCTCCCATCAGATGTCAAAAAGAAAAACAACTACCAGACTTTTAGAGGACATCTGAAGGCAGCCCTGTTTAGGGAAGCTTTTAATGTTTAATAGATTATTGTATTTTAGTATTCTGTTGGAAGCCGCCCAGAGTGGCTGGAGAAACCCAGCCAGATGGGCAGGGTATAAATTATTATTATTATTATTATTATTATTATTACTACTACAACTCCCATCACCCTTGGATGTGCTGGCTGGGGCTGATGGTGTCATGTGACAAAGGTATTTGAGAGCAGAAGCCGCAAAGGAGCCTAGAAATGTGAAATGCTGGAAAGCTGCAGAATCATTTAGCATGCTGAATCACTGTCAGGGGTGTCTTACCCGTAGAGGCTAGTGGCGCAGGGCGTCAATGCACCAGGTTCTGAAGAGCGCCAGGCAAGAGGCGGAGGCTGGATGTGGCACCTTCCGGCATCAGCTCGCCGCCCTCACCCGCCTCCGCCATGCCGCGCCGAAGCAGCGCCATACCCAGAGCCTCCGCCTGCCGTGGCCCCCACGGCACGAAGCGGCCAGCTGAGCCAGGAGCTGCCGCATCCAGCCTCTGCCTCTTCCCCACCGGAGGAGCTGCCCTCCAGCCGCTACCTGCCTCCTCCAGCCCCGCGGAATGCGCAAGCACACAAGACGCCTCTTATAGTGTACTGTTTTGACCAGTGGACAGACCTCCAGAACAGATTACAGTGGTGCCTCGCTTAACGAATGCCCTGCTTAACAAAATTTCCACTTAACGAAAGGATTTTTCGAGCAGAGGTTGCCTCGCTAGACGAATTCGTTTTATGAAAAATTCGTCTAGCGAATCGCGGTTTCCCATAGGAATGCATTGAAATTCAATTAATGCGTTCCTATGGGCAAAAAAAAATTTCAAAAACATTTCAATGCATTCCAATGGGATTCGCTAGACCCGTGGAACGAATTAAATTCGTCTAGCGAGGCACCACTGTATGTCCGTAAGTAGAGGTTCCACTGTATAGGGAAGTTTTTATTTTATTTTTAAAGTTTCATGTTTTATTATGTTTCTATACATGTTGGAAGCTGCCCAGAGTTGCTTGGGCAACCCAGTAAGACGTGTGGAGTATAAATAGTAAAATTATCATTATAGAATTGGACGTCCTTATTTTAATCCGAGTAATGTTGGAGGGTAGGCACTTTATTCTGCCTCTGCGTAAGGGCAGCACCACGAGAGAGGGCCTTTTCTGCAGTGGCTCCCCATTTGTGGAATGCTCTCCCCAAGGAGGCTCACCTGGTGTCATATTTTTAGGTGCCAGGAAAAAATGTTTCTCTATAACCAGGCCTTTGATGGATTAACAGCCTTTTAAATCTGTTTGTGAGTTAGGGGTTTGTTTTTGTTTCATTATGTATATTTCGTGTTCTCGTTTTGCATTTTCATGTTGCGAAGTGCCTTGGATGAAAAGGCCGGGACTTTCCCCTTTTTTTCCCCAGCCAGAACTTGCCAGAATTCAGTTCTGGCACCTCTCAGATGGGCGCCATTGCCCTTCTAAGAGAACAAGGGCGTTCCTGCACCTCTTTTTCTAGAAAAGCAGCACCGTGAAAGGCAGTATACAAATTTAATAAATGCAAATGAAACGTGAGAGAAGAACACTGAGTTTGTTGGCTCTTGGCCACAGCAGAGGCCGGTCATTTTCTGCCGCCCTGGCTCCAGCTATTATATTAGAAAGGCATCAAGGGCATTGTCTCGATGTTTGCTTAGAAGGAATTCTAAAGGGATTTGCGTTCTCTTGTTTCATGAGCCCCCACGTTTTGATACTGACCTAAGTGGAAGCACAGCAGCTGGTCCTGTCCATCTCTGCAGGCAAGTGCGAGGATTCCTGATTATACTTAGTACCCACAGCAGGGACAGTGGCTGAGAGGGACCTTGCAGCAAGCCGTGCTTCAACGGGAAGCCGTCGCGAAGGAATATGCCTGCCTTTGGCTGAAGGAGACGTATCCTGTCCTCCCTCCTGGATTAACCATGAAAGACGCTCTCAACATTCCGCTGGTCCATTTCTTCACTCTTGCGGCCTTCAGCTTGGCTGAGAAATCACCTAAAGGTTGGTGTAGGCTAATGTCCATCTTCTATTTTCTTTGCCCCCAGTTTTATACTTGCTTCGAAGCCTGTGATCGATATACAAGCCGCAGGAATTTGCACGAGGGAACTCCTTTCTCCCAGCACTGCACCTGCGATTGCCTTCGAAGGAGAACCGGTGTCTCTCTTTGTGTTTACAAAACTGCGGTGTCAGTTGCGCTGTGATGGAGGAAGGAATTTCTCTGGGCTGTTTGCGTGGGAAGGGCTGCTTATCCTCTGTATCGTGTTAAACACAATTGTTAAGACAGAAACCTTTTTCCTGTGCTGTGAGCTGGAATATGCTCCAGCTAGCAATCCTTTGAGACTAAGTCCCACTGAACTCTGTGCGACTTGTAAGTAAATAGATAGACCGTCGGGCTCCATGAGATAAATCTTCAGAAGTGTGCCTGATAGGAAGATGCTTGAGGAATTTGATCTTTGCCCATACAGCGCGAACTAACGGATGTGGTTTGTAACTCCCAGGCCAAAGTGTGGATTAGAATTTAACAGTGCAATTCTCTGCATGTTTGCCGAACTGTGCTCAATGGGGCTTTCCTCTAGTTAAGTTTGCACGGGACTCTAGCCGCATCTGTTTATCCACTGACTTTGGCAATCCTTGCATGATTCAGCTAAACACAAAACAGAACAGAACATGTCAAATATTTATTCTGAAAGCCCATATAGAAATCACATTCAGAGAGAAAACACATTTTAAAAGATGCGTTGAAATACAGATCGATACGACAGATCTTATCGTATGGCTATATATGTTTCATACACACAGATCCAAATATTCATTGCAGGCTTGTGAATAGTTAACAGCATTTGATTTCAGTCAGACCTATTCCTGCTTTATACTGTCTTTTCCGTGTATAAGACGCCCCCTATTTTGGGGGACTCCAAATTAAGAAAACACCCCTCAGCACTACCCATGTATAAAAAGAGCCCCAATTTTAAACCTATTTTTTGGGTTAAAAACCTAGTCTTATACGTGGAAAAATGTTTTATATCTACGTATGCATTTAAATATATGCAATTGCATAGAGTGTCATACCTCTATGGCGCATGATCCAGTTTAAACTTCGACGGACTTCAGTTTTTAATTTTCAGACTTCAGTTTGTAAAAGATGACTTCAGCTGACATTTTACAGATCTGTTTAGGGGCCAAGTGACACATTTCTGGGAGTTTGCTGATCCTCCCCCTTATTGTTCTTCTTTTTTATTACGTGTCCAACCTCGCCTCTTCCTTGGCGCCCTCTAGAACTGCGCCTATCACTATGTCTTATTTTTGGGGTATGGCTTACATTGCGCAAATGCTTAGGAAATCCTGCTATGGCTTATTTTCGGGGAAACAGGGTGTTATTTTCATTTTAAAATTCCTCAAAGCACTGGATGAAGCAGATACTCAATTGCACGTAACACAGAGGTTGGCCGCTAAGACCATGGGTTGTGCAAACAGTTTTTATCAGTTCAGGATGAATACCACTTATAAATTATTTTTCACATGGTGGTTGGGGGGGGGAATGTGCCGGGAGTAAGATTTACACAAATATTTCAAAGAAGTGCTTGCATGAACTTAATTAAAATACTGGCGGTAAGATGGTGCCCGCAATCCAACTGCATAATGCTGTCAACAGCTTTTGTAAATAGAACAGGCTGAGTCACAAGTTGAAAACATTAGCTCCTAATTAGCTGCCTGGCCCACGAAAACTGGTGTCATGGCACTTTTTGTTGTCTAAGCGCAAAGAAATAAAAGAGTTTTATCCAGCTAAATCATTGTGCATATGGAACAGCTTCCATGGGTACAAGAGAAGAGAAAATCCACTTTGAGTGTGGAAATGATTTAGTAGTTGGATTTGTTGTAAGAATTTTAAGGTTATATATACAGTGGTACCTCTACTTATGAATTTAATGCGTTCCAAACGCAGATTTGTAAGTCGAAAAAATTTGTAAGTCGAATAGGAATGCATTGGGAGAAAAAATTCATAAGTAGAAAAAATCCAAGATGGCGGACGGAGCTCCATTTGTAAGTAGAAACATTCGTAAGTAGAGTTATTCGTCAGTAGAGATACCACTGTATAATAATTGTTCATAAACATGTACATGTTATAAGCAAAAACTTGCCCTTATTCCCTTATGGGGTACACAAGAGCTCTTATTGGGTTCTCCATCGGTCGGAGAATATAACAGAGGCCAACCAGAGAATTTTGAGAAGCCAAGCCTTTATTTTTGCTGTTGCAACAGGGTCCTTCCCCTCATGCAGGAGAACAAGGAAGGAACCCCAAACAAAGGTGTCCTGCCCTTAAAAAGAAATTTGAAATTGGTTTCAGCCCACCCCCCAGAAGCATCACCCATACGTCACAGAAGGGGTGTAGCCCAAGACCGCCCTCCCTAAATTCATCATAGATACATCATGAAAGGGGAGGTCTGGTGGCAGTAATCTGAGCATCCTGGACCCTGCCCCCTGCCCCCAAAACCTAATCAAGTAAAAAAATAAAAGAGAGATATATTTACATTTCCCTCTTTCCCAGCCAAGTTAATCACACCCTTTGTCTGGCACTCAGGTATCAGGATGCCAGGGATTATCACTTTAATTCCTGAGACAATGAGAAGGTTTTCCCCACTCCCCTTCTTCCTTGCAGAGGAACACCTGGTCAGAGAGTCAAAATGGTGTCAGTCAGGCCTGTCTTCCTGTGCTGCTTCAGACATGTGCCTGTACATTCATGTACAGTGGTACCTCTACTTACGAATTGAATGCGTTCCGAATGCACATTTGTAAGCCGAAAAAAATTATAAGTCGAATCCCATAGGAATGCATTGGGAGAAAAAATTTGTAAGTAGAAGCAACCCTATCTAAAAATTTGTAAGTAGAAAAAATCCTATCTAAACCGCATCCAAGATGGCGGACGGAGCTCCATTCGTAAGTAGAAACATTCGTAAGTAGAGTTATTCGTAAGTAGAGGTACATGTTTATGAACAATTATTATATATATAAAAACCTTAAAATTCTTACAACAGATGCAACCCCCCCAAATGCATAGCATTCTTTCCCTAACTCTGCACAAAGGAATCGTGATCTCTCAAAGAAACACCCACACTTGATTATTATTTTTCTTGAGAAAGCAAAAGGATGTCAGGCTTATGTGGATCATCATGTGTCACACAAGACTTTTAAGATGCAAACAAGCTGTCAAGAAAACCCTAGGAATGTCTTTTCGGCAAAAATTTGGCTCAGTACAGAGCTCCAGTGAGAGACTCAATATTAGATCCCACATACCCTCCAACTTTTATCCAATGAAAATAGGAACATCCTATTTAATAATAATAATAATAATAATAATATAGTCAGACCTCGGAACTTGAACGTAATCCATTCCGGAAGACTGTTCGACTTCCGAAATATTCGAGTTCCGAGGGGAACGGCTTCTGATTGGTTGCAAGAGCTTCTTGCACTCAAGCGGAAGCTGCATCAGACGTTCGAGTTCTGAGGAATGTTTTAAAACTAGAACACTTAGTTCTGGGTTTTTGGTGTTCGGGAACTGAAACGTTTGGCAACGGAGCCGTTCGGTTTACGAGGTTTGGCTGTAATAATAATAATAATAATAATAATAATAATAATAATAATAATACCCCACCCATCTAACTGGGTTGCTCCAGCCACCCTGGGAGACTTCCAACATATAAATAAATTCCAAAATTGCTCAGTCATTTCCAAGGCATTTCCAAACCCAGTTCAGATGACATCTTGTTTCTAAGGGTTGTTCATCAGGATCGTGGCGGGATCTGATTTCCTCCCCCAGTGTGCCCTGAAGCACACTGACTGCTGCTATATTGTCAGCTGATGCTGATACTTTGGTGATGATGGTAGCAGCAAAGGAGGGTCTCTCTTCTCCCTTTCTGCCCACCCGCTCTCATTCTCAATGGTGGCAGGGAGACAGGAAGAGGCAGCCCTCCTGCCATTGCATAAATAAATGGGTGGGAGGAGAAGGGACAGTCAAAGGGGAAGGGAGTTCTCCATCTTGAATTACAATCCAAGCCAGAGAAGAACTTTCAAGGGGGAGGGTGACCCAGTTCAGAATATTGGCGCACTTTATGAATGGGCCATATTTGTATCCTGAACTAGGTCCCTGGGACATTTTGCAACATTTAAAACCAATAAAATTATATATATATATATATATATATACACACACACATAACTTTTATACATTTTAACTTTAACCATTTCAAAACATTAAAATAAAATGGTTATTTCGAACCTTTGGACCTCCTCCCCTCCCTCCATGGGTTTCATTTCCAAAGGGGGAAAAATATTTCCCCTTTTTCTGCATCTTTTACCGTTATCTATCTGTTATATATTTAAAGTTTCCAAAAGTCATTTCACATTACAAGTGTCATTATATCCCTGCCAATGATTTTAACTGTTTACAGTGGTCTTTTTAAGTATATTAAAAATTATTCCAGTCTTTTAAAAAGACTTGATCTTCCTGGTTTCTGATCTTTCCCATCAGTCTCTCCATTTTTGCATACCCCATCCGTTTAGTCCTCTGGTCGGCACTTCTCCCTCCTTCAATCTCTGGGCTAGAAGCGTTCTTGCTCCTGTCGTTGCATACATAAAAAGTCTCTTGTCTTCTTTTGGTATCTCTTCACCTATTATATCTAACAAAAAAGCTTCTGGTTTTCTTAAACATTTTCTTTAACTCATTGTATATCATTTCCCAGAAGACTTTTACCACTCCACAAGACCGCCACATATGGTAAAAGGTACCCTCTTTCCCTTTACATTTCCAACACAGATTTGAACTAGTTCTATACATTTTCGCAATTTTACTCGGTGATAGGTACCAACCGTTTTCTGGGAAACTACTGGGAAATGGTTTTCCCAGTAGTGATGTATGGAAGTGAGAGCTGGACCATAAAGAAGGCTGATCGCCAAGGAATTGATGCTTTTGAATTATGGTGCTAGAGGAGACTCTTGAGAGTCCCATGGACTGCAATAAGATCAAACCTATCCATTCTGAAGGAAATCAGCCCTGAGTGCTCACTGGAAGGACAGATCGTGAAGCTGAGGCTCCAATACTTTGGCCACCTCATGAGAAGAGAAGAATCCTGGGAAAAGACCCTGATGTTGGGAAAGATTGAGGGCACTAGGAGAAGGGGACGACAGAGGACGAGATGGTTGGACAGTGTTCTCGAAGCCACCAACATGAGTTTGACCAAACTGCGGGAGGCAGTGCAAGACAGGAGGATTTCATTAGTGGGATCTCGGGTGGAAGCTGGAGACCCAAACCAGATTGTTGTTGTTGTTGTTTAGTCATTTAGTCACGTCCAAATCTTCGTGACCCCATGGACCAGAGCACGCCAGGCACTCCTGTCTTCCACTGCCTCCCGCAGTTTGGTCAGACTCATGTTGGTAGCTTCGAGAACACTGTCCAACCATCTCGTCCTCTGTCGTCCCCTTCTCCTAGTAGACCCATTTGAATGCATGCCAGGGAACAGATAAAACTGAGAAGAAATCCAGCTGTTAGGTTCGACCATCCCTGATCCAGATCTCATCCATGCTTAGGACTTCCTAAGAGACAGATGTTTTGACTCTCAGGCGCAAGCTTGCCTCACTCATGATGCCCATTTGGTAATTTATCTGTAAGCAGGGCAGTGTTTTTAACATCCTTTGATGGTCAGGGGATTCTCCCAGCTGCTTGTAGCATTCTCTGTAGTGTGTTGTAGAGAACGTGCAAAACAGAGCTGTCAGCAATATCTAGTTCACCCGGCACTGGATGGATGTCTTTGGCAAACATACATTGAAATAATTGTTTGCTGTATTCCTTTGTATGCCAAGAAAAGGAAAAAGAATTTGCAGGAGGTGCCCTTTTGATCTCCATTAATCATAACTTTATCACACGATATAAAAGTATTTACAGTTCTCCAAGGCCTTGGATTGAACAGGGTGTTATATATAAGTATTTGTCAGCTGTATCACAAAATCTGCTACACCTCTGAAGAAAAAGAAGCGAAGTACGCCCTGTATTTGGGAAAGGGGGGAGAAAGTCAACATTGTTTGCATTTTAATGAGAAGGTACCTCGTTCACACCTTGCAAAATAGAATACAGCTACCTGTCAAGTAGGTGGACCCAGGTGGTGCTGTGGGTTAAACCAGAGTCTAGGGCTTGCTGAGCAGAAGGTCGGCGGTTCGAATCCCTGCAACGCGGTGAGCTCCCGTTGCTCGGTTCCAGCTCCTGCCCACCTAGCAGTTCAAAAGCACATCAAAGTGCAAGTAGATAAATAGGGACCGCTCCGACGGGAAGGTAAACGGCGTTTCCGTGCGCTGCTCTGGTTCGCCAGAAGCAACTTTGTCATGCTGGCCAAATGACCCGGAAGCTGTCTGCGGACAAACGCCGGCTCCCTCGGCCTATAGAGCAAGATGAGCGCCGCAACCCGAGAGTCGGACACGACTGGACCTGATGGTCAGGGGCCCCTTTACCTTTACCTGTCAAGTAAGACATTCTTCTAATTTTCTGGTGCAGCTCACCGACCAAATAATGTAAACACAGGAAGGTTTACATAAAATTGCCTACATTCATGGAAATACCACCATAGCGCATCGTATTAGGGAAAAACACTAGGCAAAAAACTGTGCATATTATTAGTCAAAACAGCATAGAATGACTTATCAGGAGATGTTTGCATCAAAATGCTGATACCAGTTCTTATCTTTGAAGTTCTAAATGGCCTAGGCCTGGGGGGGCACCTTCTGCGGCAGTAGATTCATCTTCTACACTTAATTTTTTAAAAATGAGGTCTTGATCATTTCCACCATTTTAGATTTTGTACACAGCAGCAATTAACTGAGAATGGCATTGCAAAATTTGGAGGGGTACCAGTTTCAGAGGAGTGGTTTTTTTTTGAAGGTCTTTCCATTCATACATTGCTTTGTAAAGTGTGCATTGGGTAGGATTGCCTTTAAAACTGAATTTCTCCCTCATCCCAAATTACCCAATCGTCTCTTGGTTGTCCTTCATCTTGATAACTTTCAGTTGGGTGTAATTGCTTTATTTGTACCCCACCCATCTGGCTGGGTTTCCACTCTGGGCGGCTTCCAACAAAGATTTAAAATACATTAAAATGTCACACGTTAAAAACGTCCCTGAACAGGGCTGCCTTCAGATGTCTTCTAAATGTTAGGTTTCTTTGACATCTGATGGGAGGGCGTTCCACAAGGTGGGTGCCACTACCAAGAAGGCCCTCTGCCTGGTTCCCTGTAACTTGGCTTCTCGCAGCGAGGGAACCGCCAGAAGGCTATCGGTGCTGGACCTCAGTGTCTGAGCAGAACGATAGTGGTGGAGATGCTCCTTCAGGTATACTGGGCCAAGGCCGTTTAGGGCTTTAAAGGTCAACACCAACACTGAATACCAGTACCATGAATGCTACTATTTTCTTAAGCCATCTTTCTTTTTCCTCCTCCTGCTTGCAGCACCCATCATCACCACTTCTCTCGAAACAGTCGATGCCCAAGTCGAAGAGCTGGCCATCTTTGAGTGTGTAGTGGAGGCTTATCCTCAGGCGGAGATCACATGGACTCGCAATAACATTCCCATCAGGTAAAAATTATGTGGGCAAAAGATGTTGGCATCACCACAGTTGAATTAGCAAAAACCGATGCAAAAATACTGTTATGGATTTAAGGAGGGGACCCCCCAAAAAAAATCCTAGAAATGAATAAAAGCTAGGATTTGGGTTATTTGGGATATGAAAGGATAATAATAATAATAATAATAATAATAATAATAATAATAATATATTTATTTATTTATTTATTTATTTATACCCCGCCCATCTGGCTGGGTTTCCCCAGCCACTCTGGGTGGCTTCCAACAAAATATTAAAATACAATAATCTATTAAACATTAAAAGCTTCCCTAAACAGGGCTGCCTTCAGATGTCTTCTAAAAGTCTGGTAGTTGTTTTTCTCTTCGACATCTGATGGGAGGGTGTTCCATAGGGCGGGTGCCACTACCAAGAAGGCCCTCTGCCTGGTTCCCTGTAACTTGGCTTCTCGCAGCGAGGGAACCGGCAGAAGGCCCTCGGCGCTGGACCTCAGTGTCTGGGCAGAATGATGGGGGTGGAGACGCTCCTTCAGGTATACTGGACCGAGGCTGTTTAGGGCTTTAAAGGTCAGCACCTTTAATGCAAGCTGCAGAGGAATTCCTGGGCTAGCTTATGCAAAACAACCTGACTGAGCTGCTGTTATCGAAAGAACAATCCATTAACAATATGAGAGAACTCCTTCTCCTTTGCCCTGAGATGTGAACAGAGACTGGGGATTTGGAAGGTTGCTCTGGGAGCAAGGGTGGCTAAGAGGAAGAAGGAGGAAGAAGAAGAGCTGAGATCCATCTTGGGCAGGTTGGCTGAAGGTTGACTGCACTGTTTTGGGGGTTACCAGAACCTCTTGAAAGGATTATGCTGTAAGATCTGGGCTCCTTCCATGCAGACTGTAAATATATTCATTCATTCATCCATCCATCCATTCAATTTATACACCGCCCTATACCTGGAGGTTTCAGGGCGGTTCACAAACAAGACCACAACATATAAAATGAAACCAAAAACAATAACCCAACCCCCCAAAAGAGCCACATTCTAAAAGGGTGTTGGATGTCAATAAGATCAACCAAAGGCTTGGTTAAAAAGGGACGTTTTTGCCTGGAGCCTCAAAGTGTGTAATGAAGGCGCCAGGCGAACTTCCCTGGGGAGAGCATTCCACAGAAGGGGAGCCACTGCAGAGAAGGCCCCGTTCTCGTGTTGCCGCCCTTCGGACCTCTCAAGGAGATGGCACACGAAGGATCACCTCGGAAGATGATCTCAGGGTCTAGGTAGGTTCACATGGAAAGAGGCGGTCCTTGAGGTATTGTGGTCCTGAGCTGTTTAAGGCTTTATAGGTCAAAACCAGCACTTTGAATTGGGTGAATAAACCATTTTTTCTTCAAGCCATGACTGTCTCTGCCGTGTCTTCGGTTCTTCAAAGGAGCACAAATCCAGTGTGATTGGCTGGGACCCCCATGGGTTCTTGCCACTGCTCGGCAGAGAGAGGGGCAGGCACCCAACTTTTGTAACCGACTTAAACTCCACAGCTATTTTTCTGCCAGTTATTACTCCCCATCCTCAGTTTGTATTTGCTGGTGCCGCATATTAATTTCCACACATTTTTGGAAAAAAAGAAAATAGGTGTACGCCTATTTCACATATGTGAATGTGATAAGCCCACATTTCACAACAAGTGAATAAGCTCAGGTCTGTAATGTGCATCTTTTAAAATGCCCCTTTAATGCACTTAAATATATTTTCCAGGTTCTTTGACGCACGGTATAGCATAGAGAAAAATGGGCAGCTCTTGACCATTCTGAGTGTGGAGGAAAGTGATGATGGAGTCTATTGCTGCACTGCAAACAATGGCGTGGGGGTACCGGCAGAAAGATGTGGGGCATTGCAGGTGAAAATGAGTGAGTATACACATGCGATACTGAACGTATAGTTGGTTTTGTCCTCACATGAAAAAGAAAACAAGACACAATATATTATTTGCCTTAATGCTATATGAACTCAACTACACTAGTAAAAAAAAGAGAAGAAGTTATAAATGTGTTATAACACTGTGACACCGGATGGCGCTGTGAAATTTTTCATTGTGAGTTTTAAAACGTTTTTTCCTCAGAGTGTTTTTTTATAGCTGTGTAGATGCAGCCTTAGGATGCACCTGTGATTTGGGACACGGTTATGAATTGCTCATAGCTGTGGCAGTTGCCTCATGAGAAACCCAACTTTGGGGATGTGTAGTCAGGATAACTTTCAGTGGGCCAGTGTGGTGTAGTGGTTAAGAACGGTAGTCTCGTAATCTGGTGAACTGGGTTCGAGTCTCCGCACCTCCACATGCAGCTGCTGGGTGACCTTGGGCTAGTCACACTTCTCTGAAGTCTCTCAGCCTCACTCACCTCACAGAGTGTTTGTTGTGGGGGAGGAAGGGAAAGGAGAATGTTAGCCGCTTTGAGATGCCTTAGGGTAGTGATAAAGTGGGATATCAAACCCAAAGTACTTCTCCTCCTCCTCCTCTTCTTCTTCAGTGTGCTCCTCTGCATGTTTACTCCAAGGTTCATCCCATTCAGGCCTCTCAAATGTCACCCCTTATTTTCCCAGTTGATCTCTGTGCTCTGCAGGAGAAAGCCTTCTGAGGATGCCATCTTATCCGGCGGTCCATTCTCTGCAATATTGGAATTGGGCCTTTATTGTGGAGGCCCCTGCCTTTGAAACCTCCTCCTGTAGTATATCAGAGGGTCACTGTTTCTGTTGTCTTTTCAGCAGCTGTTGAAGCCTCTCCTCTTTCAACAATCCTTACAAGGAGGGTTGTTTTTTTTTAAAAAAACAAAAGATCTCAGTCAGGGCCTTTGTTCCCTCCCAGTCAGGATCCAAAACTGGAAATGAGCCCAAGCGAAGGGTCAAAAAATCTCAAGGAGAGTCTGTGAGTGTGGAGAGTTCAGCATCCTTCTCTAGCTTGCCTCTTTTCCACTGAAAATGCCTCTCCACTCTCCTGCATCACAGGAGTTGACAGGATGCTGTCAGCAGCTCCCAACTGGTTGCCCAGGAAAGTATAAAGACATGGAAAAGTTTCTTACCGTCCCTTTTTATTTCAATATTATAGAGAGAGGCTTTAGAACCCAGACTCTTGGATAATGGCATTGTTCCAAGTGAATCTCCCCCCCCCTTCCTCATTTGTCATCATCACCACCTCCTCTACGAGTGCTGCTACGTGCCCTCTGTATTTGAGTTCTTTGTTCTCCTACTTTTAAGGCTCGCCGGGTTCTGGGACATGGAGGGTCTGGAATGCTTTCTAAAGGCACTGTGTCAGCCAGCTGCCATTCCGGTTCTGCCTCCTCCTCTCCCATTATTTCCCAACTTTTCCCCTCATCTGCCTCTTGCTGTGACCTCCCTCAAACCCCTGTTATAAATCTGTCTCCCTCTTCCTTCTCCCTGGAAGGGTCAGGCTGGGGAGGCGGTCTCCACCTTTCCTCCTCTGCCCAGTCCCTGACACGGGTTTAGGGAAACCTTTGTTTCTGCTCTGAACTTTAAGAAAGTGAATATACCTATAGCACAAATAAGGTCAAGGTAAAGGGACCCCTGACCATTAGGTCCAGTTGTGGCCGACTCCGGGGTTGCGGTGCTCATCTCGTGTTATTGGCCGAGGGAGCCGGCGTACAGCTTCCAGGTCATGTGGTCAGCATGACTAAGCTGCTTCTGGTGAACCAGAGCAGCACATGGAAATGCCGTTTTCCTTCCCGCTGTAGCGGTACCTATTTATCTACTTGCACTTTGACGTGCTTTCGAACTGCTAGGTTGGCAGGAGCTGGGACCGAGCAACAGGAGCTCGCCCTGTCGTGTGGATTCGAACCACCGACCTTCTGATCGGCAAGCCCTAGGCTCTGTGGTTTAACCCACAGCGCCACCCGCGTCCTTACAGCACAAATAGTGAGAGGGAAAACAGGGCTGATCTCTCCCCCGCCCCCTTTATAGTTTTACTCGACGTTTGAATATGAGGCGGCTATCTCCATCTCATTTTGACCTTTTTCGTTTTAGAACCCAAAATAACCCGCCCACCTTCCAACGTGAAAGTAATAGAAGGACTGAAGGCTGTTCTTCCATGCACTACAATGGGGAACCCCAAACCTTCAGTATCGTGGATCAAAGGAGAAAATGTTATAAAGGTGAGCAACCCATTTCAGGTGTGAGTGGTGGCGCTGGGCTCAAAAGACCCTTATTGACCCATCATCTGACAGCTCCTTAGCCCGTCCTTTCTCACTCTGGGCCTTTTTTTTTCTGGCAGGAAAATGCTCGGATTGCTATTCTTGAATCAGGCAACTTGAGGATTCATAATGTTCGAAGAGAAGACAGTGGTCACTATTGGTGTATGGCAAAGAACAGCCTTGGGACGGCGTACTCAAAGCCTGTAACTTTGGAAGTGGAAGGTGAGTGATCCCGAAGATCCATCTATAGACTCAACTTTGGATCCAATGTCCATTTGGAAGAAAGACCTTGAGCTATTGAGCCTAAAGACTAGCTTAGTTTTCAGGAGGGAACTAAAAGCGATCCAGTCAGTCTATTATGGGAAGCTCAGCTTTGTTACTGTGGAAATTCTGAAGTAGGAAACTTTGCCAGGAACATACGGTACATTTGGGGATTCCTCTCATGCCATTGCTACTCGCAGGGTGTAAATTAGAGCCGTTGTAAGATATTTTGGGGTGATGCGTAACATCTGAATGGAGTCTTCTGTGAAGGTGCCAGAGAATGAGATCACTCTGATTCCACGGATATGTTGCCTTTCTGACAAGGCACTCGAGGCAGATAAGCAGTTTTGTAATATGAAAACAAACAAATGCAAATGATAGAACAACAGAGGTCTCTTGGGCTGACTGATGGACTCTTGAGGAGCTCATGACACAAGGAACCTCCTCATTTTTGCACTCTTGCAGGGCACACAGGTCTTAGGTACCCTAGGAAAGGGAGGGGAGGAGGTACCTCAACAGTTATTTCAATAGTTCTGTCAGGAAGTGATGGTGTGTACACGCTACCCTAGTTTTCCTAATTTCTGCCTTCCTTCAGAAATTATGGTTTATGGTTATTGTCAGCCCTGAAACTGCTCCAACGTTGCTTCCAGGAACATCTAGAACATGGGTGGGGAAATGTGTGGCCTTCCTGAAATGTAGCTGGAACACAGCTCCCATAATCCCTGCCCACTGTCCAGGGCCGGTGCTAGGGTTTTTTGCGCCCCAGGCGAGATCACCTTCTGGCGCCCCCCTCCCCATTAATAAAAAAATTAAAATTAAAATAAATAAATAGAAAAAATAAAAAATAAAAAGTAGAAAAAATAAAAATAGAAAATAGAAAAAAGTGGAAAAAATAAAAATAGAAAATAGAAAAAAATAAAAAGTAGAAAAATAAAAAATAAAAATAAAAACAGCTGAGAGGCACGGCGAGGTGACCCCAGGCCTGCGCTCCCTGTGCGCCTCCGGAGCTTCACGCAGGAGCGCGAGCCTGGGGCCGCCTCCACTGTGGCTGTCAGCTGTTGTGCGGCTTCAGGCTGCTCTCCGGAGGCATGCGCGCACCTCGGGATAGCGGCCTGAAGCCGCTCAACAGTGACAGGCACGGAGGAGGCGGCCCCAGGCTCTCCGGAGCTTCGCGCAGGGAGCGGGAGCCTGGGGCCGCCTCCACTGAACAGCAGAGAGGCGCAGTGAGGTGGCCCCAGGCTGGCGCTCCCCGCACACCTCCGGAACTTTGCACGGGGAGCACGAGCCTGGGGCCGCCTCCACTGCGGCTGTGAATACTTTCCCCTATGCATAACATTCATATTTGGTAATGAGTATATCAACTAACCTTGCCCATCTCTCTTTAATACTTTCCTATTTATATATTGTTTTTATTATTTGAAGTTGGCAGCATTTTTACAACAATTTATTCGCTTCTAAATGTTCAAAATATTCAAATTCTGAACACTGTGTCCTTGATACATTCCTCCCCGTTGTGCCTCCACATAAATGATTTCTTAATTTATAAAACTGACGCTAATGGGGACGGTCTGGTTCAAAATAATCTCTTCAATTCGCTCCGACTAATGCACAGACTGTTCTGCACTATGTTGCAAAATCGTACAAATACAACGCTTCACCCGAAGGGTTTATCTGCTTGCAGTGCTGGAATGCTCATTCTAAATAAACAATGACGAAAGGGATACAGACTAAAGGCCTTAAAAGTCTTCTGCAGATGTTCCAAACTTACATTGCTTTCCCCCTTAAGGAATTATGATATTTTAACACAGCTCCTGTTTTAATTCTGCCTCCTATCAAAATTAAGCATTGCACTTAAGATGTGGTCATTGTAGTGAGTAATTTGGTAGGTTTTTAAATAAATAAATAAATACATACCCGTATATTCCGGCGTATAAGACGACTGGGCGTATAAGACGACCCCCAGCTTCTCCAGTTAAAATATAGAGTTTGGGATATACTCGCCGTATAAGAAATACGACCCGGTGTATAAGACGACCCCTGACTTTTGAGAAGATTTTTCTGGGTTAAAAAGTAGCCTTATACGCAGGAATATACAGTACATACATACATAAATTGTGGCATATGCAGGGCTTGTTTGTTTTTGAGAACTTGGAATATTCATCTCTTTTATCAATTTCTTTGTTGTGCAGCTCTTAAAGAGAGAAATGCAACAGAGGGAGGTATTTTCAGACCATGTGTGCTGTGTTTTAGTGATTATAGCATTAATGATCTTTGCAGTGGCAATATTCCAACCCGTCAACTCTGTTTGGTTGATGACACTAACAAAAGCTTAATGGAACTGATGGAAGAAAGAGATTTGGCATGGGCGAATATTGCAAAGCCACTGTATACTCAGTAGAACCCCATTAATCAAACACGACTTAATCTAAACACCACGTTGCACAAGTTCATTCTGTGCATTCATGGTGTATTCATTCACTGCGTATTCACCGCACAGAGCAGTATAAATGTAACTTCGTGTGATTGGCATACCCATTTATCCAAATCTCCAATTATCTGAATGATTTGGAAGTCAGCCAGGAGAAATGGCTGTGCGTACCTCACTGGGAAATGGCTCCCCCTCGCACATGCAATGCGCATGGTTTAACAAAGTGCATGTCTTAAACAGGGGCCTTTGTAACAATGATTATCATGCATGTGGGTGTCGCGAAGCTGTGGCAGTCTCAGAACCTCACGGTCATCACCAGGACTTTGCTTTCCACGTTACAAAATCCAGAGAAACTAGAGAACTCGTTGGGCTCAATCCAGTGTGTAACAAAAAGCAAAGTCTGTGTGAAAAGGACTTGGTATGTGGGCATGAATGTTGGCACCTAAATGACTTCAGGAGATCTCGAAAGCTAAAATCCCCTCCTCCCTGCTTAATCATTAGTCCTTGGCAGGGGAAATGCAAGAACTGCAACCTTCACAATGAAGCTCAGACGGAGAAAACCACTTCCGCATTTTACGGAGGTGGTGTTGTGGGCGTGGCCCGTCTCGACCCTTGCGAGGGGGCTGAGAGTTCAGCCCTCTCGCGAGATGGGGGTTCCCGCCTCCGTCATTCCCCGGCTGACCAATAGGGCCAGCCGGGCGGGGCTTCCCCCGTGTTTAAATCAGGCTGGAGGCGGGAACTCTGCCTCTCCTTCGCCCGGCACCTTGAGCGATCGGATCACCCACCCACCCGCCCTCTGGTTAGGCAGTTAGGCAGGTTAGGCCGACGCTGCTATGGAGTCAGTCGGTCGCCTCGGTTGGCCGTGGGGCCGGGTAGGACTTTTTCCACTTGGATTAGCCAATCTGGTTTTTTCGCCTACCTCATAGCATTTCGTCACAACTTGGTTTGGCGGTTAGGCATTGGAAATTTGCATAAATAAAGAATGGGGGGGCAGATTACGTCATCCTCTGCCCGAAATTGGAGATTTAATCCCGTTAAAGGGGTTCCGGGGGCGGTAGCTTTGTCCTGGGCCTACGGAGGTCAGGGCCTTATGGCACCCCCCAACGGTGGCCACAGGAGGTGTCTCAGTAGATGTATATCACGGGGCTCCTTTCTGGTGGTTAATTTCTCCCAGGCTGTAACACACGGGTTACAGTTGGATATAGTTGGTTAGGGTCCAATGCCTAAGCCAATACCGCTCAACATTCGCAACCAATAAAGTTGTGGCCTTTTCACCCACTTAAACTCATTTCACTGTGTCTTGTTCCTTATTTCTGGGGAGGGAGGGACATTGCCACACAAAGGAGCATAGCTGCCAAGTTCTCCCTTTTTTAAAGGGATTTTCCCTTATGCTGAATAGGCTTCCTCGCGAGAAAAGGGAAAACTTGGCAGCTATGGAAAGGAGAAGCTCCTTCAGCTTCCCGGTCTCTTCTCTGGACCACGTAATGTCTCTTGACTGTCGTGTTTCTTCTCATGCACCCAATTCGGCCCTGAATTCTTTGCTTAGGGGAGTTAGATAAATGTGTGCATTAAACTCGAGGGCAAATCGCTTCTTAAGTTGTCAAATGTGCATCTCCAAACCCTCATTTGCTGTGTTAACAGAATGTCGGGCTTGGAACAGGGGGAGGTTTTTGTATGTGGAAATTGGCAGTGAGAGGGTACTTGATATTTCCCACGCCAGCCAGTTCTCCCCCTGAAAGGGCTGCATCTGGTTATTTTTGCCCCCTCCGCTGGGCTTGATTTCAGCTCTGGAGACCAGTAAGGAAAAATAAATCCATACAGCCTGGGGTGCATTTGCAGGGGAGAATAATTGGTGTCGGTGGAAACTGGTATCCCCTAACGTGGACTGGTTCTTTGTTCGTTTCTCGTATCTGTATTGGACAGACAAGGGAAACACAGCAGGCTACATGAAGCTCAATGCGCATGCACATTAAGCTACACAAATATCAATACCATCGTTGCCCTTCCTCCTAAAAACACAGAAGTAGAGAGAGGAAGGGAGAAGGGAGTTCAAGAATTAGATGTACACCGTTATGCCAAGCCTCTGCCTGCCTTACGCTGGGGAGACTCGGCCACGCCAGTTAGCCAAGTGCCCAATCATGCCTGAATTGCCCCTTTTCATCCTCTCACCGTGGATCTCCCACCCTCCCACCCTTTCTTCAGGTTGCATCATTGGTCTTGCTACAGACTTCAGTTGTTTGCCTTTGAGGGGCCTGGTAGGACTTTTTCATCTTGGCAAATTGGCACTGGCCACTTGGTTTTCGCCTGCCTCGTAGCAAATCGTCACAACTTGGTTAGGTTTGGCGGTTAGGCATTGGAATATTCATGGAGAAGAAACCGCAGGGCAAAAGGGATGAATGGATAAGCTTCGGGTCCTGAGACATCTTTAAAGCAATTATTATGGTGTACTATTTCCTGGATTTGAGTCATCAGATGCTCTTGACAGCTGAGCCAACAGACTTGGCTTACCTTTAACTTTATACACATGCAGCTAAAGGCTCCTTTACGTGCACAGAACAAGGTCTGGCATGAAAAGAACTTCCTCCCTCATTTCCTTAGGAAAGTAATTCGAACACATCTTATCCTTCCATGCACTTGCCTTTAGGGATTTGCTGCTGCGAATATAGATATGAGTCGTTGTATCACATGGATTTTCTATAGGGACGCCAGACAAAAATTCTTTACATTTTGTTTCGGTCTCTGTGTGTGGATGTTAAAGAGGTTTCTTCTGATAATCTACCGGTGGAATACATGCAGTATGATTCCCCACCACCACCGCTGCTAAATGAATCTGCAACTTATTTGATATACAGGGGCTGGCTTGATTCTGTAAGGCAGGGAAGGGAAACTTCTGTTCCTCCAAATCAGGGCAGTCCAACACACATCCCGAGGGCCACGTGTGGCCCTTGAGGCCTTTTCTGGTGGCCCCCTTTGCCTGCTCAAGCAGTAAAAAATGTCAAAAGAATAATAGAATCATAGAGTTGGAAGGGACGCTGAGGATCATCGAGTCCAACCGCTTGCAATGTAGGAATACGCAGCTCTCCCATATGGAGATCAAACTTGCAACCTTATCAACACCAGGCTCTCAGCGGCTGAGCTATCCAGGCCTGATCAGGGATGCAATTTGTATAACTTATTCATGCAACAGAAACCAGCTTTTTGACACAAACCCTTATTTTAGCATGATAGATAGTTTTGGAATTTCATTTGTAGGGTATGCATAATTCCGTGTACAGGACTGTAGAACTGGGGATACACACACACACACACACACACACACACACACACACACACACACAGAGTGGGTGGACCCTCCGGTTACGTACCACTCTGGTTACATAACTTTCAGGCTATGAATGCGGCAAACCCGGAAGTGTATTCTTCTGGGTTTCACTGTGTGCGCATGTGCAGAAGCGCTCTGCATGCTGCGTGCATGCGCAGAAGCGCTCTATCGCCTGTGCGCAGAAGCAGGCCTCTGGTTATGGATTTTTTGGGGTGCGCATGGACCACCGGGACAAATTAAATCCATAACCAGAGGGCCCACTGTATATGGGCGAAAGTACAACAAACTGGCATCTTGGTCGTGGTGCCCTCCCTGTGAAATGCGCTCCTATCAGATGTCAAAGAGATAAGCAACTGCTTAACTTTTAGAAGACATCTGAAGGCAGCCCTGTTTAGGTGAGTTTTTAATGGTTGATGTTGTGTTGTGTTAATATTTGTTGGGAATTGCCCACAGTGGCTGGGGCAACCCAGTCAGATGGGCGGCATATAAATATTATTATTGTTGTTGTTGTTATTGTTACTGTTATTGTTATGCTTGTTTTTTTACCTTCAGTAATGATTTGGTTTTACCTTGGATTAGCTTGGCTTTCAGCTGTTTGACGAGCTTTCCAACAGAGAAATCCCCAAAGTTTTGACCAGTGGCTGACCACAACTTTGTCTTCTTCCATATACAGTTTTCGCCCGAATCCTGAAAGCTCCCGAATCCTACAATGTCAGCTTTGGCTCTGTGGTGACTCTGCGATGTGCAGCAACAGGCATTCCAACCCCTACGGTGACATGGCTTGAAAATGGAAAAGCAGTAAGTGCCTTTGCCGTTGCTGGGAACACCTGTGATTCTTCACCTGAGGTCTGCAGGCCACATGCTGTCAGTTGGGCCTTGAGGAAGCCGGGGAGTAAAAAAGGAAACACGCAATAAAATGCCAAAGGCTTTTGCAAAGTAAATAGCAATGCTGAATGAAAACTCAACACTTTCTACCTTCCGACAGAGCTAGACTGAATGACTTATCAGCCCTGTATCAGTGGGTGTAGTGGGTGCCACTACTGAGAAGGCCCTCTGCCTGGTTCCCTGTAACTTGGCTTCCCAAGATCGAGGGACCACCAATAGGGTGTTGTGGCCGCTCCAATGTTCCCAGCCACAACACAGGGTCTGGTTGCCAGGTCGCACTGCAACACTTGCCCTCTTGTTAGGGAGGACCCGATCTGCAAGGTGCCCGGGGGGGGGGGCGGCACAGGTTTAACTCAGCGGGTCTCCCAGCCCAGCCAGTAAAGCATGAGATCCGTACTCAGGTATGTGCTCTGTGGAGCAAGTTAGCGACTGTATTGGCACGAATATAAACCACACCCAAATATATGCCTCGGCTTTAAAATTGAAGGGGAAAAAATACCTGAATATAATTATCTGGGCCTGGCTCCTGGGGAGGAGGGTCTGCGACTGGGCATGCAAAGATATGCCCTCTGTTAGCACAAGTGCTGATCATTCTGTAGCTGAAACTGTACCACCCACCCGCAAGAGGGAGGGACCAGCCTGCTCAGGGAACCCCCCCCCCCCCAGGAGTGCAGAAGTACAAACAATCACTGAGAGAGAGGTAAACTAACTGGGCATAAAGAAGCCCCATGAGAATATACTCAGGGGCCACAGAATACCGTGTGTCTACTGGAGGTGGGAAAATAGAAAATGCGAGATGGGGATTGAATGGAATGAAGGCAAACATGGCTGGCTGGAACTCTGAACAGGAGCACTTGGCCCTGCAACCTTTTGTGGCAGGCCCCACTTGCACTGCCCCAATTTTGTTGAACTTTGTTATCAGTTGCAAGGCATTGCTCTCTCTCTCTCTCTCCTCTAGAAGGAACGCTACGAACTGAGTGCATGGGAACCCATTATAGGGAAGTATCAGCTTTCCCGCTCTCTGCATTCTTTTTGTCAGTGGAATGGGTGTAAAACTGGATCTGAATTTGTAGCCTAAATATATACTTGATCTTGTCTCAAGATTAATTCCTAAATTGATTTGTTTTTTTGTTTTTTTAAGGATAAAAAAGCGATTTCTTGAGAGTGAGTGACAGGATTTTTGTACGGAATAAATTGTAATAATTTACCAGGGTCTCACATTTCAAGTTTGAAAAGCTGCCCGGACTAAAAATGCAATCACTTGCAATGTTCAGGAGGCTTCCTGCAGCTATTTTCTCCTTGTTTCCACAGTGCAAATGGCAGAGTGCAGTGCTTAACTGTCTTTCAAGCTGGCCTGAAATTAGCTGTGCCAAGGCAGTAAGGGATTGTGCTTACCTAATGGGAGCTTGGCGACAGAGCTTGCCCCTATATCTGAAGCTCTTTTCAATTCTCCCTGCGTTGTTTTCCTGCCCCTGTGAGTTCTATTAGCGAACGTGGCAAGGAAAGTCTCCTTGGCTGTGTGGTCCAGGCTGAGAGCGAAGCCTTCTGACTCACCCTTCCGAGTTCTCGCATTTCTTTTCCAAAATCGGCAGCCAGGACGGAAAGCCACACACACAAAAAATTCCCTGACTTGACAGGGTCCCTTTAAGACGAAGAGAAACAGAAGGGAAAGGAAGTTTGAGGGGCCACGTTGGTGCTACCAACTGCCCGTTCTTAGGTGTTGTTTTTTTTAAAAAAGGACCAAAATTATCACATTCAAGAATAGAGGTTTTTAAGGTCAGGAGGCCTATATCTCCATTACTCCCTCTGATTCTTCTCTACCCAATTCTCTCTCTCTCTCTCTCTCTCTCTCTCTCTCTCTCTCTCTCTCTCTCTCTCTCTCTCTCATCATTTTTATTTGATTTTACAATACAAAATTCTATATAAAAAAACCAGATACATATACATATATAGAGATCCCTCCAAATCTCAGGACTTTCCCTGTCCCCTCCCTGGAGTCCCATTTTAAACATTAAAACTGCATCTTCTTCCATACTCTAAGATATAATTTTAAAACTTCCTTAAACAGGGCTGCCTGCTTCAGATGTTTTCTAAAAGTCAGGTAGTTGTTTATTTCCTTGAGGTCTGATGTGAGGGCGTTCCACAGAGCGGGTGCTTTTATATTCTGATGACCTATGGTTATTATGCAATACATCTGAATCGTTGCCCATTTGTTTTAGGTCTCAGCAGGATCCATCGTAGAAACCGTCAAAGACCGGGTAATCGATTCCAGGTTGCAAGTCTACGTCACCCGGCCTGGTTTGTTCACCTGCATAGCTACGAACAAGCACAGCGAGACTTACGGCACGGCAAAAGCCGCGGCAACTATCAACGTATCAGGTATGCTTTTAGAGAAAGAGGCACTTGTGGGGGGAAATCAAATGTCCTTTAACTTCTGCGTGGGGTTTCGCTCGCACACAGAGAGAGACCTCATAGGAAGTTGAAGGGCTTGGCTTCCTTGTAATTTGCAGCAGGATAAATTTGATCTAGGAGGGCACCTCATTCCTGGCTGTTTCTTCCTATATTATTACACTCCAGAGGTTGGCACAGCTATAATTTCTGACATATTTGCTGCCGTCCCAGTGAGGGTGTCCTAAGACACTCTGTAAACTCATCCAGGAGAAGGAAATAACTGTGGAGAAGCACTATATTAATATCACCTAACAGCCATGTGAAAATAGTTCAGGGAGGCACTAACATCTTGAGTATTACTTACATGAATCGGGAACAGGTTGGCCTCAAAGGAAAGTATATGGAATACCAAAGTGTTCAGTAAAAATTTTGTGGTCCCGCCCCCCGCCCCCCCGGTTTACCCTTCTGCTCAGAATGTGTACAACACGACGAGGTGCAAAAATCTCTGTCCCTGTGGAATCGGCAACACAGAAACAGTGGCTCACATCCTTCTGTCATGTCCTCTCTACAAAGACTTGTGGCTCGATCTCATTACACCCCTACTTCTAACTATCCCAGCCGCCCAACTGAGGCCACGTTGTTCTTTCTTCTATCAGATCAAAATGACCTGAGAACAACAAAAGTTGCCAAATTTATCGAGGGTGCAATGAGACTAAGGGCTACCTTTTAAACGACAACCATAGTCATATGATTTTTTTTATCCTTGTTGTTTTTAATTCTATATTGCATGTATTTTGTTGCTATGGCTGTTGGCTATGCAAATAAAGTTTATTGTTGTTGTTGTTGTTGTTGAGGTGCAAAAATCACGCCGAGATTCCTTTGATCTTGTGTGTGGGCTTCATGTATTAATTTATTACTTGTACTTCGCGCTTTATTTGAGTAAAGATGCAAATCTATTTTGAGTACAGCACAAACAGCACTGGCCGTTTCACCTCTCTTTTTCTCTCCTGCCTCCTCTCGCTCCCTCCAACGCAACTGTTTCCTTCGGATGGACCTCGCGCTTGCACTATTAGAATGGAGGTAAGGGTCACCTGGGGATGGATTTGTCTGAGATTGTGTGACGCGAACAGGGCACATGGAACTGTCAGCATGTCCAGGAGGGTGCCTACTGGTGAGCAGGTCACTTACATTTTCCTGCTGGGGTGGAAATCGGAACAGAGGAAGGATATCGGAACAGAGGAAGCTGCCTTACACGGAGTCAGACCTTTGGTTCCTCTAGCACTTCACTTGCTCCATTGACAGCCACTAGCTCACCAGCATTTCAGACAGGTTCGCCTCCCTGGAGATGCCAGGGGTGCTCTAGAGCCAGTGTGGTGTAGTGGTTAAGAGCGATGGACTTGTAATCTGGTGAACCGGGTTCAATTCCCCGCTCCTCCACATGCAGCTGCTGGGTGACCTTGGGCTAGTCACACTTCTCTGAAGTCTCTCAGCCTCACTCACCTCACAGAGTGTTTGTTGTGGGGGAGGAAGGGAAAGGAGAATGTTAGCCGCTTTGAGACTCCTTTGGGTAGTGATAAAGTGGGATATCAAATCCCAACTCCTCCTCCTCCTCCTCCTCCCCCTCCCCCTCCTCCCCATTAGATGTAATCTCCTTCTTGTCTCTCGTCTGAAATGCCTGATGTGAAACTATCCCATTGTGATTACCCCACTCAGGGGCGTAGCAAGGGGTGTGCGGTAGGTGTGACCTGACTTTGATGTCCCCACTGAGGAGGGTGACAAAATGGCGGGCGGCACTCACCGCTGGGCCTGCAGCGCTCCCGAGCCAAGCATCTCGGGCGCCCACAGGCTCTACTCTGCCTGCCTGCTGCCTCCCCACCAGCTGTAGGGTGCCATACACCTCATCCCTGTGGGTGCCATGCTCCCTGCCCCACCCCATCCCTATGGGCGCCGTGCACCCCACCCCGCCCTTATGGGTGGTTTGCCCCGCCCCTGGTGCCAGAGAGGCTTCCTCCGCCGCTGACCCCACTCTTGCTAACAGCAGTCTGTGGAGTAAAGGGCTTTAGGGTGTGACGAATTATAGGGAGGAGCGAAAAGGTAAAATTCCCATCACCACTTGGCAAAGGGAGGAAACAAGAAGTTTACAAAGTGGTGAAATGCAAGAGACTGCAAGTTACCAATTGGTATTTGCTCATTGTCTTGCAGTTTATCTTTGCAAACTCCTTCTAAGCCTCTTGAACCAACCGTGATTTTGGAACGATGGAAGGGATTAGGTTCCCTTTGGTTTCAAGCTAATATGTTTTAATTGTTATAGCAACCCATTGCTGTGTTGGAGAATACAAGTCAAGCCAGAGTCAAATGTATTTGTTTTTAGCTGTAAGCTATTGCAGAGCTCTGGATAAAAGCAGAGGTAAGAATCAAAGTAAAACAAATACAAAATCTGACCCAAATAAAAATAAAAACACCAACATTGCAAGAACCTACACTCTCAATACAGAGACCCAAAATGAAATGGCGTCAGATTAATTGAACCATATGAATCTTGACAATATCTAAGCACATTGCAGTCACAACCAGGGCAAAAGTTGTTGATTGTGTGCCTTTCTTCAGTGCAAATATTGTATGGGATCTCCTAGCAATGACTGTATGAAGAATTTGAGTGGATCTAAAAAAAGGGAAACACATTTTTCAGTCTCAGGTTGATAATGTCAGAAAAGACCGAGACGCAACCTTAGTGTTGGCCAAAATTAACTAATTATGCATTTCTTACCTTTTTAAAATAATAATAATGATGATGATGATGATAATCCAGTTTTGTAATTGCTGCCCTAAAACTGATAGAACAAAAGCAAATAATTCATGGAAAAGCCTTCAGGATGAATCATCTTTCTAATCTTCTGAAACCATGTAATTTGTTTAACTGAACTTGATTGGATCTGTTCCATTAAACAAACATTTGGGAGCATGTCTTCAGGAATTTTGAGTTACATAAACCAACAGTTGAGAAACTGTTAAGTACTCTCTTTGTTCTGCCTGAAATATGCTGACTTGAGGCCTTAAATAAAACTCAAGACGTGCTCTTAAGGAAGGTTGTAAAGATCTTATTCTGAAAAGATTCAAAGTTAATAGATCCATGTTGTTTTACCAGCACACCATTCTTGTTGGCATTTGAAATTTAGACGACATATTGTTACAATGATTTTTTTATATTACAATCAAGCCACACTCCTATAACAGAACAAGGTGCTGCAGTGTAAAAGGAATGTTCAAAACCAGGCAGAAACGTCAGTAAAATTAATTCAATGAATGCAACCACTGCATTTGTGTGCATGCATCATTCATGAAAAGGGATTGAGCTACACACAGGAGAAACTTTAATCTTGGCTCGCCTGCTATGTCCACCGGGACATTGCACTGCTATTAGGTTACTGTCGCGATGAATCACTTCCTTTCCTGCAAAGACGAGCAAAATTTTTTAATCCAACCCTGATAGTATCCCAAAAGAAATGGAGTCAAGGGAGAAAGTTGCAACCTTGGTATGGAATGCTGAAAAAGAGAGAGAGGGGAAAAAAATCTGTGTCGCTACAGCTGGAAAGCATATTCACATATTGAGTGTAGCGGAAACCGTGCGTCATCTCGTCAATGGCAGGCAGCTCACTTCCTTCAAGCAAATAAGTTGGTGATGCATGTCAGCTGAGGGAAGGAAATTTTTTAACAGAGGTGCAGATAGCTCCTTTGGCATTTCCAAATATTTGGGACTGATATAAACTGAACTCTGTGACCTTTCTGTAAAATGACACAGAATGAACAGCAATCATGCTTACAGTTAGGTATGATCCTCCTGGCGAGGCAATGAAGACACTCATCTTTGAATTTCCATCTTCAACATCCCCTTGCTCTCTAACCAGTTAGGCTTCAGAACAGGGCCGATGCGTCCATTTAGGCGAACTAGGCAGCTGCCTAGGGCACCAAAATGGAGGGGGCGCTGGCCAGCCTGCCCGCCTCCCACCACCTGCCAGTGCTGCCTGGGGCTGCCTCCACTGCGCCTGTCAGCTGTTGAGTGGCTTCAGGCCGCTATCCTGAGGCTTGTGCTCCCCGTACGAAGCTCCAGAGGCGTGCGGGGAGCGCGAGCCTGGGGCCACCTCACCGCGCCTCTCTGCTGTTCAGTGGAGGCGGCCTCAGGCTCCCGCTCCCTGCGCGAAGCTCCGGAGGTGCACAGGGAGTGCGAGCTTGGGGCTGCCTCCTCCGTGCCTGTCACTGTTGAGTGGCTTCAGGCTGACAGCCGCAGTGGAGGCGGCCCCAGGCTCGCGCTCCTGCGTGAAGCTCCGGAGGTGCGCGGGGAGCACGAGCCTGGGGTTACCTTGTCGCGCCTCTCAGGTGTTTTTGTTTTTATTTTATATTTTTTCTACTTTTTAATTTTTAATTTTTATTTTTCTACTTTTTAATTTTTTCTATTTTCTATTTTTATTTTTTCTATTTTTATTTTTTATTTTTTCTATTTCTATTATTTACTTATTTATTTAAATTTTAACTTTTTAATAATTGGGGGGGGGGTTGGCGCCAGAAGGTGATCTTGCCTAGGGCGCAAAAAACCCTAGCACCGGCCCTGCTTCAGAATGCCTTTTCTCTTCCTCTTTGCCTTAGAAACACCCTCTCCCATTAGCCTTCACACATACAGGTGAAACTCAGAAAATTAGAATATCGTCAAAAAGTGCATTTAATTCAGGAACACAATTTAAAAGGTGAAACCAATATATGAAATAGATGCATGACATGCAAAGCAAGATATGTCAAGCCTTTATTTGTTATAATTGTCATTATCTGCCATTAGGCGGGTCAATTATAAATGGAATATAATTAATGAAATGTAATAGCGATGTTTAGTTTTGTATTATTGTAACTATTTGTTTTATTACTGTGGAATTTCCAAAAGAAAGCATTTGTAAAAATTAAAAAAACAAAACAAAAAACGTTGCATTACTGAAATAAATGCACTTTTTGACGATTTTCTAATTTTTCGAGTTTCACCTTTCCAAGTAACATGCAGAGAGTGGAAGGGGCTCACCTGTGCTGGCCCCGCCCACTCCCAAAGTCACTGCCCTTGCTGGCTTCACCACCAGACCTTTCTTCTTTGTTCACTGTATTTATTTATTACATCCATGAACCACTTTTCATCGCCTCATGTTCACAGAATGGATTCTGACAGCTACATAAAACAACACGTTAAAATTAGATTTCATTTAATTCAAAACAAATCTCGTAAATCAAGATTTACGAATGAAACATGCAAAGGCCTAGGAGAATAAGTGTGTGTTTTACCAAGTGATGGTGACACAGCAAAGTTGTAGTCATCTAGGGGGCTGGGGGGGGGTTCATAGCTGGGTACGGGGCACCACTACAGAGAAGGTCCTACAGAGAAAGGACACCGTAACAGTGGTTGAGGAGGAGGAGGAGGAGGAGGAGGAGAAGAAGAAGAAGAAGAAGAAGAAGAAGAAGAAGAAGAAGAAGAAGAAGAAGAAGAAGAAGAAGAAGAAGAGGAGGAGGAGTTTGGATTTGATATCCCGCTTTATCACTACCTGAAGAAGTCTCAAAGCGGCTAACATTCTCCTTTCCCTTCTTACCCCACAACAAACACTCTGTGAGGTGAGTGGGGCTGAGAGACTTCAGAGAAGTGTGACTAGCCCAAGGTCACCCAGCAACTGCATGTGGAGGAGCGGAGACGCGAACCCGGTTCCCCAGATTAGGAGTCTACCGCTCTTAACCACTACACCACACTGGCAACCCAGCATGGACAATAGTACAGGGGAAATAGCTTCACTCCTCAAATCTTTATAAAGAGTGCAAGCCAGAAAGACATTAGCCACTGACTCAATACTGCCATCTCCATAGGGACATAACCATTTTCCCAGTGGAGTTTTTTGAAATTGACCCTCAAGTACAGCCAAAGGCAGTATATTCAATCTTGCGAAAGTGAAAACACGGCTGTATTTTGGAATTCTTAAATTTTGCAAATAGGGTGCCAAAGTGTCAAAATGACTACTGGTAGGTGGAAAATAATCACACAATGGAGAAAAATTTCCTTATTGTGGCCAGATTATTCTGTCGCTCGATATCATATACATAGGCTCCGTCTGGTTAAATTCTTTGCTTTATGGAAGCCCAGTGTCAATAACTGTTGTGGTGATAAACCAGAAAAGTAAAGCTTTCGGTTGACAATTTTAGTCCAAGCGCTCTCATGACAATCTTGCAATACTAAGGGTAGTAGGCCAGTGGGGTTTAAATGTAGGCGAAGCCAATAATTAAATGTCCTACGCCAAGTCTGTAATTCAACAGAGGGGAGATTAGTCTCCAAGTGCAATGAAGCATTTGGAACACAGGATGGAAAAGAAAAAAAATTGCCTTAGGAACTTAGACTGAACAGCTTCTGTAGATCAAAGGTGAATGCCTGTCCAAATCTGAGCCCCATATAATAACTGTTCTAGGGGCTTAGCTTTAAACACTTCAAGTGCTGATGGTCTAGTCTGCAGATTTGTCTGCACAATTTGTCAACACTCAGAAATCCCAATGTGTGCGTTTTTCTCCACCCCCCCTCCATCAGACTCTACAAGGGTGATACAGGCTACTGCAGCACATACCGAGGAGATGTGTGTAGCGCTCTGTTGGCCAAGGATGCCTTCGTTTTCTTCAACGCTTCCTATGGAGACCCAGAGGAGACCCAAGAACTGCTTGTCCGCACAGCGTGGGCTGAGTTGAAAACAGTGAGTCCTTTTTGCCGCCCAGCTGCTGAGTCCCTGCTGTGTCATTACATCTTCCAGGAGTGCAATCCCTCCAGGATCGGAGCCGCCCCAAAACCTGTTTGCAGGTAACACAAGTGAGCAAAACAAACAAACCTGATCCTCATCCTGCTCCCCCCCCCCAATTTCACCACATCCTGCAGAAAAGGGTAGGGTACGCATGGAGAAATACAAAGAAGAACGTCGTATTTTGGATATGGTTTTGGAATTACATTCCAAATTATATTTTGGAATTCCAATTATATTTTTTCCACCTTGGAAGTCAAACGGAATCTGTTCCGGAAGTTCGTTTGGCTTCCAAAATGTTTGGAAACCAAAACACGGCTTCTGATTGGCTGAAGGATGCTCCTGCAGCCAATTGGAAGTCGCGGAAGCCCCGTCAGACATTCGGCTTCCGAAAATCATTAGAAAACCGGAACATTCACTTCCAGGTTTCGATCGTTCGGGAGCCGATTTGTTCAGGAGCCAAGGCGTTTGAGAGCCAAGGTACAATTATATATTTTCGTGATGAAACAGTAACAATATGGAAACATATGCTACCCACCCCCTGCCTACCCACCCACAGAGAAAAAAGCAGTTGCAAAGCTTTTGAGAATACCCAAAGCAGAAGAATTTAGAGTCCTAAACAGCAGAGGACAGAAGTTTCTCTTGCCAGTGTTCCAGTCTCAGGAACGCAGGCAAAAGATGAAGACTTTCTTCCTTAACGTATTATTATCGTTTCGCTATAAGAAGCTGTTAGAACTTTTGTCAGGATAAAATCTGCAGTATGTGTAAGGAGTGCTTTTGGTTTGACCATTGTTACATGGATTTTGTGTTGTCCAAAGAAGGATTCTTACTTTAAAATTTTTGTAAAGAATCTTTTTTTTGAAAAATTAATGCCCAGATAATCTTGATCATTGTCACCTGATAATTCTTAAAGAACCTAAACTGTCTACCAGGCCTTGAAGAACACTGAAAAAATGCCTACTCAAAACCTGAAGTTAGACAAGACAGATAGAATAGGAAATGAAGAGAGGAAATCCATGCTTTGAAACTGGCTTTTTAAAACAAGCTGTAGTTAAGGTTACCTGCAATTTAGTGGATTTGGCCAAATTTATGGAAAAGTGACAAAAATGCAGTCAAACGAAAATGAAAGCAAAACCTTCCAAACTCTTCCTTGTGGCTGCATGGAAGGAAGAGGCAGGAGAAGGTGAGCTAGTTCACTTAGTCATGTTTCTGACAAAGGAAGTCATGTTTTAATAATAATAATAATAATAATAATAATAATAATAATAATAAACCTCCCTAAAAAGGGCTGCCTTCAGACGTCTTCTAAAAGTCAGATAGTTGTTTATTACCTTGACATCTGGTGGGAGGGCGTTCCACAGGGCTGGTGCCATTACCGAGAAGGCCCTCTGCCTGGTTCCCTGTAACTTCATTTCTTGCAGTGAGGGAACCGCCAGAAGGCCCTTGGCGCTGGACCTCAGTGTCTGGGCAGAACGATAGGGGTGGAGACGCTCCTTCAGGTATACTGGGCCTGGATCTGAATGCAGCTACTTTGCTAATAACAAAAAAGAGAGGCTAAAAGTGAAAAATGAAACGCCATTTAGAAGTTCCAAATGTGTGTTGCTTTGAAATCAGATTATTTATTAATTGGCTATTGGCGTTGACGATGACTGCTGGGTATAAATATTGCTATGATTGTGCCTCAGTAGATGTGGAACAGGAAGTTAAGTTTTAATCATTAGTCCTATCCATTATTGGAGACAAATTGCAGGTGTTGTATGCTAGACATTCCTGATCATTTGGCAAGGCTTGGCTTGGTGTCTGTTTCATTCCCACCACCCACCATCCCTGACTGGAATGCTGCAAGTATCCTCAGCTAATCACTGGATCAGGCCCAACGAACCCCATTGGCTTGGGCTACTTCGGTCATTATTCCAGATCAAATGCGTATTTCACGACTGCGTTTGCATTGATCCAAAGTGTTGTTTCAGGTGTGCTCAAAAGGTCGAATCTGCTCTGTGGCATTTCTAGCTACTTTCCTCTGGACCTCCCCGTCCACAAATGCTGTCATGTCATATCACAGACCCCAGTCCCCGGGGGTTCCTAAAGTTATTTGCTGTTCAGGAACCATCCCGAGGCGAGAGCCTTGCTGGGCGTGCCGTACTTGGAACCAATCAGAGAGCTCCTTGGATCGCAGCCAGTGAACCTTTTCATCCCATGAATATTTGCATTGACTCATAGGTCATTTTGAAAATGCTAAGCCTTCCCAAATCCACCCTAAAGCAGGGCTTTCTCCCCAGAGGCTTGCATGGGGCTGGCCAGCCGCTGCTGCTACCACCACCTGTTAGTTCGAGTGAGAAGTAGTGTGGCTTTGTGTTTTGTTTGTAAGAGCATTTATCGGGTCATTTTTAGATGTGACCTCCAATAAATAAATAAACAGTCCTGTGCAATTAATTCTTTCCACCTGACTCTGATTTCCCAGTGGGCAGCCAGCAAGCCCGTGTTTTCATAGGAAAGCAATGAAACCTCCCAGTGCTCCTTGGAATACAACCTATATTCTTTCAGCATTGTTACTCAATGATTGGTGCATAGCTATTGCCTGGTAGGGAGCCAGTCGCTAGCATGTAGCGAAGAACCGGAAGCTGTTCTCTTGTATGAACTTCCTGAGTCATAACAGCCATGGGGTTTGCACCTGTCTGTTTGCTGTAAAGTGGGGATGGGGTGGGGTGGAAGGGGAGAGTGGGGAAGGAGGAGGAGCAAGTTGAATAAATCCAGATACTCTTCCATACTGCTCCATAGCGACTACACATGGAGGCCTGGTTCACTTGCTACTTTAAACCATGGTTAACATCTAGCCATGGTTGGCTTCCGGTTCCTGTCTGCCTTAATGGAGGCACCTCCCATGACAGCGGGAGATCATTGGCAAAGAAAAAACAAGGATGATTGAGGGTAATTATCCTTGCAAATTCCCCCCAGGGACAGGGGAATGGGCTCCACTCACAGTTTGTCTCGGTACCTGGCTCTCGCTCTGGCATGGGATGCGAGAGGCAGGGAGGCAATGAGTGCAAAAGCACTTTGCCTGACGATAACCCCCCAACGCCGCCATTAAGAAGCAGAGGTTCTTCTGTTAATTAGAGATACATTTAGCCATGGTTTAACATGAAGGATGCTGGTGCATTCTGCTGAAAAATCCCCACTTCACTCCTTCACTGACCCAAACCTGGGTTGGCGGTTTGTTGTTTTCCAAACAAAATCGAGAGTAATAGCCAAGGTTTGTTGTAGCCTAACGCGCATGGTTTGTTGCGGGAAATAAACCCGGGTTTGGACCAAGTGGCACGCCGAGGCTTCTGGTTTGCTGCTCCCAGTTCAGCAGGACCAAGAACAAAGAGGGGACTTTTTTTAGGAGTGCTTACCAGCCCTGCTCATTCTCATTTATAATTTCTCACGTTAACAGTGCCAGAGACTGTTCTGGAAACCAAATGGTCTCAACCAAAGCCACACTGTCTCTCCTTCTCCCTCTGCTTTAGCCGGACACTTTCTCAGGGATTGTTTAAACGGGCTTTGTTTTTGAGCTTTGTTTTGTTTTTAATGTCAAACCAGAATTTCAGGAGAAACACCAGCGTGTTCTGTGCTACCGCCATACCTTATCCTGAGAATGGAATTTTAATTTCTTTAAAGAAGAAAGTCCTGTGTGAATATGCTTGCAAAATCACAAGACAAGACCTGTTAAACCAGGCATCCCCAAACTGTGGCCCTCCAGATTTTTGGCCTACAACTCCCATCATCCTTAGCTAACAGGACCAGTGGTCAGGGAAGATGGGAATTGTAGTCCAGAACATCTGGAGGGCCGAAGTTTGGGGGTGCCAGTGTTAAACTTACGTGGGAAGTCTTTCCTTAAAGAGAAAGAAGCGCAGAGAACCAATGAAATATTCAAACTATATTCTTGTCTGATCTGTGGAAAGGGCCTGGTGGCGTCAAATGCTTCTGGTAACGTTCCAATGACACATTGTGTATCCAAATGCATTGCATGCCAGAAGCAACTTCCATTGAAATCAATGGTAAAAGAGTAGGGCAATGGCAGTGTCCGGCCAGATACTTAGCTAGCATTAAAAAAATAAGGACCAATGCAATCTGTACCGATTTAGGCCACATGGCGACTTTCTTGTATGCTGCTGGCTGTCCATAGTTAGGGTAATATTGTCGCCATCACAGCATTGACTGTGCATTCTGCTGTTGTTTGTGAACCACTCTAGAGAGCATTGCCTTGCTGTAAAGGACCTCTACTGCTTTAAAGAATGGCTTGCGATGGAAGAAAATGCCCGCAAAGGAATCTATAAGCCTGGATTGATGTTGCTTACCCTTCCCAAGTGCAACAGTCTCCCCAGCATAAAGCAGGACCCCGGTACTTGCACGAGGATCCCACAGTTTGGTAAGCAGTTCAATAAGTAGCCTGTCATCTCAACAAATGATTATGTGGTGTAAACTTTATATTTCTTCCCCCGAAGTTTTTTTTAAAAAAAGTTTTCTGAAATTTCACACAAACATTTCAAGGGTATGCCCCGCAGGGCCTTTTCAGTATTGGCCCCAACTTGGTGGAACGCTCTTTCCCAGGAGACCAGGGCCTGCGGGATTTGTCATCTTTCCGCAGGGCCTGCAAGACAGAGCTGTTCCGCCTGGCCTTTGGGTTAGACTCAGCTTGACCCCTGTGTTTTCCTCCCTCATGGCTTGGATTTATGGACTACTTGAAATGAGGCTGCATTTTAAATTTTAATACTGTATTTTAATCTGTATTTTAATTAATTGTTTTTATGTTTTATTGTAATTTTGTTGGTGTGAGCCGCCCTCAGCCCGGTTTTGACTGGGGAGGGCGGGGTATAAATAAAAATTTATTATTATTATTAATACATAACAAAATTTTTTTTAACTTCCCACCCCCTTTCTCATCGTGTTTTAATAGCTGTCTTCTATCTATTAAACCTTAACAAAACTACTGTCATTTTCAATAATAATAATAATAATAATAATAATAATAATAATAATAATTTATTATTTATACCCCGCCCATCTGGCTGGGATTCCCCTGCCACTCTGGGCGGCTTCCAACAAACATTAAAATACATCAAAAATCCCTTCTGTTGCTCACAGTTCAAATCCTGATCGCGTGTTCATCATATAATAATATTTCTTTAAATAATCCGAAAAGCAATAATTCTTCCACAAAACCTTCGCCATCAGGTTCTTTTATTTTTGCGGTTAACTTTGCCAGTTCTGCGTAATCCGTTGCCTTGCTTATCCAGTCTTCTTTAGTGGGTATTTCTGCTTCTTTCTATTTTTGTGCGTAGAGATTCCTGCCTGGACTTGTAACATACATAAGCAACTTAATCATCTTTTTGGGGACTTTTGTCCTTATAATCCCTAAAAGAAAAGCTTCAGGGTTGTTGTTGTTGTTTGGTATAGTCATTCTAAACATCTTTTTAACCTCATCATATATCATCTCCCACAATGCCCTTGTTTTCTTACAAGTCCACCATCAGAGCATGATGAGGGAGGGGGAAAACAGCGCTAACACCGCCCGACAGCGACATTTCAAAATCTTTCTGATACAAATTGATGACATCTTTGTGTCTTTTTCCTTCCCCAGAGCTTAAAAAGGAGGATATAACAAGTGAGTGGCTCTCTTTGGAATCTGCACTTTACCAGAAATGTTTTGTGGTTTGTTTGTTTAAAAAAAATATATTAGATTTTCTGCGGTAGCAGTAAATCGGGATGAAACAGGACAATAACAGGGGAATGGCGTTTTGATGACGATGTGGTGCAAAAAACCATGCATGCCGCAACAGTGCCAAGCACTTTATAAACTGCTGTGTGGAAGCACTCAGTGTTGCACTAATATAATGAGAATTATTATATAGCCTGGTGTTTGGTTATATTCATATTTATTAAATTTGTATTCCTCCCTATACGCGCAGATCTCATATGACTGTAGGGCATTAAATTTGATTGCATGCCAGCAATCATGTTTCTGTGCTATATTTTTGGATGTGGTTGAAGACTTAACGGGCGATAAGGAGGCTGCTGAAATGGGTGTCGTGGCATTTGGGGGGTGGGCAGGGGAACAGAACATAAGCAGAGCTTTGCTGGATCAGGCCAAAGATCCATGTAGACCAGGCATCCCAAACTTCAGCCCTCCAGATGTTTTGGACTACAATTCCCATCTTCCCCGACCACTGGTCCTGCTAGCTAGGGATCATGGGAGTTGTAGGCCAAAACATATGGAGGGCCGCAGTTTGGGGGTGCCTGATGTAGACCATCTTCTCACAGTGGCCAACCTAGTGCCTGTGGGAAGCCTGCAAGCAGGAGCTGAACGCTAAAGCACTCACCTTTACCTGTGATTTCCAGTGACTGGTAAAAGGACATTCTAAGATGGTCAGCCCAAGTTGTTGTCCGTCAGGAGGGCATTGAGATAGGGGCATGGCCTTCTATTCAGCCCAGTGGGATGTGGCCCCTTGCTTTATGGTTCCGTTTTCCTCTGTTTCTCTTCAGCAACTTGTTACAAAGGCAATGGGTTAACCTACGAAGGCCCTGTCAATGTCACAGCCTCTGGGATTCCCTGTCAGAAGTGGAACGAACAGGTAAGAAGGTTTATTTGAAGCTGGAGGGCAGTGATGGTTTAAGGCAGACGAGGCAGGGATTTGGCCAGGTGGAACTCACCAGAACTCATCAGTTCTGGCATCTGTCAAGTGGGCGCCATTGCCATTATAAGAGAACAAGGAAGGCGCTCATGGTGAGTTCTGGCACCTCTTTTTCAATAATAATAATAATAATAATAATAATAATAATAATAATAATAATAATTTATAGCCCGCCCATCTGGCTGGGTTTGCTTCCAACAGAACATTAAAATACAATAATCTGTTAAACATTAAAAGCTTCCCTAAAAAGGGCTGCCTTCAGATGTCTTCTAAAAGTCTGGTGGTTGTTTTTCTCTTTGACATCTGTTTGGAGGGCGTTCCACAAGGCGGGTGCCACTACCGAGAAGGCCCTCTGCCTGGTCCCCTGTAACTTTGCTTCTCGCAGGGAGGGAACCGCCAGAAGGCCCTCGCGCTGTACCTCAGTATCCGGGCTGAATGATGGGGGTGGAGACGCTCCTTCAGGTATACTGGGCCGAGGCCGTTTAGGGCTTTAAAGGTCAGCACCAACACTTTGAATTGTGCTCGGAAACGTTTTTCTACAAAAATAGCACTAACTTGAGGTCTACCTGGGAGCCAGTGGTACAAATCACTTCCATGGAAGCAAGTCTCATCGCCAACCAGTCCGTCGGACGTTTGATTATTGTTTTCCAAGATGCCAATAGAATTTAACTCACTCTGAAAAAGTATTCGTTTTCATTATTCCTTGTTGCCAGGTACCACATTCACATCGGAAAACCCCTCTGGCTTTCCCGGAGCTGTCCAGTGCAGAAAACTATTGCCGCAATCCAGGGGGTGAAAATGCACGGCCCTGGTGTTACACGAGAGACTCCTCTGTGAAATGGGAATACTGCAACGTGCCTCATTGTGGCGATGGTAAGAAACCATAACGTACAGTTTATAGCAAAAGATGCTCCTTGAGTGTTGATTTTATTACGCGTTGGCCCTAGTCCAGTTGTTTTCATTTCATTTTATTTATTGAAACGCATTTCTGAACCGCATAATGTTGAGAAATCTTTAAACCGTTAGCCCCGAAAGCTGCAGATGCGTTGCTTCAGAATCTTTAACGCTGCATTATTATTTTTTTACACTATGTGGTGTGTCCAGTTTTAGCTGGCTTGTTTTGAATCAATAAATTGTGCTGAGCGATGTGGCAGGCATGCCGTAGATCTGAGCTGCGTAGCACTATTGATAGCTTTGAGCCAGTCTACCAGATATCAGAATGCAGAACCACGAATCAATCTCCCCGTCTATTTCTGATGTCGAGACTGTCAGCACCGTTACTCGTGTCGCCAAAATGGCCCCACCTGCATGCAGACACTGGAGGCCTCAGCAGGCTTAGGGGAACTCCAGAGTTTGCAGAAGTACAGAAAATCTATAAGAGGGCAAATGCCTAAGTGGAGGGGGGGAGGGGAAGAACCCCCAAAACAGTCCAGTGAGCATTCAGTGTCCTCAATGACCATGGAATGTTGACTGATTTGATGACCCTTGTGGTTCCTTCCAACTCTACAATTTTATGATTCTATGACGGCTGTGGCAGGAAAACTGATTTTTTTTTGTTTTGTTTTTTAAGAATGGAATGGGGTGGAGTTTCTGGGACCCTGAACATTAACATTTACACAATGCAACATTTCAGTTTGCAAGAAAAGATACCATAAAGGACAAACTGCTCAAGATTTAGAAAGATTATAGGGTTTAACAGATTATAGTCTCTTATCTATTACATTTCTAGCCTTCTTGCCAACTCACAATTCCATATATATATATATATTCACCAGAAGCAGCTTAGTCATGCTGGCCACATGACTCGGAAGCTGTACGCCGGCTCCCTCGGCCAGTAAAGCGAGATAAGCGGCACAACCCCAGAGTCGTTCGCGACTGGACCTAATGGCCAGGGGTCCATATATATATATATCACTGTTCAATGAGAAATAGGCCTCATAATTAGAGAAGATTGGAAAACGTTTATTGAATACATGGGGGGGGGAATTGTGTACACCTGAAAACTTTGGCAGCATTAAGATAAATTCAACACTGTAAATAAGTTTTGATGGATGCAATAATGAAATACTGAATGGTTTAGTTTTTGTAAAATATCCAGGGATGTAGGATACGCAAAATGAACCTGCAAAGAGAAGAAAGGAAGTCATTGATATTTTAAGGATGTTTAAATGAATATTCTAAATTTTATAAAAATTATATATACAAGAAATAGGCTCCATCTGCACTATAAACACACCCTCCAACATATCTCTGATGGAAATAGGGACGTCCTATTCCATAATAAGAATAATTTTAATATTTCTAGCCCGCCCATCCAGCTGGGTTGCCCCAGCCACTCTGGAAGGGTTCCAACATATATAAAAACATAATAATATATAAAGAAAACCTTCCTTATACAGGCCTCCCTTCAGATATCTTCTAAAGGTTGTATAGTTACTTATCTCCTTGGCTCAAGGGTTGCCTAACTCCATACCCTCCAACATTTCTCTGATGAAAATAGGGATATCCTAAGGAACAGCGGGACATTCCAGGATCAAATCAGAGACCGGGGCGGCTTCTGTAAATCTGGGACTGTCCCTGGAAAATAGGGACACTTGGAGGGTCTGTATGCAGGGTACCCTGGGAAGAGGAATTAACCTTTAAACCAGCCTGGGAATTGTCACTCTTTGAGGGGAATTGAGGTCTCCTTGTTGATAGAATCCATGTATAAAAGCTATGTCTGTGCTAACTTAACATTTATCAAATAAATAAATGGCAAACAAGCGCTCTCAAATTCACTTTTTCCCTTTCAGCATCTTTGACCCAGGAAACCACGAAGTTGAGTGCCGCTGCTCCTCCACGTTTTCCCTTCGCCCCCTCTTCCTCCCCGACATACTCCATGACTGTCATTATCTCGATCATCTCCAGTTTTGCCATGCTGATCATCCTTGTGATCCTGGCTCTCATTTGTTGCCGGAAGCGCAAGCAGCTGAAAAACAAAACAAGGTAAGATCTGGGGCTTCCCTGGATGTAGCCTCCTTCAGAGAGAGATGCCTTTAAGTAAAATTCCTGGAGGGAGAGGGAGAGCGCTTCATGCCGTTAATTTCTGCTTTGAAACAGTGTTTACATTTGAAACTGCAGTGCTGATTTATTTAAATACAAATGAGGGATGTCACAGTGGCCGGAGTGGACTACTTCAGAGTAACGACGCTACGCAGCTCTGCATTTTATTCTTTTATTGGTGCTGCGTATTTACAGTGCTAAAGTCATTGCTATTTACACGGAGTGATGTGATCAGTCGGTTTCAGAACCTCCTAATGGCTTTTGGCGCGTCTTTCTCCAACACAAAAGCTTTGGCAGACCCATCCTCTTTCCCCTCCTCTTTCTGCGTAATTCCGGAGTTGGGGGGATGGGTCTCCCCCCCTTATTCGCCCCTTCCTGTCCCACCTGGGACCCTGGCTCCTCTACCTTGCCTGAGCCTCGGCCCCGACTTCCTGCTTCCCCACTGGCATCGGAACTCTCTCTGCTTTCCCCTGTGCTCGGGGATGGGCTTGAACTCAGGAGGGGAGGGACTTCGCGATATCCCCTGTCCCTCACATCCACCCCCCTCCCAAGCTCTCCCTCACCCCTCCCCAGGTCCCCCCCAGGTGTCGGTGACGACTGGAAGCCTAAGAACTCAGTACCTTCCGAGCCCGTTGGTGTGAACACCTCCCCCCAGTCCTGCAAGCCCCCCCCTTCCGCCTGGGAGGATGGGAATCCCAAAAAGTCCGTGGCGTCAGAGCTGGTGGGGGTAAAAATGTTCTGCCAATCTGCTCCTTCCTCTGACTGGGTGGATCTCGGTGACACCCATACCTCATCCTCTGGTTCCTCAAACTCCGCTTCCCAGCGCCATGGTGAACTGCTCTCCCGTGCTTCCTCCCCCTCCCCCTCCCTTTCCATGTGCCAGGGTTTGGGTCTATGGGGAAAGAGGGCGTGAAATTCTTCCACCAGGAATACCTCCTGTATCTGAGTGGCTGGGACCCATTCATTCTGGGACGGTGGAGCATCCTCCCATGCCATGAGGTACTCCAGTCCCCCCACCCCCCACCTTGAATCCAGGATGGCCGTGGCCTCATTGAGTTGCTCCCTGCCTTCCCTCTCCCCCCCTCCCTCAGGGGTTTGTTCGCTGTCTCGGAGCCTGCTGCTTTCCCTGTACGGCGACAGCAGCGATCTATGAAACACAGGGTGCACCCTCATGTCCTCTGGCAGTGCCAGCCTGTATGCCACCGGGTTGACCTGTTGCGTGACCGTGAAGGGGCCCAACCTTCTGGGCGCCAGCTTTTTGCATCGCCCTCTGATGGGAAGGCCCTCCGAGGACAACCAAACTTTGTCCCCCACCCTAATGACCTCCCCCGGTCGCCTGTGGCGATCTGCCCCCTTCTTGTACGCTTCCTTGGCTCTCTCCAAGTGTTCTCTGAGCTGCTGGTGCACCGTCTCCAGTTCCTCTGCCCAATCCTCAGCCTGTGGGCCCTCCTCCTCCTCCTCCCCCTCCCTCTCTGGGAAAGATCTGAGGTCACGCCCGTAATTGGCTTTAAAGGGCGACACCCCTGTGGAGACGTGCACCGCATTGTTGTAGGCAAATTCTGCCAGTGGCAGGCGATCCACCCAGTCCGTTTGCCGCTGGCTGACGTAGCATCTCAGGTACTGCTGCAGAATGGCGTTGACCCTCTCCGCCTGTCCATTGGTCTGCGGGTGTCTAGCCGTCGACAAGCTGACCTCCACCTGCAGGAGGTTCATGAGCCGCCGCCAGAACCTGGAAACAAATTGGCGGCCACGATCCGAAATAACCCTTAAAGGTAATCCATGCAGTCTGAATACGTGATCCACAAACAGTTTGGCTGTCTCTTCTGCAGAGACCGCCCTGGCACACGGTATAAAGTGGCACATTTTGGACATGAGGTCCACCACCACCAACACTGCGGTCTTGCCCCTGGACGACGGCAGGTCTGTGATGAAGTCCATGGACACTACTTCCCACGGCCTGTGCGGTGTGGCTAAGGGCTCCAGCAAACCTGCTGGTGGCGCTCTGACCACCTTTGCCCGCTGGCAGGTGTCACAGCCCCTTACATAATCCCTCACATCCTCCCGCACCCCTGGCCACCAGAAGTGTCTCATGACTAGGTGAGCGGTTTTGTCCCTCCCAAAATGACCCGCCGTTGGGTTGTCGTGCATCTGCTTGAGGACCGTACGTCTAAGCTGGGTGGTGGGCAGGTACAGTGCACCCTTGTAGAAAAGCAGCCCCCTGCGTTCTGCAAAGTCTTTTGCCTGCTCCCCCCCCTTCTCAGTTCTCTGAAGATGCGGTTGGCAAATTCATCCGCTGCTGTCAGTGCTGTGAGTTCCGCCTCGCTCACCACTGCTGCTCCGCAGGACCATGCTGACGGGGGGGAAATGTGCCTGGGTGCCAGTGGCGCCTCCTCCTCCATGTACTCTGGCTTGCGGGAGAGGGCATCCGCCCTGACATTCTGCTCTCCCGGGATGTAGTGTATGGAGAAGTTGAAGTTCGAGAAGAACTCTGCCCACCGTATCTGCCGCTGGTTGAGCACCCTGGCAGTTCTCCAGAACTCCAGGTTCTTGTGGTCTGTGCACACCTGGATGGGGTGCTTGGCGCCCACCAGGAAGTGTCTCCAGTGCTGGAACGCAGCGTGGATCGCAAGAAGTTCCCGATCAAACACCGTGTAGTTTCGCTCTGGCTGGGTCAACTTCCTGGAGAAGAAGGCACAGGGTCTCCACTCTCTGTTGGCGTCCAGTTGCAACAAAATGGCGCCCACAGCTTTATCAGAAGCATCTGTCTCCACGCGTAGGGGCGCGTCCTGAACCACGTGGAACAGGTTCTGGTCTGAGGCGAACACCCTCTTGAGGCTTTCAAACGCTGCTTGCGCCTCTGGTGTCCACCTGAACTTCTGCTTGCCTCTCAGGCAGTCAGTGATGGGAGCCGTAACGCGAGAGAAGTTCTTGATGAACTTCCTGTAGAAGTTGGCGAAGCCTAGTAGGCGTTGGGCATCTTTGCGCGTCCTGGGGCTGTGCCAGTCCAGGATGGCCTGCACCTTGTCCTTGTCCATCGCCAGCCCCTTGTCTGACAGCTTGTAGCCCAGGAAGTCCACCTCCTTGGTGTGAAACTTGCACTTCTCCAGCTTCACATACAGGTGGTTCTCCTTCAGGCGCTGCAACACCTCCCTGACATCTTTCACATGCTGCACTGGGTCATCGGAATAGATAAGGATGTCATCCAGGAAGACCAAGCATTTCCTGAAGAGGAGGGACCCCAGGACGTGGTGCATGAAGGCCTGGAAGCATGCTGAGCCCCCTTGCAACCCGAAGGGCATCACCAGATATTCAAAAGAGCCCAGAGGCGTGAACATCGTGGTTTTCCATTCATCGCCTTCCCGGATCCTGATCAAGTTGTACGCCCCCCTCAGGTCTAGCTTGGTGAAAATCTTGCCCCTGCGTGCCGCTGTCAGGAGATCATCCACTCTGGGCATGGGGAAAGCCACTGGCTCTGTTACTGAATTCAGCCGTCTAAAATCCACCACAAGACGGCGCTGTTGCGTGTCTTTCTTGTCCACCCAGAAGACTGGGCTGCCCCCTGCTGCCTTGCTTTCTCTGATGAACCCCCGCTTGAGGTTCTTGTCGATGAAAGCGCGCAGATCCTCCAGTTCCTGGTCTGACATGGCGTACAGCTTGGCTGGGGGTATAGTTGCCCCTGGCACCAGGTTGATCTGGCAGTCAAAAGGCCTGTGTGGGGGTAGGTGGTCGGACTCCGCTTCGCTGAAGACCTCCTGCAGGTCCCAGTACGGCTTGGGTATCGCCTCACCCCCTTTGATGTGCATGGTGGCCACCGTGGCTATCGGAGGCCCCTCCCCTGGTTGGTGCTGCATGCAATGTTCCAGGCAAAAGTCCGATCCAAAAGTGATGCATCTCTGGTGCCAACTGATGGAGGGGTCGTGGCGCGCCAGCCAGCTCATGCCCAAGACGATGGGGGGGTCTGAGATGGTTGTGACGTTGAATGCCAGTGTCTCTGAGTGCCTTCCCACCGTCATTCTCATGGGGGGGGGTTTGATGAGTGATGGCCCCTCCCAGCAGCTCTCTGCCGTCAATGGTTGCCACGTGCAGGGGAAAATCCAGCTGCAGAAGCTGGATCTGGTGCTCTTCTGCAAAGTTTCTCGAGAAGAAGTTGGCTGAGGCACCACTGTCAATTAGGGCGAGGACCGTCAGGGGATAGCCATTTGGGAGCGTGAGCGTCACTTCTAGAACCACTCCTGCTCTGGGAGGGGTGGGCTGGCTCTGCTCCTCTCTGTGCGGGTGGGTGGGCTGGGGCTGTTGTCTGCTGACTGTGCCTGGCTGCTGCCCCTTGTCTCCTGCAGCCAGGCTTTCCCGTTTCCCTGCTGTGGTGCTGCATCAGTGGGGGAGGGCACAACCGTTCCCGCCTTTCCTTGCCACTCCCTGCGATGTGGGCAGTCTCTGACGAGATGCTGGGGGGAGTTGCAGAGAAAGCAATTCCCACCCCTTCCCTCCTTGCGTCTTGGCGCCGCCGGGGTTTGAAAAGCCCGCGCGCGCGCACTATCAATCTGCATGGGTTCCTGGTCCTGACTGGCCCCAGGCGTGGCTTGAAAGGGTTGTTGGGGGAGTGGCTTCTCCTGCGACCGTGGGAACCAAGCCCGCTTTGCGCGCGTTGCTTGCTTGTCGCTCCACCGGGATTCCTGTCTCACCCCCACCGCCAGAGCCGCTTTGCTCAGCTGATCCATATTACTGGGCTTTGGACCTCTCGAGAGCTCATCCTTCACCTCCTCATGCAACCCCAAGTAGAACGCCGCTTGCATTGGGGGTGACTCGAGTTCCCACCCCAATCTGTGCACCAGCATGGTGAATTTCGCCCAATACGCGCGAACTGTCATATTTCCTTGGCGTAAATTATGAAGTTCCTCCTTAGTCTGGTCCATATGACTATCGGACGAATACATCGTTTTCAAACCTTCTAGAAATAGTTTGACATTCTTCATGCAAGGATTCTTTGTTGCGATTAACGGTCTTAGCCACTCCCTGGCTGCCCCGGTAAGGTGCTCCACAATAAACGCTACCCTGTGCTCATCATCAGGGAACTCAGCGTGGTGCAGCTCAAGAGCATACACAATCTCAGTCTCAAAGCCCTGATATTCCCTCGGGTCTCCATTGAACTTGCTTACTAGCGTCCCGGCTCTCCTTCCTGGCAGCACTTGGACTTGGGGTGCCCCTCCCGCCTTGTTTTTCTCTGCATCCAGCTTGTTTTGGAGGTCTACCGCCACCGCCCTTAATTCCTGCTCTCTTTCCTGTAGCGCTCTCACCTGTTCCGCAAGTTGTAGCCGGTCGTCCTGGACCTTCTTAGTCTCTTCTTTAGCTGCCTTCAATTCCCCCTGCGCCTGCAGCGACAGCTGCTGCAGTTCTTGCTGGGCTTGCTCCGCGATCTGCCGCCATCTCTCCGCCTCTGACACGCTCATCCCGGCAACTCCAAAGTAGCCCAAAAAGGATTAGGAGGTTGCTGTCACAGTGGCCGGAGTGGACTACTTCAGAGTAACGACGCTACGCAGCTCTGCATTTTATTCTTTTATTGGTGCTGCGTATTTACAGTGCTAAAGTCATTGCTATTTACACGGAGTGATGTGATCAGTCGGTTTCAGAACCTCCTAATGGCTTTTGGCGCGTCTTTCTCCAACACAAAAGCTTTGGCAGACCCATCCTCTTTCCCCTCCTCTTTCTGCGTAATTCCGGAGTTGGGGGGATGGGTCTCCCCCCCTTATTCACCCCTTCCTGTCCCACCTGGGACCCTGGCTCCTCTACCTTGCCTGAGCCTCGGCCCCGACTTCCTGCTTCCCCACTGGCATCGGAACTCTCTCTGCTTTCCCCTGTGCTCGGGGATGGGCTTGAACTCAGGAGGGGAGGGACTTCGCGATATCCCCTGTCCCTCACATTCTTCCATCGCGGGGGGAAATAATTAGAAGCAAGGGCGGCGAAGAAGAATTTGGCTCACCAATGTTGTGCATGGTTTCTTCAGCAGAAGGACAGTCCTAATCATGCTTAATCAGAAGTTCCACTTGGTCTAACGTAATGACAACACTTAGGATTCTGCATGAAGAAAAATGGAAGGAAGAAGTTCCCACCAAAGAAGAATGGATAAACAGAGTGATGGATTATGTGGAATTGGCAAAGTTGACAGCTAAAATAAGAGAACCTAATGAGGATTGTTTTGTGGAAGGATGGAAGCCCTTTTCAAATTATTTAAAGAAATACTATAGCATGACGAATTTGCAAGCAGGATTTGATCTATGAGCCACGGAAGGAATGAGAGATTATTGTATTGTTGTTATGGCATAAGAGAGAGAAGATAGGGTGCAGCAAGGGGGAGAAATAAAAAACGCTATGGAAAACGAGGTGGGAAGTCGACAAAACGAATGAAAAAATTATGATGTATTGGAGTCTCCATATGAAATTTTTGAAAATTTGGGGGTTGGGGAATGAAGAAGTCCCACTTGGACTAATAGTTCCTGTAGTAGAGCAGAGATGAGGGACTCATTTCAACCCAAAAGCTGCCTTGCCTAGGGAGCAGCCTTCTGGCATCCTAATGGTGGGCTGGGCGATGGGTGGAACTCTTGCCTTTGCAGAAGAGATTACAGTCCAACTATGCAAAAGTCAGAGGAACATCAGTCCATGCAGGTAGTGAGAAGCATTTGAGGGAGCAAGAAGTGTTCAAGCTCAGACAAAAGAACTGGAGGGTGTGTGGGCAGGATCAAGGAGGCGGTGGGGCCTTAAAGGGGTTCCAAGGGCCAGATAGAGAGGCCTGGGGAGCCACATGTGGCCCTGAACCCCGAGGTTACCCACTCCTGAATAGTGAAAGTGTTTCTGTGCCAAGTAGAGCACTCACTGTTTCCATTGTGAATATGAACTCAAAGTGTCATTGCAAGTCATTCTTCTCATGATGGGCAATCGGTTGCAGCAGCCAGCGGAAGATAGGCAGCGCCAATTGGCCATGTGATTGGTTGCTGCGCCAAGGCCTGCTGATGATTGGCTGTGGCAATTGGACGTTGACGCCTTGGCGTGCTTGCAATTGGCTGTGGTTGCGTCGAGTGGGCAGTTGGGCTTTTTGCGGCAAGCATTCAGACAACTGGTGCCTGGGGCAATGAGTGCGATTTGCATTGGTGGGCAGACTGTAAAGCGATTGGCGGCGGTGACTCCTCCCCTCAAAGAAGCTCTATAAAACTGGGCAATCTTCTCTCCCCCCCCCCAAAAGCTCAAGAACTCTGGGTAATTCCCCCCCCCCAAAAAACTTTGTTGTGGTCCAAAAAAATAGGGGTCATCTTAGCAATAGGGGCGTGTTATACACAAAAAAATACGGCATTTGGGTTAAAACGCATACAAAAATTCCTATTTTAGGATAAATGCATGAGCTGTGTCTTGTGAAAAAGTGCATTCAGAGGGTGATGCAAACATTGTGCACTCCTTTTTTGTTAAAAAAATATCAGATTGAAGCAGAAATTGGACGGAAAGGATTTATGAATCAGCACATGCGAAATGATTGTGGACTAGAAATAGTCAGGCGGGGTCACGACAATTGCTCATATTAAAAACAGACTCGTGTCATTGGCTGACGTAATGCACATTTTGACCTTTGACCTTGAAACCCTTCTCTCCCCATTTTGGTTACCACCTGTCTAACAGGCATACTGAAGGCATCTTGCCTACATACAAGAACTTCTCCGGTAACCATTTTCTATGTTTGTTCATAAATGATTATCTTAAACGGGGTAAAAAATAGGGTCTAAAAAATTGCGCGAGAAGCTAGCTAAGCAGCATAGTCAAGGGTCGAGCCAGCCCTACCATTAGGCAGAGGGATAAAGATTTTTCAGGGACGGGGAGATTCTCAGCAAGATGTAGAAAGGCATTGGATATGGGCAAGGTTAGATTACAATGGAGCAGTGTATTTTAGGAGCAGTTGTTGTAGTTACCTTTTTATAACTCATAATAACTAGAGCAGTCTTCCCAACACGAGGCCACATAGCTGCCCTTTGCTGAAGTAAAGGGAAAGTATTTTTGGCACATTTGACTTATGTATGTAGGCCAGTTTAATTGTCACTCAGTGTGAAGAACCAGGAATACAGATGTTCCTGGGGACCAAAGGGAAGAGATGGCACTTCTTCCGACATAAAATGTAACCCTGTCGACTCCTGGAATAAAAATAGCTTCATACAGATATCCCATCTTTTCTATATTTTTCTTGCATTAATTATTTCCACATACACCTCTCTGCAGACTGCTGGTGCTATTTGATCTCTCAACGAGGGTCTCCTATTTTAATTGTTGCTGTTTCAAAGGCATTGCTTTAATGCATATTTTAATTATGGATGCTTACGTTTTGATGTTTTAATAGGATCATTTCTTCTGTTTCTTTTACTTGTGGATGCATTCAATTATTGAAGTTTATTTTTAACACTTGTGTAATTGATTTTGTTCTCTGGTAAACTGCTTAATATCCACAGCAAACATCATCAACAACATTATGCTTGCTTGGAAACGATGCCTTATGAGGAACGGCTTAGGGAGCTGGGTATGTTTAGCCTGGAGAAGAGAAGGTTAAGGGGTGATATGATAGCCATGTTCAAATATATAAAAGGATGTCATATAGAGGAGGGAGAAAGGTTGTTTTCTGCTGCTCCAGAGAAGCGGACACGGAGCAATGGATTCAAACTTCAAGAAAGAAGATTCCACCTAAACATTAGGAAGAACTTCCTGACAGTAAGAGCTGTTCGACAGTGGAATTTGCTACCAAGGAGTGTGGTGGAGTCTCCTTCTTTGGAGGTCTTTAAGCAGAGGCTTGACAGGCATATGTCAAGAATGCTTTGATGGTGTTTCCTGCTTGGCAGGGGGTTGGACTGGATGGCCCTTGTGGTCTCTTCCAACTCTATGATCTATGATTCTAATCTTGCAACAAATCTTCCACCCATTGTTTCAGGGAGTCAGCACCCCCAGCCCTGACAACACTTCCTTCTGAGCTCTTATTGGACAGATTGCACCCCAATCCCATGTACCAGCGCATGCCTCTGCTCTTGAACCCAAAGCTATTCAGTCTGGAGTATCCACGGAACAATATCGAATATGTGAGAGATATTGGAGAAGGCGCTTTCGGCCGGGTCTTCCAAGCAAGGTAAATGACCAGCTGTGATCTCTGGTCGTTTCTGTTTGCATGAACCCCAATGTTAGACTATGTTTTGATGAATTAGCTAATCAAGGAATGGCTATTGCCCCCAAAAGGCAGAGGTCAAAAAGGCAATTTAACTTGAGTTGAGGCAGAAAACGGTGTCGCTCGTGGTTGCCAAACCACATGGGCCAGCCTTGCAGCTGTGTTGCTGTCCTGGAAGATTTGTTTTCAGATGGGCACGAGGCCATTCTCGGGCATTTGACAATGATGTGACATTTACCGTATCCACACTGCAGCTGTCACACTGCCATATGTCCGGAGCGGGCGACATGAGAACTGGAAGTTTGCTTTGGAGACTGGGACTTCCTATAGCTACTGGGTAGTAAAACACCCTGACATTTCAGCAACAGCTGGGCAAGTTGGCTTTGGGATGGCTGCTTCATTCCCCCCAGGCGGGCGTCTCCTTCTATATAATGCCATACATAGGGACAGCACGGAGATGGCATCCCCATAGACGTGGCCATGGGCCAGCTCAGACATAAATAATCTCAGCTGAATAAAGGGGGGTTTATTAAGGCAGGAGGGAGTATGTGCTTGAGGGGGGGCCTGTCAGGTTCCCTTCCCACCTCCTTCCGAGCCCCATCTTGAGGCCAGATGCGCTCAGATCATGCTAGGACGTGGGAAAGGGATTTCTAAGCAGGGCTCCTGAGCCTCGTGTGGGAATGTTCAGGGTGGCAGGAGAGGATATATTGTTTATTAATATCCTTCCTAACTTGCGCTAGCAAGTTTCTTTATGTGGCAGAGTTACATTCCCCTTTCTTACATGCACAGCAGATAGCTGGCTGCAGGCTTGTGTAAGCCTCTCACTGTTATACAATTCAGTCTGCCTAAAATTGAATTGTGCGTTCCAAGTAAGTTCCCTTTAATCCCTCTTAAAAGAATAAAGACAGGGCAATCTTATTTAAAGTCAATAAAAGAAGTTTACTCACATCAGTTCACAGTTGGATTCCTGAATATGTGCATGTGGATCTACCCCATATGGGGAATAGTCCCAGTGCTTCTGCTAGCTAGCAGAGCACTCCTAGCTACAAAGCTGGTCCACTCCTAGCTACAAAGCTGGTCCAACAAAGAAGGGAGTGAAAAAGAGAGAAGGGAGAGAGTCCTTTTGTTACCTGGACAGGTAAGGTCACGCCCACCTCTAGTCACATGCAAGGGAAGGATGCTCCAGCCCAGGAGGAACAGGAAGTTTCGACTGGCTGGACCAACATCCCCTTGTATGTCCATTCTAGGAAAACAAGGAATGTTGTATTTGACTGCTCCCAGTGGATTGCATCCCACACCTCGGATGGTGACTAAACAAGCAGCAGAGGAGCAGGCACAGTGCCTGTTCTGGCACCAGCTCTGTGGTAGGAACCCCTTCACTTGTGGCCCAACTGTCTTGTGATGGGGACTGCAAGGGTGCAGGAACCTACTGGCACAGGTAGGTTAACAAGCAAGCACCCTCATTGCTGCCACAGAACCGGCGTGGCACGAAGGAGGCCAAAGGTTTGGCAGGCCGGGAATTTATCATGGCCCAGGTTGCAATGCTAAGTGCTGCTATTGGGCAGTTGGTCTCACGCCATTGGACGATTTGGCGGCAGGAGGACAATCCGGCCTGTGATACGCCGTTTCACAAGGGAGGCCCGGGGCCCTACTACAAAGCCGCCCACCCCAAAAGGGGCAAACGGACCATTGGAAAAGGACCATTGCAAACATCCCGTTCTGCCCAGTCTCTGCCCTGCCCCTTTCCGCTCCTTTTTGTGACATTTTTCTGACCTTTTCACTTCCAGGTTTGGCACGATGGGCATGTGTGCAGTCGCACATATATTGAATGTGCGTAAATGGTAGGGGTTGCCTGTACATTATCTGCCACAGCACTGCAGGAAGCGAAATAATGTAGTTACAGTGGTGCCTCTACTTATGAATTTAATGCGTTCCGAACACACATTTGTAAGTCGAAAAAAATTGTAAGTCGAATCCCATAGGAATGCATTGGGAGAAAAAATTCGTAAGTAGAAGCAACCCTATCTAAAAATTTGTAAGTAGAAAAAATCCTATCTAAACTGCATCCAAGATGGTGGACGGAGCTCCGTTCGTAAGTAGAAACATTCATAAGTAGAGTTATTCGTAAGTAGAGGTACCACTGTATTGTCAGAAGCTGAACTACAGCAGAATGGAAACAGCGCTGCAAGCGATGAACCGGGTTCAGAAAGGAAATTGGTGCCTCCTTCTAGTCATACCTGTACCTATGCGGTTGAAGCCTGTGGACACCAAAGGGAGGCAGAGGCAGAGAGAGTTATGGACAATAGCCAGCAGCTGACACACAAAGTCCTCAGAGCTAGATGAACAATTGGTGTTTATAAGGCAGTGAGAGAGAAAAGTGAATGGTATCACCAGTCACAATCATTCCTTAGGCGATATATGGGAGATGTTGCTCTCTGCTGTCGGGGACAAAGAATGTCGCATCAGGACGGGACGGGCAAGATCCTAGATATCAGCTGAGCAGCTCATTCCATCCCATTCTGGTTTCACTGTCACTCGATCCTAAATCCTTTCTCTCCCTTTCTCTCCTGTTGCATGCCATTATGGCAAGCATTTGAACGCATTTTGTGTGCATGTCTTACATAAAACATGCACTTTTATTCATAACACACACTTCTAAATACTTTTCTGTGTAATCACCAGTAACTGATGCATGTTGTATACAACTTTTACATGAAAACTAAGTACCGTATTTTTCGCTCCATAAGATGCACTTTTTTCCTCCTAAAAAGTAAGGGGAAATATCTGTGCGTCTTATGGAATGAATGTGTGGTCCCTGGAGCCAAATTGCCCAGGGGCAAAAAGCAGATTGTGCATTTTTTTTTAAAGAAAGAGCTAAAGGCTAACAAGAGGGGAAGAGGGGTGTTGAAAAGAAGCTGCTCAGCAGCTGATTGCAAGAGATGAGGAGGGAGATAAGGGAAGTTAGCTCCCTTCCCAGCCCTGCTCCCTTGCCCAGGCCTCCATTCTTGAATGTTCTGCAGAGGGAGGCTGCAACATGTGACTGGCTGATTGGATTATCTGGCTGATTAGATTATCAGAAGCTGCAGAACTGTGAGTTGAACAGGATTTTTTCCCTTTGCAAAGTAAACTCAACAACTTTGAGCTGATCCTTTAAAAATGGGGCTTTTCCTCTTTGCAATAGAAGCTGCACAACTGTGAGCTGATCCCCCCAAAAACGGGGCATTCCCCCTTTCCTCCTCTGAAAACGAAGTGCGTCCTATGGTAAGGTGGACAAAAAAAAATACGGTATTTCATGTGGGTGCACATTTTGCTCACTGAAGATGCATAGGAAAAGGGATGCTCTCGTTTTCTGCAGCTGCGCCTGACTTTTCTCTCTGCCTCGTTCCCTTTTGTTCTCCTCCTCTCTTAGGGCCCCTGGATTGCTTCCTTACGAGCCGTTCACAATGGTGGCTGTGAAGATGCTCAAAGAAGAAGCCTCGGCAGACATGCAGGCAGACTTCCAGAGAGAGGCAGCCCTCATGGCTGAATTTGATAATCCAAACATTGTGAAACTTTTAGGTACCAAACCTGACATTTTCCTCCTCCTTCTTCTTAAAATCATCAATATGCATTTATTTTTGTTATGGATCCCCCGCTTGTCCCACAGCACTGGCTCAAAGATCCAGGCAGACTAGGCAGCCGTCTTGGGTGACATATTGAGGAAGCAGTTGCCATACCAAAAGCGACAGAACATGGAGTCCGGCCTCTTGTGCTACTTCTGACTTGGTTCACATGACACAGGGAGCCAAACTGCGGCTTACCAAGACAGCCATTTTGCTCTTCTGTGTTTCTTTCTAAGCTAAGCCAAGGTTTGACTCAGTTTGTCACCCAAACTGGGATTCATGGCTAAGGACTCTCTTCATCAACCGCAGGACGTGGGTGGCGCTGTGGTCTAAACCACTGAGCCTCTTGGGCTTGGCGATTGGAAGGTTGCCGGTTTGAATCCCGGTGACGGGCTGAGCTCCCATTGTTCTGTCCCAGCTCCTGCCAACCTAGCAGTTTGAAAGCATACCAGTGCGAGTAGATAACTAGGTACCGCTGTGGCAGGAAAGTAAACGGCATTTCTGTGCGCTCTGGTTTTCGTCATGGTGTCCTGTTGTGCCAGAAGCGGTTTAGTCCTGCTGGCCACATGACCCGGAAAGCTGTCTGTGGACAAATGCCGGCTCCCTTGGCCTGAAAAGTGAGATAGTTGCCTTTGACTGGACTTAACCATCCAGGAGCCCTTTACGTTTTTATCCTTTATCTCATCAACTGCATGCCATAGCCAAGAGCAAAACAGTGTTGTGCAAACCAGGCCTCTGACACATCTGGCTCCATGCATGAAACTGATAAATTAATTCATAGAATCATCGAGTTGGAAGGGACCCTGAGGAGCATCTAGTCCAACCCCCTGCAATGCAGGAATATGCACTTGTCCCATATGGGGATCAAATCTGCAACCTTGGCATTATCAGCACCATGCTCTAACCAACTGAGCTATTGGTTTAAAAGAGGTTAAAACTCATTGAAACTCAATTAAAATTGTGCTATCTGCAGAGCTCCAGAGCCAGCTGCCTAACCTGTCGCCATGTTAACCGGGAGTCCTTGATCTATCTGTCCATGTGTGAACTGAGGGTTCCCCCAGAATCCTTTGCAAAAGCCTCTCCTTCCTTCTTTCTGATAATGCCTAGTATGACACAATGCATGATTTGATGTTATCATGCTATGCCTCCTTCCCCCCCCCCCTTCAACATCATAGGCCATTGGGCTGGTCAGCTGCAAATCTCTCCAAATGAATATGACTGGTTCTAGTAATCAATCCAAACAAAGTTTATTTTGCTAGAAATATTGTCACGCTGGAAGTTTCTTGGGGGGGGGGAGGTGTTACAGAGGGGTTTGAAGTTAGTTCCTCAGGCCAAAGTGACTGTGTACATTTCAGCAGGAGAAAGGGGAAACAGGAAGTGGACACTCAGTTGGAGCGATCCCTTTGTTTATTATCACCATGCTGGATAAATTAGGAAAGGCCAAAGGAATCCATCAGTTTCATGTTGCGGGGGTGTGGGACTGTTGAACATCACTTGACCTGAGAACCCTTTTACGTGCACACTTCTCTTTTAGCCTGAACCAGCTGTTTTGGAAATGTGAAATGTCTGATTTTTTTCCCCAAATGGTGAGAAGGAGCGAAAATTCAGCCTCAGTGACTAAATGGGACAGAAATGTCCATTAGGACATCAGAGGCTTAAATGTACTTGCACTCTTCGTTCAGTTTTCATACTTCATTTTTTAGGTTTCATACGAGCTGTATAAGGCTGTATACTTCAGCAATTCATATTTCAAAAGTTAAAAATCTTTCAATTCATATTTCAAAAGCACAATTGCACAATGTAATCATTTAGCTCGTTCCCGTGCTTAACGCTCCAGCAGCTGAAATCTGTAAAAATCCTGAACAGCCATTAGCTGGCATTAAAACAATAGATTTGGACATGTGGGGGAAAACCATAAATGTAGCCAGAGATTTGTTAGCAGGAGCACCTATTGTATGAAAGAGGCAAACCACTTTTGAAACAGAACCGTGGTTAGGCTGTTTGGCCATAGAAGCCAAAACAGCAGTAAATGCCCCTGCTTTATGTACTGTTCTCGCTAAGGTGCTCAGACCCTTTGGATCCTAAACATTAATCTTCCAGATGAAATGAATCAATTGCTTCCTTTGGGGTTTTTTTTTTGGCGTGTGTGTGTGTGTTTTGGTGAGACATTGCATTTTACATGTTGTGTTTCTGTGCTTCAGGCCTTTCTATAATTCTGTTTTGCTTTCTCACTCGTTTCTTTGCACATGTTAGCAAATTCAGGACCTCTTGGTCTCGACTGCCATGCAATAGAAAGGAGCAGGCATAGTTTCACCACAGCTTTAGCATTCCTTATCTTCGTTTTATCTGTTTGTAATTTTGGAAATTGTCAGTGCTGAAGAGCCTTCATGCACAGCCTTCAAAGGAAAAACAACCAGGGAACAGTGTTGTGAGCAAGGCTGCACATTTGAGAGGGCACAGGCAGGAAGGGACTGGTGATTCTCTTAGTACATACATTGGTGCCATGTGCGACGGACCCAAGGACTTTGCCACCAATTAATATGCGACAAACCCAGTCCCGGCGTTGTCACTAAACTTTCGGGGATCCGCTGCCACCCATTATGTGACGAAATGTCTTCCCTCTCTATTACTAAAAATGTGACACAGGAATCCAGGGGTGAAACCACCCTCCCTCTTCTCCTGCCGCCTTAAGATAAACCCCTTTTACTTGTGGTTTTCTTAGTAAAGAGAGTCTTCCAGCTTACGTGGCCTGGTATCTTGATAAACTCTAGGCTGTTTGACGGAATAACCTCCTGCCTAAAGGGTCTCACTCAGTTTGATTCCCCACTGCAAAAGTTTGCCCTTTCCACTCTGGCAACTTTGTGGCACCCCAGGTTATCCTCCTAAGCCTCCTCAGTGTAACTCTAGGACACAAACCGTTGCCTCTATTCCCAAGGTAAGTTTTGTCCTCTATTGAGCCACCACTTCTGTGAGTTTAGATACCCAGCTGGAATAACTAGGCACATCCACTAACATTTAAGAAAGCTTTATTCAAACTAGAGGTCTTTAAATGCGTAATGGTTTCATGTGTACAGGCTCTTAGATCATATTCTTAGTTTCCTTTAACAATGACTAGATAATATAATTCAATTAAACTCCTCAGAACACTTTAAGATCTCCTACACCTTCATGCTCCCTCGCTCCCTCTTCACTCCTACAACCCTCTCCCAATTCCCTGAATTAACTGCCTCCCATTCCTTTTAAACTCCTGGCAGTCCCGCCCCTCAGGAATGGAATGCGTCATTTATCCAGGAGGTTGGGGTTTAACTCTTTGCACCCTGGAGTTCTTTTGCCCACCAGGCCAATCCGTCACACCATGGTTATCCGCACAACAAACACATGCGAGAGCTGCACTCGTGTGGCAAGAGGAAAGAATCCCATTGGGTTGAATGTACTGAAGTCGTTGCGCGATTGGACAAATTTCTGTTCATGCAACAGAACTTTGGTCCCCCCAGCTCAACCTGGAGCAGATTGGGGAATGGGCTGTAGGAGGAGGAAAGGGAGGGGAAGTTGCATTTTTTGAGCCATGCAGTGGCTTCGTTGGATGCAACTTGGCCTTCCAGCAACTCAGTATCATAACATGAGTTATCGTTGATCTTCTTGTTAACAACAGAAGCAATAAAACTCCTAAAACCCAGAGTTTGAGTCAGGGCAGTCTGGAGCAGGTCAGGCGCCCTGGCGCTGAGGCACGGAGATCGCTCCGGCGCCCCCGCCCTCGCAGCGCCCCGCCCGGCTTCCACGCGGCTTTGCCGCGCAGCACCCCGCCTCCCGACCCGACGCCCTAGCACGCCGCGCCACCGGGACCTTAGAGTGTTGGTAGTTGCAATTCCAAGTTGCCATTGCAATTGACCAGTTGAGGAAGCATTTTATGGACCTTCTCCCTTAAATAGCTAACTGCTGGACATTCTCTGTAGGGGGGAAAGAACCTATAAGATTATTATTATTATTAATGCCTGCATATCATGGCACATTAAATAGCATCTTGCTGTTGCAGACAAGCTTGTTGGCCTGCAAGCAAGCAAATATTTATTGCATGTCTATCCTTCTTGATTCCAGGGGTGTGTGCTGTTGGAAAGCCCATGTGCCTACTTTTCGAATACATGGCCTTCGGGGACCTCAACGAATACCTGCGCAATCGATCGCCACGCAACCTCTGTAGCCTAAGCAACAATAACCTTGACATGCGGATCAGGCCCTCGAGCCCCAGCGTGCTTGGTCTCTCGTGCGCCGACCAGCTCTGCATTGCCAAGCAGGTGGCGGCTGGCATGGCCTACCTCTCGGAACGCAAGTTTGTGCACCGCGACTTGGCCACCAGGAACTGTTTGGTGGGAGAAAACATGGTGGTCAAAATTGCAGACTTTGGCCTCTCCAGGAACATGTACTCGGCAGACTATTACAAAGCCAACGAGAACGACGCCATTCCCATACGATGGATGCCCCCCGAGTCCATCTTCTACAATCGCTATACGACTGAGTCTGACGTCTGGGCCTATGGCGTGGTCCTGTGGGAGATCTTTGCCTTTGGCCTGCAGCCCTATTACGGGATGGCTCATGAGGAAGTCATCTATTACGTGAGAGACGGAAATGTCCTGTCTTGCCCAGATAACTGCCCTCTGGAGCTGTACAACCTCATGCGCCTGTGTTGGAGCAAGCTCCCTTCTGACAGGCCGAGCTTTGCGAGCATCTATCGCATTCTGGAGCGCATGTATGAGAGGGCAGGGGCAGCTGAACATGCATGTGCTGTGTGACCGAGGGCAGCTTTTCATGGCCTCCTCTCTTGAATGACTAGGCTTGGGTGAAAGGAGGAGTCTGGACCTCAATATATGAGCAGGAGCAATTGTGCCAACACAGTCTTTATAGTTGCTGCTTAGGCAACATTCCCAACAGGAAACTGAAGCAAGTGTGGTTGTTGACTTGAGTGAAGACCACACTTCAGGAAGCATCACAAGTGTATTTTAAAAATAACCAGCAAGGACACTGTTCTTGAAATGTCATTTTTGTTTTCTGTTTTCTTTTGAAACTTTTTTTTTATCACGACTTTCTGTTATGCCAAAAACACGACGTTCAAAAATAAAATCCACTACTACTAAAACAAGATCAGAGAATAAGCTAAGCGCAGCGGCAGAATTTCAAATACAATCAATCGAAAGAGGAAACGGAGAGTTTGGAGGGGGGGGCATGTTGGATATTATAGCAGGAGCATTCAGATCAGTTCTAAAAACCCAACTCCTTCCAGAGCGGGAAGTTCTTTACAGGTGATTTTGAACGTGTGTCTTTATCTCATGTCTTGATTTATCCTGAGTCACAACATTGCTCAATCTGATCAGGCAGGCAAGAGTACAGGGTTTCATTTTGTATGTATTTTATTGGAAAATTGCTTCCAAAATGTGTTTATTAGAAGAAATTCGCCCTGATGTGAGGGTTGTTGTTTTTTTCCGTTGCAAATTTGCTGCAGAAATATGGAGAACTGAATTTAAGAATGGAGAAACCCATTCCTTGTGTACACCCTGTTCCACGAGGGACCATTTTAGATGTGTGAGTCAAGGACAGAAAAGCACCGATTGATGGTGCTGCAATTCTCACCCCCTTTAAAACCTCGTTCACTTATTTTGTCTGAAAACAGGAATACACCGTATGTACTGACTGGCTGCAAACCAAATGGACATGCACGTATATTTCTGTGCATCCATCACAGGAGACACAGAATTTTCGGGAACTTTAGATGTGGGGAGGGGGAGCGATGCCTTGTGTAAACAAACAACTTGGTGGTGAATGAGCAGAGCTGTACACTGCGCGAAGCCAGCAGGGTTATGTGAATGAAAGGAGCGTCATTCACTCTCCTTGGCGGTGAGATCATTGCCTTCTAAATTTACCAGTTTTCGTTGGGGGAGTTGGATTCAGTTCACAAGACAGGGATGCCAGGGAATAAGGCAGTCGGAGTTGGGTTACAGCGAAGGGGACTTGGAAGTCTTTGGTACCCTGTCGGATGATACAGCATGTCTCCCAGAAAGGAACAGCAGGGGAACGGGAAGTTCTTAACATCCAGACATGTGACAGTCCGTTGAGAGATATGCCAAGTGCACTTGACCCCTAGAGAGAAAAGCCTGCAGGACTATGTGGAGTGCCTCGGGGTCCTCTTAGCTGCCGCTTGCAGCCACCGCAAAGTCCCAAGGCACAAACTGACAAATGGTCAGGGACCACAGCTGCCCTGGTTGCAAGGCCTTGCACAAACATGCAGTCACCCAGACAAGAATGCCTTTGCATAGAGTCAGATAAATGTGCAAGCTTCCTGAGCTGAAGTTTAGGGCCCTGCCCAGGGCTGGAAACTTATTGCTCCCATCTCTGTTAGTCATTTCTCTCTGCTCCTCCACCAGTCTAGTTTACGTAATCAGCTGTCAGCCAGAACTAAATCACACCTCTCAAAGTTTGAGTTAACTCTATTGAAAAATAATATATATAATAAGAATAATATTGGAGAAAACTGGGTATTGAAACCTGCTTAACCTAAAATCATATATCCCAGTTTTACAGCGGCCCTTTAAAGTACGCTTCACGCAGAGTATATGCAGTCAGAAGTTGACCTGGCTAAGAAAGCACCACCAAGAGCGTAGGGAATTATCTCCCTTATATGAAACCCCTTACTAGCTGCACACTTGTAAAAGTATGCAGATGAAAATACAAACGTTGGGTTTCTTTAACTGAAAAACAAACTGACTCTAAAGAGACTTTAAACTAAAGATAAATGCTTTCTCTCTTAGCAATGTTATCTACCCACTTTCCAAACTTCCCACAAAATCCCACATAACTCCCATTAAACTACCCAAGAATTAACAGTAAACTAGCTTTATAACTAAGCAACTCTCATACTAAGATTCAACTGAGGAATCTCTTAAACTGAGAACAACTGAGAGAGTGATCTACTTGGAGATGAATCAAACTGAAAAGATCTAACTAAGAGATACAGAAGGCTTTCTGGCAGAGCCTTATACACAAGAAGCAGAGCCCACGCCTGTGAGCAATTAACAGAAACACAGACACCTGTTTCTCTTAAACAGACAGTATTTACATTAGACCGGCTCTAAAGTAACTTGACTATTCAAAAAATCCAACAAAAGCACAATCTCCGCACATAGATGAGGGTCAGGGCCAATGAGCACAACAGCTCATCCCAGTATGTCTGGCCCCATGAATCAGCTGCCAAGCATAGCTGCCAAGTTATCCCTTTTTTACAGGGATTTTCCCTTATGCTGAATAGGCTTCCTCGCGAGAAAAGCGAAAACTTGGCAGCTATGCTGCCAAGACTGAAAGTCCCTGCCTCCCCACTGTCATAGCTGCCAAGTTTTCCCTTTTCTCGCGAGGAAGCCTATTCAGCATAAGGGAAAATCCCTTTAAAAAAGGGATAACTTGGCAGCTATGCCCACTGTTGTCTACGTCCCCTCCTCTCCAGGGCTTTCCCCAAGCAATTGGAGACTGCCTCTGCATGCAGTCTGCCTCTGCTCTGCCCTTTTCAGCTCTCTTCTGGTTCTGGGAGACAAGGCAGGAGGGGAGCTTGTTGCAGCAGGAGGGGGAGACCCCTGTGACTCTTCACCAGCCTGACTCATCTCTGCCTCTTGGCTTTCTTCCTCCCATCCTCCTGCTTCAGCTTCTGCCTCTGATTCTGGACTGCTCTCTGCCACCAACTCCCCCAGTTCTGTTATCTCTTCATCTTCTGACACCTTCTCTTCCTAGTCTTCTCCCTCTTCCCACTCATCACCGTCCCCCCACCAGTCCCCAGGCTCTGAGCCTTCTTCTCTTTGGGGTTCCCCAGCTGGTTCCTCCCACAATTCCTCTGCATCCATCCAGTTTTTGACATGAGCTGTGATATGGAATCTCTCAGCCCTTCTGCATGGTGTGGATGAAAGAGATTTCCCCCCCCCTTCCTCATAATTCTAGAACTTGGAGGCATTTACTGAAGCTGAATGTTGTAAGATTCAGGAGAGATATGGAGGATAAGTCTATCAATGGCTTGGTGGCTATATTTCCACCTCCAGTTCTCTGAATGTTAGTTGCTGGAAAGCCCAAATGAGGACAGTCCTGTTATACTCAAGTCCTGATTTCAGGCTTTTGGTTCGCCACTGGGAGAACAGAATGGAGCGGTGCATGAACAATAACAACATGTGAATAATATTGAGATTTCCAGGCACTTCCATCTCAGCTTTTCCCACCCTTGTGCCTTCCAGTTGCTGCTTTTAACTTCCACCTTCCAGGTGGGCACCCTTTTCAATCTGGCACCCTGTGTCCAAAAGCAGACCTCTCTAGGTGCTGTCTGGAAGCTCAGAAGCAGGGTCTGAAGGCAACCGCTCTCCCATCTTGCCTGTCAAGGCCACTTCTGGGTCCCAGTAGGGATGAGGGCAACACATAAGGTTGAACTTCTTCTGCATCTGGAATGGAAAACCTGCCGTCTTCTGGATGTTGCAGAACTCCCGACTCCCATCACCCTCAGTGAGCATGTCCAGTTGTCAAGGATGGAGACAATGTTAAGCTAACGTTGGAGGCCACAAGTTCCACAGCCCTGTTTGGCATCCTTCCAAACTGGCTGCTTCAGCCATACACAGTATCTTTAAAAAATTCCAACTGGGTCTATACACCAGCGACAAAGCCTTTATCTCTATGTTATCTCATAAACACAGTGCTATAAACACTCTCTTGGATCCTGCAGGAGGACAAGCTGCAGTATCTCAGTTGCCATCATGTTTTGCCAGCGACCTTCCATGACACAAACCATCGCGCCAAGCAAAACGAGTGCGTTGTTTATTCTGAACCATATGTTGACTCAGCACGAAGCAGCACAAATGTTTTTCTTGGCGAGCTCACTGCACTATGAAGCAGATGCTTCAAAACAATGTTCCCTTTTCCACACCAGCCTATGTCGAACAAGCCTAAGGGTTTACTTATTGGACGGCAGTGTTTAAAAAGCATTGGATAAAATATTATGGTATATGTCAGAGGTTATTACGGCTACTCCTGAGTAACGACTCTCCACATACTTGTCTTTCAGAGTCTTTATTGGTGCACATTATTTACAGTGTGATGAGCTGTCGGTTTCATGTCCGCTTATTCCGTGTCAGAATCCGGCACTGCCCCTTTTCGACCCTTGGACCAACATAAGAGCCTGGGGACAGCGAATCTCCTCCCTTTCCTCCTCCTCCTTAATTCCGGTGCCGGGGGAAAGGGTCTACACTCCGTCTTTTCCCTCTCCCCCCTTTCCGTCTCTCTCTCTTCCCGCCTGTGGAGCAGGGGCTCTTCCATGCTGCCGGAGCCCTGGCTCTCCCACTCTGCTTCCTGACTAGCTCCTTCAGACCCTGCACTTCCATGGCTACTTGGGGAGGAGCTGCTCCTGATAAGAGGGGGAGGTTCTCTATACTCTCTCCCCCTTACAGTATACTACATACTAGATGGTTTAGAAAGATAATCAGGTTTTCGACACGAAAACAAGAATATATGGCTCAAGCGATGATGAGCTCACAACAAGATTCAGAATCAGGGCAGAGGAGTTTGTTTTGTTCTGTAGTGGGGAATCTCAGGCTCAGGAACTGAGTGCGCCCCCCCCCCCGGCCTCTCTGCCTAGCCCTTGCGACTCTTCCCAGGCTTCACCCCTCTGTGGATGTGCTTTTCCAGTGTGGTGTAGTGGTTAAGAGTGGTAGATTTGTAATCTGGGGAACCGGGTTCGCGTCTCCGCTCCTCCACATGCAGCTGCTGGGTGACCTTGGGCTAGTCACACTTCTCTGAAGTCTCTCAGCCCCACTCACCTCACAGAGTGTTTGTTGTGGGGGAGGAAGGGAAAGGAGAATGCTAGCCACTTTGAGACTCCTTCGGGTAGTGATAAAGCGGAATATCAAATCCAAACTCCTCCTCCTCCTCCTCCTCCTCCTCCTCCTCCTCCTCCTCCTCCTCCTCCTCCTCCTCCTCCTCCTCCTTCTTCTTCTTCTTCTTCTTCTTCTTCTTCTTCTTCTTCTTCTTCTTCTTCTTCTTCTTCTTCTTCTCCCCCACCCTCCTCAAATGTTGGCTGGAAGTGTGAAGTGTGCTAATGACTTTTGCTTGCGTAAGGTTAGGTGTAAGTGTCGGGAGGCAGTTGGAGGGTTGATGGTGGCTAACGGATTGAGGCTGAATCCTAACAAGACAGAAGTATTGTTTCTGGGTCACAAGGGATGGGCAGGTGCGGGGGATTCCCTGGTCCTGAACGGGGTAATTGTGCCCCTGAAGACCCAGGTGTGCAGCCTGGGAGTCATTTTGTTTGTTTTTTAAAATCATTTTTATTAATTTTCCAATATAAACAGCCAATTAACATATAATCATAATCCAATTGAAAACAATCAACTAAAAAAAAACAACCAAGCAAATTGTAGTCCAAATTATTAATTTTTTTCGGGCTTCCCATAGTCTGGACCTCTTGAAGAATATCTTCCATGTCTTGTACCTGCCTTCTTATTCTTCCTGCTATTTATGCATATCAAATCCAATACAATGCATTTCTCTCCCTTGAACCCAAGAGAGTGTCTTCTTGCTTCTAAAACTCCTTTGAAGAGGTCCTAAATTGCATCTTGTCTGTCCTCACCAATTCCTTCGGACACAACGTCTCCACACTCGGTGAAACAATGGCACAACAACCAGCCAACCTCATAGCTGCCAAGTTTTCCCTTTTCTCGCGAGGAAGCCTATTCAGCATAAGGGAAAATCCCTTTAAAAAAGGGCCTATGGCCTATGGCCTATGGCCAACCTCCAATTCCCACCCAGACTTCCTGGTTTAGTTATGGCTTCCTAAAAGAAGGGGTGAAGGGGCTGCAAGGAGGCAGGAAAGGCTTGAGACTATATTGGGTTAATCAGCTGAGATATTATCATCTGAACGGGACCAATGGCAAGCTGATTTTAAGACTGCCCCCTGCCATTTGGTGAGCATCTCGACACAATGAACAAGGCAGATTTCAGAACAGTCCAGCACAATTGTTGCAGAATTTCCCTTCGTTTCCCCCCAAAATGGTGACCTCTTATACTTTGGATACCCTACCTACAACATCTGCTTCATGTCCCATGTTGGAAATAGTTCCGTGACACGAGGTGATTATATATGTGCATTTTCGAGAAACACCCAGCTTCACCTGAAAGGTCCGCCATTGTATTATTGGCTTCAAGGGGAGCAGAAATAGTGTAAAGCTGACAGTTTTTTTGTTTTTAAAATCCCACCTGGGACTCCCAAGTTGTGGTTCTTATAACATCAGTGGTTCTGCAAGATTAAGATTTATGGCTCCAAAGGCAAGGAGCGGCAGAAGCTTTTCCCATGCACTCATAGACTGTTAAAACAGATTTATGAATTGTTTCATGCTATTGCTAAAGTTACATAAATGTGGCCTGTGGCTGACCTTCCTTGGCAGCTTTCCGGGTTTGCGACAGGAGATCTATTCATTACAAAAATGTGTTGGGATCCCAACCTTTTGACTGATCCTAGACACTCGTTTTCCAGCAAGCTGGACACAGGAAACCCCCTGAAGCTCTCCTCTGTAGAATGTCACTCCCTGAGAGCGGCATACTTCCCCTGGCAGATGCAAGGCATAAGAGGGCCTCAAAACACATGCGCACGCAAACTCTTTCCATTAGAATTCCCAAGAGAGCAAAACATGATGTTCAAGTACCTAGGATTTCCAAGTACCTGTTGTGTATTGAGTCAAAGGATTTTATATCTGTATTATTATTGTCTGTATTTGCATTAGGATAAAGTAACTGCCTTTTGGTTCCAGAGGGTACAGCTACTATTGGTTCATTTAAGCTGCTGTATTTGGATCCTCTGTCTTATTGGTTTCCTCCAAAAGGCAGCACTGTGATTGCTTGATATTGTTCCCTCCAAAATGTATCCCTTCCTAGCTAGTCCCCTGTCCCTATAAATGTAGCTTTCCTCTCCTCAGTCTTCAGTCTTGTTCACTTTAATAAAGAGCTGTTACTAGAGAACTGTCTCCAGCATGTTTTGTCAAGAGAGCTGAAATCACAAACCCCACGTCACAACAACTGGCGACGAGGATAGGGATCCGGAATGCTGAGGAGCGGTTAAACACAACCCTGCCTCAGAGTCCGGATTGCAGCTGAGAACAAGACTCACTGGCCAGCTGAGAAGACGACCCTGCCCGCTAGGACAATGGAGAGTCCAAGGGTATTGGAGCCCTTCCAGCCATCAGAGCCCCACACCTGGGAAGACTACGTCGAACGCTTCGAGTTCTTTGCAGTGGCTCAAGGGATCACCGATGCCAGCAAAAGAAGGGCCACATTCCTGAGCTACTGTGGGCCCGAGACCTTCAAGCTGGCCAAGGCATTACTTGCTCCAGCGAAGCTGAGTGAGACATCTCTCAAAGATATTCTTGCCTGCCTAACAAGCCACTTGGCGCCTACTGAGACCAAGATGGCCCGGCGGATGGAGTTCCATAAGAGGCAGCAGCATGCTGGGGAGTCTGTATCCACATTTCTGGCTGAACTCCGGAAGCTCGCTCAGCACTGCGGCTTCCAAAATCTGGAAGAGACTCTCCTGGATCGGTTTATTGGTGGTCTGAGCAGCAAGAAAGCCAGAAGACGCATCGTGGCTAAAGAAGAGGTTACCCTTGCTTCAGCCTTGAAAGAGGCCACCGCCACGGAGAATTATGAAAGAGAGGAGCTTGATGCCAGTCGCAAGGCCACTAAGCCACAGATAGAAGTTGCGCATGCCATGGACGAGCTAGAGGCTACTCCGAGCCAGAGCCCAGTCCGTGGGGTCGAGTCGGTGCGTCAGGCCTGCACAGTGCACAGAGATCGCCGAGGCAGTTGCCCAGGTTGTGGCGGAAACCATGAAAGGAAGAGTTGTCGTTTCAGGGATGCTATCTGCCGGACGTGCGGAAAGACGGGTCACATCGCCAGGGTCTGTAGATCGGCGGCGTCGGGAGCGACAGGAGCACCTAGACTGGAGCATCGCAGACCGCCCACAGCAACTCGTTTTCTAAAGGACTGCCACTACGTAACGGAGATCAACGGGAGGGCCGTGCAGTTTCCAGCGCAAGGCAAGGCACACGTCAAGGTGAAGATTGAGGGTCAGCAGTGCGACATGGAGGTGGACTCCGGATCCGCATTCACCATCGTGTCGGACCAGACCGCGAAGACATTCTTCCCCAGGGGTAAGTTGCCCCCTCTGGAGCCCTTTCCGGCAACCTTGCAGTCGTACTCAGCAGGCCGCATCCATGTTATGGGAATGTGTGCCGTGAGAGTACAGTTCCGGGTCAAACAGGCTGTACTCAAACTGGTGATTGCGAAGGGCAGTCGCCCCAGTCTCCTGGGCACTGACTGGTTCCCTGCCCTGGGACTGAGTATCTCAGGGCTTAATTCAATCCAAACCTGCCCTGAGATGAGTGAGGTATTATGCAAGGAATTTGCTGGTCTCTTTAATGGAAAACTGGGTTGTTATAAAGGGCCCCCAGTTGACTTCGAGTTGGACCCCAGGGTGGCTCCAATCCGACTCAAACCAAGGCGAGTGCCATTTGCACTGCAACCCAAGATCGAGGCAGAGCTGGATAAATTGGTCAAGCAGGGAGTTCTCTCACCCGTGGACTCTGCTAAGTGGGAGACTCCAATCGTCACACCCCTTAAAGCAAATGGGGAAGTCAGGATATGTGCAGATTACAAATGTACTATCAATAAGGCACTCAGGGGAAACTCATACCCCATTCCAGTCGTATCACATCTGTTGGCTAAACTGGCTGGGGGCAAGGTGTTCGCCAAAATTGACCTGGCACAAGCTTACCAACAGCTGCCAGTAACCCCACAATCAGCGGAAGCACAGACTATTGTCACACATAAAGGGGCGTTCAGAGTTAACAGATTACAGTTCGGAGTTTGTGTGGCCCCAGGGATTTTTCAAGGGCTCATGGAACGCCTGTTAAGAGGTCTGCCGGGGGTCTTGCCATTTTTTGATGATGTTTTGATTGCTGGAAAAGACCCACAGGAACTGGTTGCGCGTGTCCGTGCAGTGTTGCTCAAGTTCAAGGAGGTGGGGTTGCAACTGAAAAAAGAAAAATGCAGTTTTGGGGTGCCAACTGTGGATTTCTTGGGGTTTAAAATTGATGCATCAGGCATCCACCCCACAGATGCTAAGATTAAGGCCATCATCGAGGCACCACGACCACAGAACAAGACGGAGTTGCAGTCATTCCTGGGACTTATTAACTTTTATCATTCGTTCTTACCCCAGAAAGCTTCGGTAGCTGAACCATTACATAGACTATTGCAGAAAAAGAATGTGTGGCGATGGGGGCAGGAGCAGCAGAAGGCTTTTGACTCCTTGCGAGGAATGCTGAGTAGCAGGAGCGTCCTTGCTCATTATGATGAGTCAAAGCCGCTGGTCCTGGCATGTGATGCCTCTCAATACGGTCTGGGGGCTGTGCTGAGTCATAGGGAACCGGATGGGTCGGAAAAGCCCATCTCTTTCTATTCCCGTACGTTGTCGCCCACAGAGCGCAACTATGCTCAAATTGATAAAGAGGCACTGGCTATTGTGTCCGGAATCAAAAGGTTCTATGATTATTTGTACGGTCGCCATTTCTCCATTGAAACGGACCACAAACCACTGTTAGGGTTGTTCAACCCAAACAAACAAACGCCACAAATTCTCTCCCCCAGAATGTTGCGTTGGTCAATATTCCTGAATGGGTTCCAGTACACCTTGACCCATGTGCCGGGGAAACAGTTGTGCCATGCTGATGCGCTGAGTCGATTGCCCCTTCCTGGCGGGAGCAATGAGGATCCTGCTCCGGCGGAGCACATTATGATGCTAGAAACACTTCCGGGGGCTCCTGTAACAGCTACGGATATAGCTGAGAAAACTAGGAAAGATGCTGTTCTCTCCCGTGTGCTCACTTGGGTGGGGAGGGGGTGGCCAGGTGGTCCGCATGAAGAAAAATTCAGGCCTTATGCGACAAGGCAGCACGAATTGTCCATGCATAAGGGTTGTCTCCTATGGGGAGATAGGGTGATAATCCCAGCACCACTGAGAAACAGGGTTCTTGAGACGCTTCACATGGGACACCCGGGAATGGTCAGGATGAAGTCGCTAGCCCGATGTTATGTGTGGTGGCCTGGAATGGACCAGAACATAGAACAATGGGTACGAACATGCAAGGCATGCCAAGAGGTGCGGCCAGAAGTGGCCAGAGCACCAGTCCACTGGTGGGAGCAGTCCAGGACTCCCTGGAGCCGGCTGCACATAGATTTTGCTGGGCCATTCCAAGGGAAGGTCTTTTTGGTTATCGTTGATGCATATTCCAAATGGTTAGAAGTGGCGATGGTCCCTAGCATGGCATCAGCTGCCGTAATCAAGGTGTTGAGGCAGCTGTTTGCTACCCACGGGTTACCTGAGACCATTGTATCAGATAATGGGGCAGCTTTTGTATCCCAAGAATTCAGGGCATTCTTGGCTGATAACTTTATAAGAGGGGTCACATCCGCGCCCTTTCACCCATCCTCCAATGGGCAGGCTGAGTGCATGGTAAGAACAGCCAAAGAATCCATTGCGCGCTTAATGGAGGGTAACTGGTCGGCTCGCATTGCGCGAATGTTATTTTTGCAGCATGCGACGCCGTGTACTGCGACGGGCAAGTCGCCAGCCGAGCTGCTCTTAGGTAGAAGACTGGTAACGGTGCTGGATTATGTCCACCCAGATAAAATGCCAAACCGTAATTCAAGAGCAACCCCCCAGGCTGAGACTGACACAACAAGGTATCTCGCCCCTGAAGATCTGGTCTGGGTGAGGAACTATTCACGAGGTCCGCGGTGGGTGGCCGGTGTGATCACCCGGGCTAGTGGACCTGTGTCCTATTATGTGACCTTGGAAAATGGGCAAGTTTGGAAGAGACATATAGATCACCTGAGGCGCCGGGCGCTCAGCAGGGAGGAGTCAGATAATTCATCCCTGGCTAATGACGCACAGCTGCAAGACCAGAGTGAAAATGGTCCAGAGGTACAGTCACCAGGGGCTTCAGCAAATGAACCAGGGTCTGCTAGTCCTCATGATGACGAGGTACAGGTCGGGGACCCTGAGATGTCTGGGACTCCATCTGTTCCTGATGAAACCCCTATAGCAGCCCCTCCACCACAGGTAACACCCAATCCAGAACCTGCAACACCTGTTGTCAGGAGATCAGGTAGAAGTTGTAGGACCCCACAGTACCTGAGGGATTACGTCTGCTGTGCTCACTAGGGGGGGAGGGGTGTTGTGTATTGAGTCAAAGGATTTTATATCTGTATTATTATTGTCTGTATTTGCATTAGGATAAAGTAACTGCCTTTTGGTTCCAGAGGGTACAGCTACTATTGGTTCATTTAAGCTGCTGTATTTGGATCCTCTGTCTTATTGGTTTCCTCCAAAAGGCAGCACTGTGATTGCTTGATATTGTTCCCTCCAAAATGTATCCCTTCCTAGCTAGTCCCCTGTCCCTATAAATGTAGCTTTCCTCTCCTCAGTCTTCAGTCTTGTTCACTTTAATAAAGAGCTGTTACTAGAGAACTGTCTCCAGCATGTTTTGTCAAGAGAGCTGAAATCACAAACCCCACGTCACAACAGTACCTAGGATTTCCACAGTGCTTATTGGCAAAAGGAGGGAAAAAACCAATTAATTCTGTACCTCTTTCTCTCCCTCTCTCTGATCAGCTCCAGAGGTTAGGGGGCACCACAAAACAGATTTAGCAGGGAACAAGGAGAGACAGAGGGAGAATGTTCCATTGCATAAGGAGAAATTATTGCACTGATGGAATGTTCTATGTTGAATACAACTGCCCCATCCCACAAAAAATGTTATTTGCTTTAATAAACTTTTTTTTAAAAAAAGACAGCTTTACGTTGATTTTCATAATCTTTGCAACACACTGAACTTCTCTCTATTTTTTCCAATGAGATCAATCACCGTTGTGGTTAACAGAAATATAAATTGATGAGCTACTTCCTGGCAGGAGATATTCCCCATCAGACACACTGCAGCTCAGCTCAGGGTGGGGCAACCTCATTCTGAGACACAATGATTTTCAAGAAAAACAAACTATAATAATTTATAGTTTTGGCCTGTGTGGCTTTTTTTAAAAAACCCTCCACGGCTTAGCTATCTGTTTATTTCATTCTCTCGTTGTTTCCCGACGGTTCTAAATGAAGGTCTCCAGTTTTAAAGGAGACCAGAGTTCAAAAGACCTCCTTCCAAAGTCGATATCCAACAATCCTTGTGTGGCCTTTCAGACCACACACAAGCTGTTTTATTGCACGCAAAAGGCAGGCTTCCAGAGGCTGCCGAAGGCCAAACAGGCAATCACAGAATTAACCATAACTGTTAGGCATAGCTCACTGCTAGAGGAACAGCTTTACAGGCAGAATGTTGCAGGTTCAATCCCTGGCATCTCCAGGTGTGATGGAGAGGGATCTTTTGTCAGAAACCCTGGAAAAGCGCTGCCACTCACTGCAGTAAGTTTGCGCATTTAATGTTGGGAGCTATTATGAGATATCTGTGTGCAAAAGTGGGAAATTGGGCCCAGCTACAAGAATATTATTAGCAAAACTTGATACTAGATTATTATTAAACACAGCTTAAATTTCACTTAGCGTACAGTACACTTTCATATTGTCAACCTCAGTCCAAAACCATTTTAAACACTGCCCTATATGAAACTCTGGAGTTTACACGGAGGTCCCTTTTATCGGAGAAATGTTGGAGAGTATGGAGTTATTTGACCCCCGAGCCATCTTAAGGCAGGCCTGTGTACAGGGAAGGTTTTTTTTTTTTAGTGTTTTATTATGTTTTTATATACGTTGGAAGCCGGGAGGCAGTGAGAGATTTTACTTTCTTGGGTTCCATGATCACTGCAGATGGTGACAGCAGCCACAAAATTAAAGACGCCTGCTTCTTGGGAGAAAAGCAATGGCAAACCTAGACAGCATCTTAAAAAGCAGAGACATCACCTTGCCGACAAAGGTCCGTATAGTTAAAGCTATGGTTTTCCCAGTAGTGATGTATGGAAGTGAGAGCTGGACCATAAAGAAGGCTGATCGCCGAAGAATTGATGCTTTAGAATTATGGTGCTGGAGGGGACTCTTGAGAGTCCCATGGACTGCAAGAAGATCAAACCTATCCATTCTGAAGGAAATCAGCCCTGAGTGCTCACTGGAAGGACAGATCCTGAAGCTGAGGCTCTAATACTTTGGCCACCTCATGAGAAGACTCCCTGGAAAAGACCCTGATGTTGGGAAAGATTGAGGGCACAAGGAGAAGGGGACGACAGAGGATGAGATGGTTGGACAGTGTTCTCGAAGCCACCAACATGAGTCTGACCAAACTGCGGGAGGCAGTGGAAGACAGGAGTGCCTGGCGTGCTCTGGTCCATGGCATGGGGTCACGAAAAGTCGGACAAGACTAAACGACTAAACAACAACAACAACATTTTTATCAGGGAAATGTTGGAGTATATAAATTTGTGGTTCTTCCATAATGTGGGAACTTCTTTTGTGATTCAACCAGCCTACGCGATTCAGTTATTCAAATGATGCTGAAATTGGGTGGAATCCCTCCCGTAATGACTCCTACACCCCCTGGTTAACAAACAAATTACATTTAAATTATTAGATGAAACAGAGGGGGAACTAGCAAAAACTAGCACCACCTTATAATTCTGAAATACAGCACCACATTGGTAATGTGTGAGTCAGTCTTCAGCATACACTTTTTGAACCACTTTGTTTCCCCTCCCTAGAAAGGATGTTTCAGCAGGGAGTGTCGAGCAGAGTAAAAGTTTATATGAAATTCGGGGGACATTTCATCACACAACCAGCTTAAATCCAAGAAGCCTAGGTGAATTTAAACAGCACACATTCTCCTGATACTTTCACGTCAAGTACTGTTACGTGAACTTCAAAGGAATTTTTTAATAAAACCGTAACATCTTTGATCTATATTTATAAAACTGAGCTCAAGTATAAAATGGATCATGTAAAATAGGAAAGGCCGTATACGAAGGGATTAACAGTGGAATGTGCGGATGAGCTGCCTGAAAACTGAGCCAAGAAAGAGCAAACACACACTTTAAAACCAAGGTAACACATTATACTGTACTCCTTCCAACAAGATTCCCAATCTTCTTTAAGGCCTGATTTAAACATCTATCCAGCCAGGCAGGTGGCTGTGGGCACTTTGAAGCTGTTGGTATTTTGGGGGGGGGGGTGAGATTCAACAGCATATTTGCAAAATCAATTTTTGTGCGGTTAAAGTGAATTTGCTGCTATTGAACAACAAATCTGCTTTTTCCAATGGATTTTTTCCAGGCATTTTCCAGGCATTTCAGGATTTTTTTTCAGGCATGGGGAAGTACATTGGAAAGTGTGGAATAACTACTGTTTGATAGTATTCTGTATACTTAGGGCATAACCCTAAGAAGGTGGTCATTTATTTGCCTCTTCATGCTATTTGGACCATGCATCTTCACAAGTTTTTTTTGCTCCACTCAAAAGATGCAGATTGTGTATGCTGAATACAGTGGTACCTCCGGTTATGAACTTAATTCATTCCGGAGGTCTGTTTTTAAGCCGAAACTGCTCGTAACATGAGGCGCACTTTCACTAATGGCGCCTCTCGCTGCTGCCGCGCTGTGACTTCCGCTCGCATCCCGGGGCAAAGTTTGCAACCGGGAGCATCTACTTCTGGGTTAGCAGAGCTTGTAACCCGAAGCATTTGCAAGGGGGGCGGTACGTAACATGAGGTTCCACTGTATGCTGTCCCTCTTGTCCGTGCAAGGGGGATGCCTCTTCAAATAATTTTGGGCACACCTTTCAGTGTGCTTGAAAGGAAGTTGTAGGTTTGGGGGACACAAACAGAGAGGAACAACCATCACCATTGCTGAAACAGAAGCTGCTGCTGCTTTTGCACACTAGAACTGTCAATGACTTCTATAAATAATGTCGCTGCAAAGAAGGTGACAATAGAAGCATCTGCTGGAACAAACGGCTTTCCATAAATGGAAGGACCCATTGGAATGAATGCGCCTTCGTCGCATTTACACAAGATGCATCCCTTATGCGTCAGAGGTTGTGTGTCCACTGGGAGTTGGGGCTAGTGCAATTCTAAGAAGCAGTCATATTACACCAAATGCAATCATGCTACAAGTCTTAAAGGGACCCAAAGATGGGATGGATCTGCAGGAATTCTTGTGTGTGATGTGTACAGTCAACTGGTTTCTAATCTTGACATTTGAGAAACCATTTGCTAACCACTACACTTGGCCCTTCTATTTTGATCTAGCCTGCCAGATTGTTTATTTCTTCAGAGGTCGCTCTGTGCGAAAGATCAAAGAGCAGCCTTGGCATTTCTGCTACCAAGAGAGAAGAGGCATGTCATCATATGAAGAGATGGTCCTTAGGTGGGCCTCCCTTCTCCCTTGAGGACCAACTCCTCTTTCTTCAGCAACATACTGAAGTGTTGGGCTGCCTTTGGGAATATAATTGCTAGGAACATTCCCGGCTCCTTCATGCTTGCCTAGCAAAACACGAGCGGGGAGCGAGTTCCTTATGAACGCTGATAAACAAGCAATGGAGTTAACATTCTTTATGGCTGCCCAAAATGTGCTTTGATGTTATGTGTTTGTGAGACAGTAAGGATGGCTCTTGCAGGAGCAGGTGAATGGATGACCCAGTGCCTGCCGACAGCTGTCCAAACACTACCAACAACCCTACAACTTAAAGGGCAGCACAAGGGGGGAGGCAGGTGCAGTGACATGCAAGATAGGCTCAAGGCCTTTTGCTAGATAAGATTTAATGCTACAGCAACAATCGCAGAAGAGGTAGATGTACAGTGAGATGAAGTTTTTTTCAATCTTAAGCTCAGTTTTTCACATTTCCATATCAGTTTGTGGGTGTGAGGTTTTGTGTTCCCTATGTGTATACATTACAGTACAATCCTACCTTGGAAGTCAAACAGAAACCGTTCTGGAAGCTCCTGCAGCCAATCAGAAGCCGCGGAAGCCCCATCGAACATTCGGCTCCCAAAAATAGTCCGCAAACCGGAACAGTCACTTCCGGGTTTGCAACGTTTGGGAGCCAAAACGTTCAAGAACTTAGCTGTTCAAAAACCAAGGTATGACTGTAGAGTCTTGCCTACACATCTTATTGCCACAACTGTTCTGGATATAGCTACTTTTCTACTTATTTATAAACTGTTTACTTGCCAAAGTGGCTTCTAAGCCATTTAGACAATTTCTATAGTTGTAGTATAGAGGAACATTTTAGTTCTGCTTGGCTGAGGGATGCCAAACAAATCCAGTGAATGATGACAGGCACACGTACATCAAACATTACATATTCATCGAGAGAACTTTATTAGTGGCTTAGCATGGAGGGCATTTTTTTAAAAAAAATTCTAACAGTCTGACTTCTGCTTCATTAGGCAAATTACATAAGTAAAGAACAATGGGTTCATTGCTTTTAATTTCATTTCGTATTTGCCATCTCACAAACTTTTGGTTAACTGGCAGGTGATTTCTGGGTACCTTTTGGTAGGATCAGCCACACTTCTCTGTTACTTTCACGTAGGATATCACTAAATATTCTATGTTTGTACATACTCTTTACCTTTTTGACATTGTTATACGTTGTTCTTAGAAATCTACATACTCTACCTCACAAACATGGTACTATCTTGAATGTGTTGTTCCAGAACATTAGAATGAGGGATCTATTTTAAGCAAAGGTTTCAAGCAAATGTTCTGTCCGATGTACGTAGATTCTCAGCACAGAAGGCCTGCAAATTTGTTACTGATGTAGCGAGCTACGCCAATATCACAACGGTCCCAAATTCTTTCCCCCCCTTTTTTAATCCTTAGCCTTCGCTACAGAGAGCTCTTTATATTTAATCTCCACCGAGAGATTACAGTAACAAAAGCAAAGGCTTAACTCTAAATCCATTTTTCTAAATAACAAATCTTGTTTGTAGGAACGGAATATTAACACATTTTCATTGTGATACTGATTTATGTTGCCTGTAAAAAAAACCCAAAAAACAGAAATTTGAGTCAAGGAAATAACTGGATGACAGGAGAAAGTAGGGCCAAGGGGCAAAAGCACTCAGAATTTGCCACCTCATTCTTAGGTAGCAAATGTGGGGTGACTTTTTTTTTTTGCGTGGGAGGGGAGACTGAATCAGTTCATCTGATTTCTGGTGAGATTTGCCTACCATAGTAAGATTGCCTTTTCCTACATCTTAAAATACACTGTCTATGAGGGTGATGGTGGTGGCAAGTTCCATCTCTCTACCCACTGCCATTTGAAACGAAAACCTCAGTGAACAGATTATGAGATCCAGTCTTGGCGTGAGTGGAGAGAGGCCTGCTGTTGCCATTCTCACAGCCAGTGGCTTTAAAAATAAAGAAAAGACACAAACATTAAGCATTCCCCACCGAAACTAGATAAATCTGTCATCCCCCCTCAATCATGTCACAAGCTTTTTTAGGGTGAGTAGGAGGAAAACTGGCCACATACATCCCAGCCCTAAGCAATCTAAAAAATCAAAAAGAAATATCTCCCACTCTGTGCAAAACAGCGAAGAAAATTCCTTCTTTTTAAAAAAAGTTTTACTCCCCCCCCCCAAAGTAAAATCCCTTTAATTAGAAGACTTGGCAATACAAACATACTTTAAAAACATATGCACGGTCATGCTTCACCTTAGCCAATTTGAAGGTGGTTATTTCAGAATTTTATAACCCACCATAAGATCTGGCCACAAGAAACTTCTTAAAACTTCCAGTATATGTCACACAGATTGCTTAATTCTTGACTGAAGAACACTAAATGTCTTGGGGGCAATATAGCCAGTCACCAAGCAACTTTTAATTCCCACTGATTTCAGTGTGAGAATTAAGCACATCCATATCTGCAACAAGCCTGCTTCCAAACTAGCAAATCAAGGGAAAGGCATTCATTTCCCATCCGCTATATTGACAACTGTAGTAGTAAAACAGATGTATTTCATTGTTAATGGCAGTGTAAATAAAAATGAAGGCTACAACAGGTTTCTGTCCTTGCCCTGAAAATGCCCATCACAAAGCATGCTGATGGGGATAATTATTAATGAAATGCATTTTAAAAACAACAACAAGGAGGAAGGCTAAATTTCTAAATGAGAAGGCACCGAAGCAGTTATTAAGCTTAATTAATTGGAGATGCTTTCAGTTAGGGCCATCACAAAAATATCATCTGATGAAGACTAGTTATGAGTAGTTTAAAAATGGCTTTCTCAAATGTTTGTCAGCTTCCCAGTGTAAGCAGCTCGTTTTCTACTTTCACCAAGCAGAAGATAAAAACAAAACAACAGTGAGGCTTCTAAAGACTGGACAGTTTTGTGGACTGGGCGCTGGTGAATAAAGTACTACGGTCCATTAGTGATTAAAGAAGAGCTTAGTCAAATTGTTATTTTTCTCTGCTTCCAAGACCTCCAACAATGTTGTCAATCGTTTTGTAACTAGTAATCCACCCAGCACTCAATTCTCATGTGTGGGTGTCTTGTTTTTGTTTCCTTAAAAAAAGAAAGAAAAGAAAAGAAAACCCTTTCAGTTCAATTTCAAACCACCGAGTGATCATTACTACACACTCCAGCCAAGATGGTGTGGTTGAGTGATGAGGCCGATCGGTCAGAGCCTTCTGTTGGGCCGTTGGCATTTTCGTTCCGCTGACAGCAGAGAATCTGTTTGAAGGTGGCGCTCATTTCCTTGTCCCGGTAAGAGTAGATGATGGGGTTCATGGCAGAGTTGAATTCAGCAAGTAACAAGAAGAATTTTTCATATGCCAGGACATTGCACTGCGGGCAGCAAACATCAAGGAGCAGCAAGACTAACCCTGGAGTCCAGCAGATTATAAAAGCACCTGGAATGAAGAGGGAGAAATAATATATATGAATATATATATATATTCTGCACACATTCACCATATTTTAAATATTAATGCCTTTCCTCTGAGGAGCAGAATGCTACACATGGTATTCAGTTAAGTTCATTACTTTCAATAGGTCTACTTTGAGTGAAGACCAGTTAATCCTCAGCTTTGTACGGTAGGCTATGCTGAGATCTTGATTAGCACACAGGGCTTCAGGACTAAGCAGGGATTCGAATCTAAGTCTGTGGTAAATAAATACATACATACATACATACTACGATTTTTAAATGGACAGTGTAATTTATAAGTTTGGACCTGTCACGCCAAAAATTGGCTGAAGCCACACCAAAGTCATCTTCGGGTCTGCCATTTTGATTCAAAATGGTGGCCAGCATCCAAAAGTTGTCGAAGACCTCCCCCCCACCCCCATTGGGAAATCTCATGCCAAATTTGGTGATGGTACCTAAAAAGCTAAATCAGGCACCCCCCAAACTTCGGCCCTCCAGATGTTTTGGACTACAATTCCCATCATCCCTGACCACTGGTTCTGTTAGCTAGGGATCATGGGAATTGTAGGCCAAAACCTCTGGAGGGCCGCAGATTGGGGATGCCTGGGCTAAACCTACAGAGAACAAACATACAAACCATATTCCAGAATACACGTTGTAAACCTCCTTGTGACCATTTTTGGTGAAAAGTAGTATAGAAATCTTTTGAGTAAACAAACAAGCCACAAAGTAGGAAAGAACCCATTTCATATGCCTGTCAGGGAAAGTTTGCAAGACACATTCAGTGGAACATGGGATGGGATGGGATGGGGGAGAAGCAGGGAAAGTCATATCGGTCTATTTCTGATCCGCTTCAGTTTTGTATTGGTTGGTTCACTTCCGTCCTGTTTCCTCATTAATATGTGAATTTAAAAAGTAAAGCATGAAGAGTCACATTTAAATTTGCATTTTATCGCAAAATATATTTTACACATGTATTTTATCTCAACATACACATTTCTAAAGGTATTTCATCCCAAAATATGCCAATTAAAACACAAACAACTTTTCGGTGTGTGTGTGTGTCCCTGTCAATAACTGCATCACAAAATTTGGGTAAGTGTGGAATCTAAAAGGGAGGAATGTTCCAACTTGTATATTAATTCAGCTTGCCCAAATATGCTGTGGAATGGTCCCCTAAACCTCAGGGTGATTGCAGCCCCCTTTTATGCCAGGTGGCGGTGTCTTCAAATCCTCTCAGCCCGAAGAGCCTCAGCTCATCATAGGGTAGGATAGAAGAAAGCCTCTCTCTTTCTGCTCCCTCCTACAAACCATTAGCCACACTCAAAATCTTCCTTGCAGGTGTGTTTATGCTGGCTCCACTACACCTAAGCTTGCTTTCTCCAGCCTCGTCACATATGCAGACCAAACTAAATTCTCCTCTAGCCATAATAATGCCATTTTTCCTGAGGACTGTGAGAAAAGTAACCCTCGTACTCTTGTTGCATTAATCAGATTTTCCCTTTGACATGCTTTTTGCAGACGTGGCCATATAAAATGAATAATTCTATCCAGGACTGACCGTCCAAGATTCTGAACAGATGGCCGCTTACTATAAGTAAGCAAAAATCTAATCTATTATTTGACTTGGGAGCATACCCCTTCAAAATAACTATGTGGATTTCTGCAGCACAGCTTCTCAACGTCTATTAAAATACCTGCAATAAAGATAAGCAAGATTACCTATTGCCCCCACATTTTGGGGGTGGGTGGGAGGCTATTTAGCTATTCCTTTCATCTTGAAATGAAATTTCAAACGTAAATAAGGCATATTAAAGAGTATGGCATGCTACTGGCTCCTGGGCCAAAAATATGAAAAGGATCAAAATAGTTGTCTCAGTCCTCGGTGGATCATCTCTCAGCAAGGAGATGCTGGAGAACAAGGCTCTACACTGCAGGTGAATCCCCATGGAAGCCTTAAAACAGTGGTATTCAAGCAGTTCAATTGCCAGGGGCCCATTGCCATAGCTGCCAAGTCTCCCGCTGAAAAATGTGGGATCAGCAGCAGTGCGGCACCGGAAGTCGCTTCTACGCATGTCTGGACATGTGTAGAAGCAACTTCCGGTGCCGGCGCTGCCCGATTTCCTGTGCCCAGACATGGGCATAGCTGCACCGGAAGTCGCTTCTACGCATGTCCAGACATGCATAGAAGTAACTTCCGGTGCTACTCTGCCCGATTTCCGGTGCCCAGGCATGGGCAGAGCGACACAGGAAGTCGCTTATACGCATATCCAGACATGGGCAGAGCGGCACCAGAAACGGAGCCTCCCTGGCAGGTAGGAAATCCGGGGGATTTCCGGGATTTTTTTCTATTCAGGATAACAGTGGGAAATGGATTAAAATTTGGGGGTTTCCCGTGAAAAACGGGAGACTTGGCAACTATTTCCATTGCCATGACAGATCCCATTGCTGACAGTGCATTAGCATACATAGCTGTCCTCTTCCCCAAAGGTAGGTTAGGATGAGAGTGAGTGATTGGCCCTAGTGAGCTTCATGGCTGAATGGGGACTGGAACCATGGTCTTCCAGGTCTTGTGGTGACATTCCAACCACTACATCACATTGGTCTGACGCTTTAGAGTGTTGCTGCTGCCACAGCCAAGTAAATCCTCCAGGACCTACTGATAGATGAGGATTTTTCGAGAGCACAATGCCTAGGGACCACTCAAACCTGGTCCCCGTTCCCAGAATAAGAACAGCTCCATGAAGAGCAGCACAGTAAACCAAACAGCCTGAAAGACTGGCTTTTCTATCGTTATGTTTCTTCCCCTGCAATGTGCAAATAAATGGTATGGCACGACTCAACTTGGCATGACACGACAACTAGATTCAACATGCCTGGCTGCTGCCATGGACAAACTAAGACCTGATTTAAATGTTGCACCAGGGATGCGAGAAAAACCCATGTGAGGTTCTATGCAACTGGTATCTCACTTAAATCGGGTTATATCACTCATGAATGCAACTTTACTATATTATGGATCAGGGCCAGATCTAAGGCAAGGCTGGGTGGCACAATGCGCCAGGGCGCGCCGCACTGCTGTGCCTGCGGCAGCCATGCTACACCCGCCAGACAGCCGTGCTGGGAAACAGGGCGGGGGGGCACCGGAGGGATCTTCGCACCACGGCGCCAGGGCACCAGACACGCTTAAGACGGCCCTGTTATGGATCTACGATCTCTATAGGTGTTCAGTACATGGTGACTGTGGTCTGGGTCAGTTGAAACCTGAAGCAGGATGTGGAATTCCAATAAGCGTCTTGTTTTCTTTTGGTTTTGTTTTACATTTCCAGTGTCACCTTTTAATCAGGCCCAAGCATGTGCTCTAGAACATAGTGGAGGTTCCTTTGCCTACAATATGCAAAGGGTTCTCCAAGGATAAGAAATCTGAAATCCAAGAGCTCAAAACTATCCGGTTTTAACTCTTGTACTAACTGCAATGGGACGATATTCTTATTTCAAATTGTGAGGGACAGGAGCTATAGACTACCCCCTCCCATCTTGACAACCAGTTCTTCCCCGAGCACAAGCGGGAGCGGGGATGGGGATGAGTCTAGTGGGGAAGCAGGAAGTAGAGGGCAGGGCTCTGACAGGGTCACAGAGCCCCTGCTCCGCCCGGAAGAGGAAGGGAGAGGGAAAAGGGGAGGAAGGAAAACACGGCTAGGAGACCCCTCCCTCCAGTTCCGGAGCTGCGCAAGAAGAAACGGGGGCGGAGATTGGGGATTCCCAGACTACTTTGTTGGAAAAAGACGCGGGAATCACCATTCCGGGGTACTGACCCAGACTGAGAACATGTACGTTGTACAGCTTCTGCACTGTAAATAGTCTGCACATAATAAAAGCATGAAAAGGCAACGTGTCGGAGAGTCGTTACTCTAGAGTAGCCGCCGGCGCTCCTGTGACACAAATGAAAGGGTAAGAGTCTGTTTGAAAAGTTATCCAACAAACAGCTGAGGTATCTCTCAAGCATGACACATTTTGTTTTTCCTTATGGGGTAGGATTATCTGGTGACACAGGAATGCGTCTGCCCCTTCCAAATCACACACCACGGGGAGTCTACTATTCTAGGCAACTCCCAGTTCCAAAATATTCCATCCCTTACTCCTGAACATGAAAAGAGGATCAGCATTTTTCATGAACCAAAAAAGGATTATTATCTTTTTGTTTCACTTGGAGAAGGAATCAATGAGGCAAAACTAGAAGGAATGAACAGATGGTGCCAAGGTAATAAAAACCTAAAAGGTGAGTATGGCAGAAGGGAAGTTATTTCAAGGCTTTGATTTTTTTTAAAAAAGGAAGCATTCGAAAGGGCTCAGTTACTCCTGCATAATTTATACCTCCTGGCTTCTAGGCCTGTATTATCCTTGTAAATCCAAAGGAATCTTGTTTTTTATCATCAGTGCTTCCAGATCCCTAAACAAGGGATAATAAGGCATGGGAAGAATGTTTGCAAATCCAATGTTGTGGACCAATTAGCTTCATCCGTGGAGTGAAGCAGTGCAGTCCAATGGGCATGGCTGAGCTGGGGCTGACAGGATCCCTATGTAGGCTTGAGAAGATGGATGGGATAACAATTGGATTGATACATGTAAATAAAATAGGTTACCTAATTCATTCACCACCTGCTCAAGACTGCCTGTCAAGTAGATCTGGCCTACTGTGGGCTAACCAATTCTTTGAACATATGTTGCAGCAATTAAAAAGTACCTCTTTATACTCTGACTGCAGTTGGGTTGGGCCTAACCCACAGGTCAAGGCAAAGTCATGTGAAATTGACCCTAATGACCAGTCACCCAGAGCGAGGGGGAAATATGCCTGAAGCTTTTCCACAAATCCAACTTGGGTGTTTCTTCTCCATGTTTCAAACCAACATTTATTTCCATCACGTGTTTTGGAACTGGGAGTGATGCTCAAAAATACTTATCAGCATGCTTAGCATAAAAAAGGAGATATGGAAAAGCCAGAAACATTGTATTAAGAGGAAGGTTTTTGCACAAAATAAGGTTCTGGGAATATCCCTCTGCTGTGCCACTGATTTCTGCACAAACCATATCACATTATATTCTAAGGTTCACAGTATAGCTTAGGCAATACCATTCACACCTGAGCTGTGCTAAGTAACAGACTTCACACATATAGTGGTACCTTGGTCCTCGAACTTAATCCATTCTGAGAGTCCGTTCAACTCCAGAAACCATTCGAAAACCAAGACACTGCTTCCGATTGGCTGCAGGAGCAGCGTCGGACAATTGGGTTCCGAAAAATGTTCGCAAACTGGAACACTCAATTCTGGGTTTGTGGCGTTCGGGAGCCTATTTGTTCGGGAGCCTAGCCTTTTGAGTAGCAAGGTTTAAAAAAACAACAACCCACCATTAACACAGTCTTCTTTTATGGAGCAAAAAGTCATAGTTCTTAGGGTGCCACGTAGAATGGAGTTTATATTTCAGTATCAACTGGGGGAAAACTGAAAGCACTTCAAATGCTAGGGCTGGATTTCTTAATGACGCAGGCAAATTAAGTTTTCGTTCTTCAGTTAACAAACTGAACTGCTTAGATAAACAGAGGAACCTTAAAGAGGGCAGAAGTATTTGAGTTAGGACAGTCAGGATTTTCAACGGTATCTAAAACCAGAAAGATAATGTGAAACTAATGTTATGAACGAGGCCCAGCTGTTGTCAAGACAATTTGAAGCATTTACCCGCTACAAAAGTTATAATGCAGTCCCCATGGAATCCTATCCCTGCCAAAACTCTGACACTAACAGGAAGTGTTTGTGTCTTTATCATCTTCTATCAGTTAAACAACTTCTCTGCTATGCTGCTTCAGTTGCAAACGCTATTTAAAAAGTCGGAGATATGGCATTAAAGCATATGAGGCATTCGGCCAGTGTTGGTGCCTATAGATTATGACACGAGTTTTAATTTGATGCTCTATGAGCAGCCAACTGGGGTTAGAAGGGGGACTATTCCGTTGCACCAGAAGCGGTTTAGTCATGCTGGCCACACGACCCGGAAAACTGTCTGTGGACAAACGCTGGCTCCCTCGGCTTGAAAGCGAGATGAGCGCTGCAACCCCAGTCACGTAATGAGGGAAAGGGCAACCAGGAACAGAGGGAAATCACAATAATGGGAAACAACCATAGAAGTAGGATATTGGGGATTTTTTTGGGGTGGTGGTGGTGGTGGAGTAAGACTGCAATCCTACGTGCACTTACTATTTAAAGAAGTGTGACTTAATTCCATGTGGACATGTATAGGGTTGTACTACATGTCTTATTAAACTCAGTGAGGCCCATCTCTGAATAGGTTCCTTTAAGGTTGCATTCCAATTGCTGTATGCGGAGTTCATTGTCTCAGCTCTGGCCTTGTGGGAGGGGAAATGGCAGAGGTCAGGATAAGCTGGAAGTTCCAAGGTTTTAGTTTGCCACACAACACAACAGACCCTAACTGTTACTCTTAGCCAGGCTTCCTCAAACTCGGCCCTCCAGATGTTTTGAGTCTACAATTCCTATCATCCCTGACCACTGGTCCTGCCAGCTAGGAATCATGGGAGTTGTAGGCCAAAAACATCTGGAGGGCCGAGTTTGAGGAAGCCTGCTCTTAGCCATGTGTTTTTGTGTAACTCAATGTACTCCTTGCTCTATAAGCTCCTCCAGTACAACGGAAGTTTGGTTGCTTCCAGATGGGTGCTCATTGTTTGATCGGTGCTCCTCGTTCATGGAAATTCCCCACAGCATCCATATGTTGGCATCAAACTGGTAGTCTGCATTTTCCCCTCACTTAATCCTGATGGACCCTTTCCGCAGAAAATACAACCAGTTATTTTAAAAAGGAACCTGCTGCCAAAAAAACATTTACAGCATCTGTACGATCCTTCTACAGCAGGCACCCCCAAACTCGGCCCTCCAGATGTTTTGGGACTACAACTCCCATCATCCCTAGCTAACAGGAGCAGTGGTCAGGGATGATGGGAATTGTAGTCCCAAAACATCTGGAGGGCCGAGTTTGGGGGTGCCTGCTCTACAGTATTAAGCTGCAAGCAACCTTGATGCTGGCAACCCATACATCTGGATACTCTTGCTAATTCATTAAAAATGTTGATGCATAAGGGATCTTGTGTGAGTGCAAGCAGTTGCACTGGATGATCTTCCAGCTTTCTGAGATACTACTATCTGAAAAATGTGGTTGTTGAAAAACAAGCATGAGGAAATTCGTGCAGCGCTTTCTGTCTTTGGCATGAACCAAAGTACTGCCACTCATCAGGCACCGGCCAAAATAAAGGCAGGCTAATTAAAGGATTCAGATTACAGGCCTGGGAGCAGAAGGAATTCAGGGGGCCATTCATCGCTTCCGAGCTACAGTGTTGAACTGGGTCCATTAATTTACTGATAGCTGAATCAAACAATGCTCAGTGGTCCCACATTTCTAAGCACTGTTTTGGAAAGCACCACATCCATGCAAAAACACAACATCTAAAAGGGTTGCCATCTAAAGCTGCTCCTTAACGCACTGATGGAGCTGGCATTTTCCCACAGCAAACAACAATGGTCTAAAAGGGATATTTTCAGAAAAATGGCAAGCAACCCTCTTTTTAAAACCATTCCCCAGATGAAAACATGCAACTTAGGCAAGTTAAATACAGTAACTTAACCACCTTTCATGATTTAATCCAAATACATTCAAAACACTACAAAACACTTGCCAATTTTGCTTTAAGGAAAATAAATACACCACCTCTGTGAATGCAGAGGTACAGTCATACCTCGGTTTAAGTACACCTCGGTTTGAGTATTTTCAGCTTAAGTACTCCGTGGACCTGTCTGGAACGGATTAATCTACTTTCCATTACTTTCAATGGGAAGGTTTGCTTCAGGTTAAGTACGCTTCAATTTAAGTACTCCGTGGACCTGTCTGGAACAGATGAATCCACTTTCCATTACTTTCAATGGGAGAGTTCACTTCAGGTTAAGTACGCTTCAGGTTAAGTACAGACTTCCAGAACCAATTGTGTTTGTAAACCGAGGTACCACTGTATTTTGAAATCAGGCCCACTGCGGGAAGAATCCCTGTGACAATGAAGCAGCAACACAGTCATGTTTTTGCAAGCTCTATGGCTCACCACAAGAGGTCACCTGAAGCCCAAAGTGAAAGTCGGGAATAATTGGCTCAAAGGCGCTGTTCACGTTTGACTTCTCAAGTGTATGATAAATATATCGAAGAGCTTTGTAATTTCTCTAGTTTATCCACTGCAGGGCAGGGGGCTACTTTTAAAACTGTTAAGCAGGCACCCCCAGACTTCAGCCCTCCAGATGTTTTGGACCACAATTCCCATCTTCCCCAACCACTGGTCCTGTTAGCTAGGGATCATGGGAGTTGTAGGCCAAAACATCTGGAGGGCCGCAGTTTGGGGGTGCCTGCTGTTAAGTAATATATTTGCTACTATTTTTTAAAAAATCCATTATGAAGTTCAGCAATATATTATTATTATTACAGATTCCTGGGAACTTGACCAGAGCGCAAAATTCAAAAGCAAGTCCTTCTGAGTAATAATCTCCATGCTACTGATGGGGATGCCCTTGTTTTCATTTGAACCAGTGAACCTCTGGGTAGATTTGAATCCAAGCGACAAACCCCAAACTATAAGGCAGCCTGCGCACTGGAACAAATTAAAACCACCTTTCTTGCTTTTATGCTTTTAAAAATATAGGCCTGCCAACATTTCCCTGTGTTGTTGAAGTATCGTATTTTACTAATGCTTTCATGTCATATTGACATTCAATCCAAAGCACATATTGGCCTATATTTAGAGCCAGCTCTTTCTTAGCTTTTATATAAGGACTCAGTACTGTACCACAAAGGTTGGACTACAACTCTCATCAGCCCCAGCCAGCGTGATGGTCAAGGATGCTGGGAGCTGTAGCCCATAAACTTGGAAACATTCCCCGCTCTTGCCATATAAGAACAGTGTTAGCAGTCGGCCAAGGATGCGACTCAAGAGCTAAGGTACAAAGGGGCAGTCCTATGCATGTTTAATTGCAAGTACACCCCTCTGCATTCAACAGGGCTTACTCCCAAGAATGTGTGCATAGGTTTGTTGCCAATAAGAAATAGCTGTGAGCCAGGGGTCCTCAAACTAAGGCCCGGGGGCCGGATGCGGCCCAATCGCCTTCTAAATCCGGCCCGCAGACGATCCGGGAATCAGTGTGTTTCTACATGAGTAGAATGTGTTCTTTTATTTAAAATGCATCTCTGGGTTATTTGTGGGGCATAGGAATTCATTCGTATTTTTTTCTTCAAAATATAGTCCGGCCCCTCACAGGGTCTGAGGGACAGTGGACCGGCCCCCTGCTGAAAAAGTTTGCTGACCCCTGAGCGAAGAAGTCTCATTCAATCCTTGCCTCAACTGTGAACTCACTTGGTAGCTTGGGCTAGTCACTTTCCTTCAGCTTAAAGCCTCTTACATAGTATAGGCATAGGCAAACTTGGCCCTCCAGATGTTTTGGGACTACAACTCCCATCATCCCTAGCTAACAAGACCAGTGGTTAGGGATGATGGGAGTTGTAGTCCCAAAACATCTGGAGGGCCAAGTTTGTCTATGCCTGGTGTATGCCAATACAGTGGAACCTCGGTTTATGAACACCTCGGTTTATGAATTTTCGGTTTACGAATGCCCCGGACCCATCTGGAACGGATTAATTCACTTTCCATTACTTTCAATGGGAAAGTTCGCTTCAGTTTATGAACGCTTCAGTTTATGAACAGACTTCCGGAACCAATTGTGTTCATAAACTGAGGTACCACTGTACTGACATGTCTGGCATGAATACTGAAAGCATTGCTGATGTAATGACGCCCTTTCAGCACTTAGGGAAAATACTTTTTTAAAAAATTAAGTATATTGTTATTTTAAAAATAAATAATACAATATGTGCCTTGTTACTCAGCCTCCCCTCTCTCTTTGCAGTATGGCGGTTTCATCTATAGCATCAAGTTACCTTGAAACTTTCTTTGTCCCAACTTGGCAAAAAAAATTTTTTAGAGGACATTTGTCAACACACTCCCAATCTTCTCAGCTGTAATGACACAGCTTGGTTGTAAAAAACAAACAAACCCTCAAAGCAGTTAATGAAAAAGATAAAACAATGAAATTATCACTAAGAAAAATGAGTAATTTAAAACTTAAAAGTTAAAATAACAACAGACTAAAAAAGATTAAAACTTGCATCGACTTTCTAAACATCTGGTAAAGGTAAAGGAACCCCTGACCATTAGCTCCAGTCGTGACTGACTCTGGGGTTGCGGCGCTCATCTCGCATTATTGGCCGAGGGAGCTGCCGTACAGCTTCCAGGTCATGTGGCCAGCATGACAAAGCCGCTTCTGGCGAACCAGAGCAACACACGGAAACGCCGTTTACCTTCCCGCTGTAGCGGTACCAATTTATCTAATTGCACTTTGACGTTCTTTCGAACTGCTAGGTTGGCAGGAGCTGGGACCAAGCAACGGGAACCCATCCCGTCGTGGGGTTTCGAACCGCCAACCTTCTGATCAACAAGCCCTAGGCTCTGTGGTTTAACCCACAGTGCCACGCCACCCGTGTCCCTAAACATCTGGTAGGCATGTTTGTAGCAAGAGTACAGTGAAGGTGCCTTTCTGATACCAATAGGCAAGGAGTTCTACAGTGTGGGTGCTGCCACACCAAAAGATCAAGAGGAATATATCAGAAAATAATAATATCTCCTTTAAGAATGTATGGGTTCAATGGTGACCCTGCATTAGTTTTCCTTATTCGAAAGTCTTTATTCAGTGTCTGTTCTAGAAACTGTCCATTCTGGAAGTATCTCTCAGTTTACAACTCATTTTTTTATTTATTTTTTTTATTTATTTTTAAAAAGGGGTTTAAAGGACAGCCTGTAAGCCCCAACGCTCTCCTTAGCATTCCAGTTACTATGGAAGTTTTCCACTAAAGAAAGGGGATTTTAAATATAAGAGCAGCCATGCCATGTGGAAAAGCAATGGAGGCTCCTAATGCTTGGTTGAGCTGAAATAACAAGCACTGTTGATGAAAAACCCAGCTAAAAAGAAATTAAATAGTTCTTCTCTATTCAGCAGCCATCCACTCAAGAATGTCTTTTCTCTAGCTTCAGGCTTTGCCTAACTCAGTAAAATCTTCTGGAGCTGTGCTATATCTCAGTGGCGGTGGTTAAGTAAATAATAATAGCACTAGTAGTAATAATAATAATAATGGCGGATGAGTGCAAAAAGAATTCACCCAAAATGGGGGGGGGAGCAGCATGGGGCGGGGAGAGCGTAGTGTACAAAGGCCAAAAAATACAGCCACCAAGGAATCTTGCTGCAACTTACACATCTGTTTCTATCATTAGAATTGTAGCTGCCACTCACAGAACAATAATTTTTATGTCCTTATGGGTTTGCCTGCAATTTAGATGGCAAATATAATAAGAAACACTGAAACAATAACACGAGGTCATGAATTAACCGTTCAAGGGCTGACTCAAGGTTTGCGAAGACTTTAGAATGTTGCTTTAGCACACTCTCAGTTGCTTGGCACTAATGATACTCGTGAAAATAGTATGTATGTATGTTAACAATGTGTACCTAAGCTTACAATTCAGCCATGCCCTCTTTATTTTTGATACGGCTCTGCCTACAATTCCCACAATGGAACTGAGGAGTTTCCCCACACCATTATTTAGACCCAGGGCACTCTTGAGGAGGTTGGGCACCCTGGCGCTGAGGCGCGGAGATCGCTCCGGCGCCCCAGCCCTCGCAGCGCGCAGCATGGCTTCCGCGCGGCTTTGCCCCGCAGCGCCCCGCCTGCCAGCCCGGTGCCCTGGCGCCCCGTGCCACCGAGACTATACCTAGAGCTGGCCCTGGTTAGACCAGGGGTCCCCAAACTTAGGCCTGGGGGCCGGAAGCGGCCCAATCGCCTTCTAAATCCGGCCCGCGGATGGTCCGGGAATCAACATGTTTTTCATGAGCAGAATGTTTTTTTTTTAAATTTTTAAAATGCATCTCTGGGTTATTTGTGGGGCATAGGATATCGTTCATTTTTTTTCCAAAATATAGTCCGGCCCCCCACAAGGTCTGAGGGACAGTGGACCGACCCCCTGCTGAAAAAGCTTGCTGAACCGTGATTAGACTCTGGTCCAGACTTCTATCATTGCTGCACTTCTGTACTGCACCTATGACATTTTCTGAAATATCTTAATTTTTTTGGGGGGGGGGGAGATACACTTCTTTCCCCGATGCATCCTCACCTGTTGTAAACCTTGTGTCAACTGCTCCATAGGAAAGTACCACAGGGGTAAGGAACCTCATTTAAGAAGAGCATGAGATGTCAACTGCCCATGGTTCTTTGGACTATTTTGAATGACAGATCATGTGAGAATGAGCTAGTGTGGACATCCAAAGATTATTAGATCACCTTCTTGGCCCTTTAGTTTCATTTCGTTTCACAGCTTGTCACCACATCTTTTTCTCTTTTTTTATGAGTAGCAATGCTACAGAGCCTTCGTCACCTCTGAAAGATAGCTGCTTTCCTATGGTTCCATTAACACACAGTATTATCTTTATTTTTTAAAGCCGACAAAGCATCACACTGCCAGATAACACAGAATGCTCATGTCATGACCTAACCTTCCCTCACTCCAGCCAAATATTCACTTTAGCAATGTACCACTTTTTAAAAATTTAAGTAAAGAGTTGAAGGGGGAAGAAAAAGCACAAGCAAGAACTCTATCAGTTCTGACATAGTCACAATTTACAAGTGGGGTGCCACAGGGTTCTATCCTGGGCCCGTTGTTGTCCGACGTCTTTGAAAATGACTTGGATCAAGGAATTGAGGGGGTGCTCATCCAATTTACAGATGACACCAAACTGGGAGGGTTGCCTAATGCCGCAGATGACAGAATTTGTGATGGCCTTAACTGATTGGGGAACTGGACCAAAACGAACAAAATGGATTTCAATATGGACAAATGTCAGGTTCTACACTTAAGCAGGAATAACCAGCTGCAGAAACAGAAGATGGGAGGACACCTGGCTTGCCAGTAGCACATGTGAAAAGGATCTAGGGGTCTTAATAAACCACAAGCTTAACATGAGTCAATGGAGTGAGGAAGCAGCAAAAAAGGCTAATGCTATTCCAGGATGTATCAAGGAGGACCTTTGTGAAAGAAAGAACTGTTTGACAGTGGAACAACCTCCCCTTGGGAGGTTGTGGATTCTCCTTTGTTTTGAGGTTTTTAAGCAGAGGTTGGATGGCCATCTGTCATGGATGCTTTAGTTGAGATTCCTGCATTGCAGGGGGTTGAACTAGATAACCCCCAGGATCCCTTCCAACTTCACAATTCTACAATTCTATGGTCGTTGCCGTCAGTATTCAGGAAGGGTTTACAAAACAGGAACAGACATCACAACTTAAAGCTGCTGTAGTGCTTTCCACTCACTTGCAGCAGCACCTCTTGAAATTCTCCTCTCTCTTTTTTAATAAACAACAATTCACTGAACAGGTTTCCATGATCTCATACTTTCCTCTACTGAAAATAACTACCATCCACTTACGTCACTAATCCTCATTGAAGCTATGAAAACGTAGCATTTCCTTGAGCTGTACAGCAAACAGATAGTAAGACCTGCATGGTGAAATGTCAGCTTCAATCGGCAATGACAGCAAAGGGGTCTTGCTTGCGGGGGGAGGTTGGAAGTGGTCAAAACTCCAGCATGCCTTGTTAAACTCTTTTGCATGGACAGGCGGAGTCCCCCCAACCCCAGGCGACCCCCGAGCGGAATAATGACTCAAGACAACGTGCCATGGGATTAAAATTGGCCACAACTTTATTGAGATTCAGATGTAGGGAGACCTTGGCTCAGGCCTTGGGTGTTTATCCTACCCAGTCCCCAGCCGGGGATCTGGGAGACATCAGGATTATCCAGAATGTGTGGGGATTGGGCTGGCTCTGGAGAACATATGTTCAAGCAGAGAGCCCACCCTGTTTCGCCGCCGAGAGCAATGACAAGCTCTCGGCGTATGGCCAATGCCTCCCCTCAATACCCCTTTAACGGGGAACTCTGGGATTACTGCCGCGAGAGGGGCGTGAATCACTGCTCCCCCCCCCCCATTTAGGAAGATAGACTAAAGCAGGGGTTCCCAACAAAATTTTCTCGAGGACCCCTCATCGAGCTGCTATTGTGACAAGGACCCCCATTAATTCCTAATCCTAAATCTACTTCCTAATTCCTAATCTAATTATTCCAGTAAGTTTAACACTGATCTTGGAAGGGTTAGGTTCAAGGGACGCCGACGATTTAGGTTCAATGGACACTGACAAGATCGGTTTGAGAGTCACTGACTTACTTGCTTGAACATCAAATGCATTATCTTCCTCTTCATCTGTAGGCCTTTGTCGTTTTAACGAACCACTTTTTAACCCACGGTCCATTTTTAACTACGCGAACTGTAGCTTCCGCGAAAAACAACGCTTTGTTTACAAACACTACTGTTTTGCAAAGAGGCAGCGCGCGCCAGGGAGGAGGGAGGGGAATGGAGAAGACAGGGTACCTGCGCAGTAGCGCACAAATGAAGCCGACGCGTGCAAAGCATCTTGGGGAGGTGAGCGTTAGTAGAATGCGTGCGCTGCCTCTTTGCAAAACAGTAGTGTTTGTAAAGCGCCACCTAACGGCATACAGCAGAACTACTGCTTCTATCTAATTCTAGTTTTGCGCTAGACTCTGCTCATGCAGGAAGCGGCCAAAACAAAAAATCTGTTATCATACGAAATATATTTAATATATTTTTTATTCTAATAGCATCTTGCGGACCCCTCTGGCATAGCTCGTGGACCCCTGGGGGTCCCCGGACCACCTGTTGGGAACCACTGGACTAAAGGATTCTGCCCAAGGCCTGAAACCGCCAAAGTTGTGACGTTTTGCTACGGGAAAGGCAAACCCTGACAATGCAGGAAAATTCCTTTCCGGCCCTTCAACAGTGGCCCTGATTTAGCAGTGCCTGTGTACCTGTGGAGAAGAGGTTAACCTGCAAAAGAAGACTTAACTGAGGGAGGGCAGGGTGGGAGAAGCTCTGGAGCCAACTGATGCTTGCAGGTAAGATTCACCTTCTACATACTCGGTTTAAGTATGCTTCGGTTTGAGTACTTTCAGTTTAAGTACTCCGCGGACCCATCTGGAACGGATTAATCCACTTTCCATTACTTTCAATGGGAAAGTTCGCTTCAGGTTAAGTACGGACTTCCAGAACCAATTACACTCATACTTCAGGTTAAGTACGCTTCAGGTTGAGTACTCCGCGGACCCGTCTGGAACAGATTAATCCACTTTCCAAGTTCGCTTCAGGTTAAGTACGCTTCAGGTTAAGTACAGACTTCCGGAACCAATTGTGTACTTAAACCGAGGTACCACTGTATTGTTTGGGCAGGGCAGTCCCTCCCCTTACCTGGCTGATCCCCTGGCAACGCCTCCCCAAGTGGGATTGGGCGATTGACTGAGGTAGGCAGAGAACTCCAGGTACCCAGCCTGGGGAGGGTGAAGCCAGCCCAAACTACTGGGAGCCACACTGGGATCTGGGGGCCTGCACATGACCACGCAAAAGGCGCCCCCCCCATTTGATGTGGGGAGCGGTCATTCTGTTGGAATTGCCCTTAGCTGATGTGTTGTACTGCTGGAATTATTGGTCATCGAAAACAAAGCTTTCTTTTTGTGGAGGAACGCAATAATGAAGGTGTATGTGCACCATATTCAACACCTTAACTTGTAGCTTGTCAGGAATAAAGGTGCTTTTTGGGCCAAAAAAGTAATCTTCTATAGCTTTGCATTGAATTAATTATTATTGTAAATGTCCTTTATCGTCTTTTAATTGTTTTTTCCTTTACAAATATCAACATTAGCACTCATCACATTTTAAAATGAGCAATTCTTTATAATATTTCTCCTAGTAACAACAGATATGGATTAACTGGATCTTGTACTGCATTGTTCCAACAAATGATAACCAAACTCCATTTTTTCTACAAATACTGTCATTCATTTTGCCTTCTTTTTCTCTAATTGTGCCTGTCAGCTTGACCATATATAGACAATTTCCCATACTTTAGAAATCCAAGTGTCTATAGATGGTGGTTTAGGTTTGCCCCCTTGTTTTGACAAATTAGCATTCTAGCTGACATTAATAAATAAGAAACCTTTTCAAAATCTTCCTCTAATGTACTACCTCTAAGATAACCAAACAAAATCACAACTTGATCCCATAACCAAGGATATTTCTTATTTCTTGTAAATCAGCTTGCCAAAAGGTCTTAATTATGGGACAGTCCCATAACACATGAAATCGATCTGTACTGGACGCTTTACATCTCCAACAATTATCAGTCCAAGTTGGATAAATTCTATTCAGTCTGGCTGGTATGAAATCCTACTGAGTGATGGTTTTACTAAGAAAAATCCTGAAGATTCTTACAGAAGGTAAATCATGCAATATTTTTCCATATCCATTTTTCTACTGGTATTATTCTTAGAATGTCTGCCTTCCATTTTGCCTGGTAATTGTTACTAAGCGTTTCTGATTTCACAATAATTTTACAAATTTGTGCTAAAGTTCCTGGCAACTGATTTACATTTGTACCATGCTTCTCCAAAAATAAGACACCGTCTAATATTTATTTTTCCTCAAAAAAAAAACACTATGGCTTACAGAGCCGTCTCAAGCTGGTCGGGCGCCCTGGCGTGGAGATCGCTCCTGGCGCCCCGCGCCACCGAGACTACCCCTAGAGCCGGGCCTGATGGCTTATTTTCAGGGGCTGTCTTATTTTTTCCGTCCTCCTCCTGCCACGGCTGGTATTGCTGGTGCGCCTATCACTATGTCTTATTTCGGGGTATGGCTTATATTCCTTGAATGCTTAAAAATCCTGCTATGGCTTATTTTATGACTACGTTTTAAAATAGGGGAAACAGGGAATTAACAGTTCAAAATTGTATAATTTATTACTAACCTGTATCTTCTTCTGAAGTTATTTAACATATGCTTTACTTGTAAATACTGGAGAAAACCAGCTGTTCTATTTGGTGGCATTTTGACTAATCAATCTTTCATTAAGGTTTTTTGTTTGACCAGCCTATTTTGCTTGCAGTTTCACAAGTGATTTCAAACTAAACTATTAGGTGAATTATTTTTAACAATAAAGATGATCAGGCAGCAATGAAAACAGGTAATATAAAATATATGGGGAGACTAGGATACATGCTTTTTAACAGAACATGTGGGTATAAAATGAAGCTATTGTGCAAAGGAAAAAACCACCCTCCTTTCTCTCTCTCTCACTCACTCACACACTTCAAAGTACTTGGAATACCCACTCTAACAGGCATTCTTTAACTGCAGCTGTGCAAACAATGATCTGCTCCATTGGCCATTCAAAAACCCTTACAAAACCCAGTTATCTTCCAAAATCTCTAGGAACACCAACGCTGCTGTGTCAGAGGTCCTCTTGGGAGCCAAATTCAACAAGGTGAATCTTTTATCAAAGACAGTGGTCCCTGTCTAGCCAATGTGCATATATATATGTCCGTACAAAATTTATTCATGCGGCGCATTGTTGCAATTGACTCAGTATTCATCTCATTATTCATTTCATAATTTAAGTTGCTGTGTACAATTATTTATGGTGCGAAGAGTGCAGACAGAGACTCCCTCTCCCTTTCTTGCAGTACTGAACCTCAGAGCTGAACTGAACTGAACTGGAGCTGAAGAGTGGTGAAATTCAGGACAAAAGACAGCATGCAGTGCAGTGAAACTACAGAATTCAGTACCACAGGATGAGGTGGTGACTGGCTCATGCAAAGTAAAGCAGGAGAAGGCTATCAATGGCTAGTAGCCACATGCTACCTCCAGGATCAGAGGCCTCAATTACAAGCTGTTGGGAGACAACAATATGAGTGGTGGCTATTGCCTTGCTTTTGGGCTCTCCATAGGTAGCTGGTTAGCTACTATGGGAAAAAGAATGCTAGACTAGTGATAAGACAGCATTCATTTTATGTTCATTGCCCCTCACTGCATAAGGGGACATTTATTAAATGGCCTGGTTTTCACATAACATTTGGCCATGGTTGTTTAACAAACCACAGGCTAGCCTCCTGATCAGGCATCCCCAAACTGCGGCCTTCCAGATGTTTTGGCCTACAACTCCCATGATCCCTAGCTAAGAGGACCAGTGGTCAGAGATGATGGGAATTGTAATCCAAAACATCTGGAGGGCCAAAGTTTGGGGACGCCTGCTCCAGATGATCAAACAAACCATAGCCTGTCTCTTGATCTGCCTTCCAGCTGCTCTCACACCTTATAGTTTGGCAAACTTCTAGAGTGTGGTGGTCAAACCAACTATGGTTAAAGAAAAGTGAATGGTTTGTTCAAGCATAATGAAAAGCCATACTTAAAACAAACTGTAAGCCAACAAGAAGCTATGGCTTCAGATCATATTTATTGGCAGTAGACAAACCAAAGGTAGGTAGCCGTGTTGGTCTGTCGTAATAAATAAAATGATGAAATATTTTTTAAAAAATTATTGAAAGATGTTCCAGTAGCACCTTAAAGACCAACTAAGTATAAGCTTTCCAGGCACGAGCTTTTGTGTGTATACACACTTCTTCAGAAACTCTGAAGCAGAGGTCACTATAACCTTATAACTGTTGATGACTGTTAATGATGGCAGTTGGTTCCACAGGGAAGGGCAAGGGATTTGTAAAGGGATAGATGATCAAAATTAGCTTTAGCAATGTGACATGAATCTAATCTCTCTATTCAGACCAGGTCTCTCCATAGTTTTTAGTTTGGTAATGAATTGTAATTCAGCAACTTCTTTTTCAAGTGTATTTCTAAAATTCTTTTGCAATAAGACAGCGACTTTAAGATCTTGTATAGAATGTCCTGGGAGAGTGAAATGTTCTCCTATTGGTGTTTCTGTTTTATGATTCCTGATGTCAGATTTATGTCCATTTATTATTTGGCATAAGGCTTGTCCTGTTTGTCCAATACTGTATAGAGAGCTGAAGGGCACTGTTGGCATTTGATACAATATATAATGTTGGAAGATGAACAATTAAATAGGCCTGAGATGGTATGTTTGATGTTATTGGGGCCAATAATGATATTGTCTTGTAGCAGGGGCCCAAAGGGTCCCAATTAAGGTGATAATGTAAATCCCTATAAATCCTGGAATATGCTTATATTAGTGAATTATGGTAACCTGTTGCTTTAAAGAAACTGATGATTCAGCAAGAAGCCGTCCCTACTGGGATAGAAGGTCAGCTAATACGTAAATCACAAAGAAGCAATTCATAAACTAGAACATAAATTGTTACATCCACACGTAACACAGGTTCCCATACATGCAAACTAACAATATGTAACAGATCACGGTAAGAATCAAAGTTTAGTTAGCAATGCTTATTGCGCATGCGTATTAGATTAGGTAATGACATACGTATTAAATATGAAATGAGGTGATGAATATTAAATATTAAAATGATGTAATGCTTTATGTGATTGGTTAAATCAAAATCCTTTGTCTGAAATGTTATAAATTCCTGCCCGACCTTTGGGCGGGGTTCCAGTATACCGAAATGATTCGACTGTAACCTTATTGCTTTGCAATAAATATAATGATAATGGACTCCTAAAGTCCTCTTGTCTTTGAGTTTTATTGGCTAACTCAGAAGATAAGCCATTTTTGGCTTACAACAGTCTGGGTGTATGTGGCAGCAAAGTTGGCATCTAGATTTATTGCAAAGTTAAGTATGTGGGCATGGTTGACGCATAATGCTAAGCCAGTTTAATAAACCATGGTTTAGTACAGGCATCCCCAAACCTCGGCCCTCCAGATGTTTTGGACTACAATTCCCATCTTCCCCAACCACTGGTCCTGTTAGCTAGGCATCATGGGAGTTGTAGGCCAAAACATCTGGAGGGCCGGAGTTTGGGGATGCCTGGTTTAGTACTATGTGCAAACCAGGTGAAAATGTTTGTTACAGGGGTGCCTCAGAAAATGCCCTCCCAATGACAACTGTTCCAACACCCATATATAGCATTTCAAAGTTTTCGTAATGTGTGATGTGTCCAGTCCACTGCAAATTTCCTCCATGCCCCGTTAGTAGCATGAGACAGAGTTGTGTTTAAGTGGCTCCTGGGCTGCCTAGCTAATGTACTGAGTGTATTTTTATTTGTTTAGGAAATTCTATAAAACTCAAAAAAATAATCTTTTAACACCTGAATCCTGGACAAATTTACCCAGAGGGACTTGGATCCAGGAAAGGATGCCTAGTATTTCAATCTGCTTGAAGCACAACTATACTGCACCGACAATGTTCCCGTCAGCTCTCTTTTCTAAAGCACATTTCAAATTTAAAACTTTTCTATTATGCTTTGAATCAGTGCCTGACCAAGGTCCATTTTCATGCCTATGTGTGCTATATAAATCAATTTCTATGTAAGCCCCAGAGCAAAGAGGCATGCTATGGAGAAGGAGTTTTATGTTCTCCATTACTTTAGCTATTTCAAAAGCAGCCTTGTTAAAAAGAGAAAAGAGCTCAAACTATGAAATCATTTCCTTCTGTTTAAAATATTTTACTCAGAGGGGGGAAAACACAAAAAGAGCATGAACGGGGTGGGGGTGGGGGGGCATCTCTTCTGTTTTGACTTTGCCCCAAGATTAAACATTTCAGCCATTCTGTGGGATGATGCAGTGTGCCAGCTCCCGACTGCTCCAGCCAGAGGTTCAAGTCATCTTAGTCATAAGTCAAGACAATGAACCCTCTTGTGAAACTCGATTGGATCCCACATCACTCATGCCACCAGGAGCAGATTTCCCCCCATCTGGAGAAGGGAAACCATCCTATTGGAGCAAAGCAAGGCTGTAAAGAGATGGCAGGCACAATGTTAGGCATTTACTGGGCAGATAAACAAGATTCTCTTGTTTGGCCCCTCTATGAGTACAGAGGGGATGGATGAAAACGCTTTTCTGTTCATTGGAAAAATCTGTCCCGTCCCCCCAACTATACTAAAAAGGGAATTACTTCAGAGAGAAAGAAAGAGAAGTTGCCTGTATACAATGTGGGTTTAAATGGATTCACAGGCTCTTCAAAAACGAAAGCACTTAACCTCTGAACTTAAACTCATTGCACAAAAGCGCATCTCCATGACATGAGTGCAGCTTCCTTTTTGAAGAATCACCATATTCTACACATGCAAGTGAAGATCATATTTCGATTGCCATTAGAATGCCTCCTCTTTCAATATCCAAAAACTATTGCGATGGCTGAATGACTTGCAGCATCTCCCGATTATGTTCCTAGCTGTGTGAAGGGAGAACTCATAAACCTCTTCATTCTGTCACATGCAAGAGCCCCAACCACTACTCTTAAGGCATGCTTTGTCATGTTGTTGTTGTTTAGTCGTTTAGTCGTGTCCGACTCTTCGTGACCCCATGGACCATAGCACGCCAGGCACTCCTGTCTTCCACTGCCTAACCCTAACCCTAACCCTAACTCCTGTCTTCCACTGCCTCCCGCAGTTTGGTCAAGGGCTTTGTCATACATTCATGCAACAAACATTAAAATGCCATTTATCCAGTAATCGGATTTGGCATGTACCTAATTCTCCCAATATAAAAAGAGTTAAGGCAGCTCAAACTTTGTTTGAAAGCTAGCTGCAGGGACTTTTCCTTTAAAAGGACGCAAATATATTCTTCCTCCTTCGCAGCAAGAGACTTCATTTTGTCTCAGGTAACAGATGCAACCACCAGGTGCTAGGGCAATGGAGAAGCCAGAGTACAGTACTTCTCTCTCTCCACACAGTATTGTATACAAGGTTTACTGATGCATAAAGCCAAAAGTTTATTTGGAAAAATCCATGCAACATGCGGATAAACATTCAGTAATCTTTTCCACACGCATGTCTGAGAGCATATATTAGGCCTAGTTAGCTTTTCCAAGACTAGGAAACGCAGTCTTGGCAGAGACAGATTGCTAACATTGCCATTCATGCTGTACAGAAAGAAATGCCTGAGGTGGAATGGAGAATTTTCCACTCATTTGCTCTTTCAATGATGGCAACTCTTTAAAAATGAGGGATAATTGGCAGGTTGACCTTCTACTTGGGAACTCCATTAAAACATTTCAGTTTGGAAGAACCCAAGTGCTTGATAAGTTATGGAAGTCTAAATCAGAAAGTCCAAACAGAAAGTATTATGCTCCCACTTCTCTGAAGTCTACTACAGTGGTACCTCGCAAGACGAATGCCCTGCAAGACGAATTTTTCGCAAGACGAATGCGTCTTGCAATCTGATGGTGACTCGCAAAACGAATTCGTCTTGAATTTTAATTGAAATTTAATTAATGCGTTCCTATGGGCGAAAAAAAAGAAATTTAAATGCATTCCTATGGGAAACCGCGATTCGCAAGACGAATTTTTTGCAAAATGAATTTACTCGCGGAACGAATTAAATTCGTCTTGCGAGGCACCACTGTAAACTGGTGATGAACACCATACAGCCATGCTTCTGACACTAAAAAATAATGTATACTTGGACTACTTGGGGTACTATTCAAATTTGTTAATTGTCTGATCAAAAACTACAGCTTTTGGTTGACAGGCAGATATTGGGTAGCCAGTGCAATGTTGTGCTTAGAGTCCAGTTTCAGACTAGGCCTAAGGAAGCCTAGTTAAAATTTCCACTCAGCGATAAAACTCACAAGGCTAATCATAGTCTTTCAGTCTAACCCATGGGTAGAGGTTAACTAAGGCCCGGGGGCCGGATTGGCCCCAATCACCTTCTAAACCCGGCCCACAGACGGTCCGGGAATCAGCATGTTTTTACATGAGTAGAATGTGTCCTTTTATTTAAAATGCATCTCTGGGTTATTTGTGTGGCATAGGAATTAGTTCATTTCCCTCCCACAAAATATAGTCCGGCCTCCCACGAGGTCTGAGGGACAGTGGACCGGCCCCCTGCTGAAAAAGTTTGCTGACCCCTGGTCTAACTTATCTCACAGGACCGTGAGGATAAAATGGGAAAACCACATACAGCACCTTGAGTTTCTTGGAAGAAAGGTAAAATATAAACGTAATAATAAACATTGCTATATTCAGATATAGAATCATAGAGTTGGAAGAGACCACAAGGGCCATCCAGTCCAACCCCCTGCCAAGCAGGAAACACCATCAAAGCATTATTGGCATATGCCTTTCAAGCCTCTGCTTAAAGACCTCCAAAGAAGGAGACTCCACCACACTCCTTGGCAGCAAATTCCGTTGTGATGGATCTCAGTATCTATTTATCCTCAATGTGTTCAGAACTCTGTAGAAGTGTTTATAAGTTTTAATTATAAAATTGCTTAAGCTTTCATAGACTTCTAAAAAGATGGTCTCAGGGAACCATTAAACACATTTCTTTCTTCTCCTGAATTGGCCTGAATATACGCCACACTTCCCCCCCAAATTCCAACAGCGAAAAGTTAAAGTGCAGCTTATATTCGCGACCTTACGCCACCGGCAAAGCCGTGTGGCTCCCCCTCCCCAGTGAACAGCTTGGGACAGCGGGGCAACGGCGCACAGTCCACTCACCACTCCCAAGCCTCCCCTAAGCCGTTGGAAAGAAGGAAGAAGGCTGCCAGCAAAGCCGCCTGTCCCCTCCCCCCACCCCCGGAAGCAGTCCAGATATTGTCTTTCTCTTCCCTCCCCCCCCTTCAATTTAAAAGGTGCAACTTATTTGTGGGTACGGCTTATATTTGGGCCAATAAGGCAATGTTTTTATTTTATATATTTAAAAGTAACTACCACCTCTGAAAAACCAGGCAACCTCTTCTTGTAAGCCATCAAAACAACATTTGCACTTGGCATCCCCTGGTGTTTGTGTAGTGCAATCTTAAACATGCTTATTTAGGTCCCATCTGCGCTATGTAATGACTGCTTAAATTGATATAATACTGCTTTAAGTGCAGATGGGGCCTTAGATGACGACGGGGTGGTGCACTCACCTGGCCTCTGGTTGTTCATGTCACTTCTGCTTTCTGGGAGGTAGAGGGGCAAGGCACTAGTAAGAGTGCCAGACTGGCTCCATTGGTGTATTTGCAGTGTTGGCCTTGCCCCTGCACCTCCACCTGCTGGTAAGTGGCAGTGATGCAACTGATGAGCGATCAGGTGAGTGTTGTGTCTGCACCATGCCATCCGCTCCTGCTTAGAATTAAGTACCATTGTGCAGCACAGTCCTTAACTTGTTTACTCAGAAGTCAATCCCACTAAGATCAACAAGCCTTACACCTTAATAAGTGGGATTATTTTTTTTCCCACTTGTGTTGATATTTATGTCCTGCCTTTCTATGCCAAAGGCAGAGTCAACTTAGTATCTCTTCTTGAAATTAGTTTTCACTCGTAGTCAAACGCCAATTCCTGAAAATCCTCTTCTTTAGTTTTAACTTCCAATATTTTTTAGCATAACTCATTCAAACAGCTGCCTAGGTTTCCTGTATTTCTTACAATATTGCTTGTAGATATGTTAAGGGGGAAAGAGGGATAATCTTCTTTTCTATAGTTAGCGAAGTTATTATTAACAGTCCCACAAACAATAATTAGTAAAGGATAATGGACCATGGTTAAATTCACATCCCTGTGCATGTAAACACTAGAGAGAGACTGCAAAATGAGGGCTGATGCTGCTGAAAGCTATGTGTGTATTTTGAAAGCCACAGCACGTGCTGGCTTCGGTCCTAACAATTACTATCAAAACAATGTAAGAATCATCACTGTTACTTAGTGAGGATTAGTCAGGTATGACTAACACTAACATGCAAAGCCTTTGTTATATTTTCAGCAGGGGAAAATGTGCATTTCTCTCCTATTAACTGCCTGAATGTACATCCAGCTTTCAGAATGTAGATATTTTCATACTGAACCAACAGAATAAAAGTATGCTGAATAATAGCCAGCAAACCATCTGGCGCCAAGACATGCTAAACTGCACATGCCAGGAATTAACTATCAAACAGAAAGACCCTAATATAATATCTTCAGATAGTTATTTTGTTGTATGCCATACCAGTGCTGAGGGCCTTCTGGCGGTTCCCTCACTGCGAGAAGCCAAGTTACAGGGAACCAGGCAGAGGGCCTTCTCGGTAGTGGCGCCCGCCCTGTGGAACGCCCTCCCACCAGATGTCAAAGAGAAAAACAACTACCAGACTTTTAGAAGACATCTGAAGGCAGCCCTGTTTAGGGAAGCTTTTAATGTTTAACAGACTATTGTATTTAAATATTTTGTTGGAAGCCGGCCAGAGTGGCTGGGGAAACCCAACCACATGGGCGGGGTATAAATAATAAATTATTATTGTTATTATTAAACATGGAAGGGCCTTTCTTATGCCTTAAAAGTTAAGTGTCCCTTCCAATGAGCAAGGAGGAAGCCAATTCAGTGAGCCTCCTTTCCACAGTACTTTAGTAGCATCAATCGCTGGAGCTCATATGGAAGGCCTTCCAAGACTGCGGCGGCACTTACACCTGTATGATAAATGCTGGATACAGCTGGGGTGCAGGACTGGGAGATGTTAACTCTGTAACTTGTACAATTTAGAATGCTGGTGTTGATGAAAGTGATCTTATAAAATTAGGAGTGCAAACTGAGCAAGTCATTCATCCCAGCAGTCTATGACTTGGAAGATTTAGGAGTAAACAGTCACAGAATAAGGCACAACTGAAATGTGTATTGTACATCATGAAATACTTTCAACATGCAGCATTTTCTTGAAACGCAATACTACAAGAGTATTGGCGGGAAATGAGTCTTCCCAGCAAGGATTGAATGGTGTCCCATTGGGATGGCTGTGAGGGGAAAAAATCTGCCAGACGTACTCACCAAGCACAATGACCACGGTCTTCAGAAGACTCATCATGGTATCCCGATTCCTACGTGGTCCAGAACTGTGCCTAGACATTCTCATAGTCCTCTGGCGCACGTACCCAAAGATATGGGCATACAAGACCACCATGACTACAAAGGTGACCAGGTTGAAAATAGCCCAGAAGACCAAGTAAGAGTCACTATAGAGCGGTGCCATGTTGGAACAGTGGGATAGGTCACAGATGCAATTCCAGCCCACGCTTGGTATGGCACCCATGACAATAGCCATAGTCCAGATGACAACAATTACCACCACCACGCGCCGATTACTCATCCGGGTATGTAGCTGCATGCGGAACACTGTGATGTGCCTCTCAATGGCGATAGCCAGCAGGTTGGCAACAGAGGCTGTCAGGCTAGTGTCAATGAGTCCCTGACGAAGGAGCCAAGTGCTTACATTCAGTCTTCTAGTGTTGGGTCCTGTGTTAAACATTAGGTAAAAATACGCCAGTCCTGCAAAGAAGTCCGCAGCAGCTAAGTTAGCCATGAGGTAATAAATAGGAAAGTGAAAACGCCTGTTGACGTAGATGGCCACCATAACTAAGAGGTTGGCTAGCATGATGAAGACACATACTGTAATCCCGAGGCCCATCACAAGCTTGCTCACGGTGTTCCATTCAGTGGCTAGGTACTTCCCACTTCTGTTATAAAAGAAGGCAATGGTTTCATTGTAGTAGCACTGCGGTTCACTCATCACTGTAGACTGAAAAGAAGAAGACAGAGCAGAGTTAGAAGTTAGGATGGATATGGAAGTACTGCTGTGCCAGAAAAATAAAGACCACTAGAACAGGCAATCAAAAGCAAAGAACAAAACAAAAAGAAACAAAACAAAAGCTTTTAAAACTATGGCTATTTTTAAAAAAGAACCTAAGGAAAATGACATGTTGGTGGAGCTGAATCTGTCTAATTTAACAGGTGGTATAGTATATGCCAGATCTGTGGTCACTGGTATCCATTTCAAATTTACCTATTTTGTTCTAGATACTATTAATATATTTCCATAATAAGTAAATGCATTGAATAGGGATGGTTGGTGAACCTATCTGGGCTCTGGTCTGGAAACAACGCCTTGCCTCCAAAAAAGAAAAAGAAAAAAAAACTCAACACATTCCCAAGCCCCAAATTATAATCTGAGCCAGAGAAGAATTCCCAGTTTCACTCCTCCCCTCCACACCAGTCCATGCAATTCCCAACCCACCCTCCTCCATCCACTTTAAAGATAACTTACCAGGCTGCTGAAGGTGTGAGAAGTGGTAGGGCAAGGGGAGAGAGATGTGGGGAGGTTTGCACCACATAACTACGTGCCAGGACAAAAGACCTGGTGGACCAAGTGGACCCTGGGAGAAGCTGCAGGAGATGTAGCTCATGCTTCCCAAGAGACTTTAATCTTGTCCTGGAAGGATAGATTCCTCTAATTCTCTCTCCCCATATGCTGTTGCTTCCACTGCCAGTGACTTGGCCAGTTATCCTTAAAGAGAAGGGCAGTCCAGAGCATGACAAGACACTGGACTGGCTTGGGAGTTGTTTGGGAAATAGCTCAACTAATTTCTGAGCTAACCTGACATGAGGGAGAGGAAGCTTGCCCATCTTTAGTAGTAATGGGTAAAGGTAAAGGTACCCTTGACAGTTGGGTCCAGTCATGGACGACTCTGGGGTTGCGTGCTCATCTCGCTCTACAGGCCGAGGGAGCTGGCGTTTGTCCGCAGACAGCTTCCGGGTCATGTGGCCAGCATGACTAAGCCGCTTCTGGCGAAACCAGAGCAGCGCACGGAAACGTCGTTTACCTTCCTGCCGGAGTGGTACCTATTTATCTACTTGCACTTGACATGCTTTCGAACTGCTAGGTGGGACCGAGCAACGGGAGCTCACCCCATCGCAGGGATTCGAACCACCGACCTTCTGATTGGCAAGCCCTAGGCTCTGTGGTTTACATCACTTTAAACCATAATTTAAAATAAATGTGAGTTGTTCCTCCCCTACTCCTGGTGGACCAAAGGAAACAAACTACCAGAGGAAACAAACTACAAGATGGCCTTCTCATTATTTGTGGTTTGTTTCTCTGAAGTTGAAGAAGAGCAAATGTTTAAAATAAACTGTGGTTAAATGTGACGTGCAAACCTACTCAACTTTGCCCTATTTTGAACATCTCCACTGCACAAGCATTTCAGAACAATCTTGCCATACCTCCCCCACTTGCTGTTCTAGAGGTTCTTCCACCCCCAACCCCAAAGCCAGTTGTGTGGGCTTCTCTCTTGCTGTTTGCTGAACAATATACAGAATAATAGTTAGCATGTTTTATTACATAGTAGGAGACTGTGAGTTTGAGAATGCTAACCACATTTAAAAATCATAGCCTGATTGATTATATAAGGCCAGAATATGCAGTGCATTTTTTTTCTGGTTTGAAGCAGCATGACAGGGCTCTCCCGCATCTAAGGGAATGAGACCCATGCTTGGCTTTCTGACACCACAGCAGAAAAGGAAGTGTGGCAGGAGGGAAGGCAAGAGGTGGAGTAATCCAGATGAGCACTGTAAGGGGGAGGGAGTACAGAGGACCCCCCCCATCATCAAGAGTAGCTCCTCACAGAGTAGCGAAGGAAACACAGACTCTGGGGAGGGAAGTCAGGACACGGAGAGAGAGTGCCCGGGCTCAGGCAGGATGAAAGAGCCCAGACTCCACAGACGGGAGGAGAGCGAAAGGGACCAGGGGGAGAGGGAAAACATGGAAAGCAGACCCTTTCCGCCGGTTCTGGAATTACGAAAGAGGAGGAAAGGAAAGAGATTCAGTGTCCCGCGCCTTATATGTTGGGGGCGTTCCCGCCGAGGGGCACTTCCGGATTCTGGATCGGACTGAGAAGACATGTTTCTGCACCTGCTTCACTGTACATATCAGCACTAATAAACACGTTATGGAAAAGTAACCTGAGGAGCGTCGTTACTCGAGAGTAGTCACCAGAAACCCCTGATAAGCACAGTAGGGTTTCTGCTGATTACATAAATTCTTTGGAAGTGTGTGTCGTGTGGGTCATAACTGTCTTGGCCACCACTATTTTTGTACGTTGCCACTGGATTCAGCTTAACACAATGTCAGCCCTGGTGAAAGAGTGTGCTATGTAATTTGTATAAATGACAGTGATAAAATGCTGGAAGTAGCCCTTAGGGAATGTGGCACTTTGAGCTTAGGCTATTCCTTCACTCTTTCTCAAGAAAAAAACCCATTTGAGGGTTAAGGACAATATGACTTCCTTGTGTATATTCTATTTCTCTCCCTTGAAAGCTATTTTCATTTTGTTGTTCCTTTGTAGTAATTTTACAATGAATAAATAGTAAGGAAGGTCAACACCCTATTTGGGTTTTTTTCCTGGCAGTCTATGGAGGTTTGTAATCATAGCTTCCAACAGGGTCTCTTTGGGTTTGTAATCATAGCTTCCAAAAGAGGTCTCTGACCTCCTCGACACACAGTTGTTTCCACAGATTCCCAGTTGCTAAAAATCCCTTTTTGGTAACGCACACTTTGCACAAGCTCCCCTGTCACACACAACTGTCCAGCTCATATGACTTTCTTTGACAGTTGGTGCATATTATATACTCAGGTTTCAAACTAAAATACAAATAGGAGAAAATAGATAATGGGCTTTTCTTGAACTTTTCCTTTCGTCCTTTAAGTTAGGAACAATAATATTCTGCTTGCTAAAATACTTCAAGGAGGTGCAAGACAAGATTCAAACACCAAGATGTTGAAACCAGAATTTCCTTCAAAGGCTAATAGTTGGAATATAATGCATATATTCAATATATGCATTTTGGAGGCTCCCCTGATTGTTTCAATTTGTTTGCTTTTCACATATTTTCCATCTTATCTTAAGCCACTACAATTCATCTTCATGTAACTTTGGAAGGTTAATCATTTGGGGGTGGGGGTGGGGTTTGACGGGAATGAATATAAAATGCAATTACTCTGCTGACAAGCATATTCCGTAACAGGAATACCAAAAATGAAAAAAAGCTGTCAGAGGATTACTTCTCAGGATACACTACTTCTTAGCAATAACATGCACTGTCTACACATTACAGAATTCCACGAACATCTTTATCAGTTTACAGTTTATCAACTGTACATTTTACAGTAACAGTTTAACAACATCTTGGATATATGTTTTATTTCAAAATCATCTGAGAAAGGATTCCCTCATTTTGTCCTTTAAGAATGGATATAGACATTTCACAAGGCTATATTTGTGTTGGCCTCTAGCCAATTTATCTCCTGTACTGCAAAACCAGATATGGTTGTACCTATACTACATTTGCAAAATGTTAGCTGAATTAAGTTAAGTCCCCGTCGTCCCCCGTCAGGGGGTTGTTGCGGCTACTCCTGAGTAAAGACGCTCCAGTCCATTCTGTCTTTAAAGGTTTTATTGCAGATAGCAGAAAACATGACCTACTAGTCACTCGCAGAATCTGGCAATGGTGCCCGTTTGCTTCGGGGCCAGCATAATAGCTTGGGCACCCCGAAACGCCGCCCTCTCACTCTATGTTTGGGCGCTCGCCTCAATTTGGGTGCCGAAAATGGCTGCGCTCCCTCCTCCAGCTGTGGGCTAGTGCGGTGCTAGTGAGCCTTCCCTCCATTCCGCTTCCCTCCTCATTCCCCCCCACCTGACCCGCTGCTACCGCTCTCGCTGGACAAAATGCTGGTCAGGATGACTGGGAGAGGCTCCCTGTAGGGAGTTCCCCTGACACCCCCCCCCCACAAAAAAAACACTTCTGAAACCCTATCAGTGGTGGTAGCTAGAAAAAGCTTGAAATATGTCACAGCTTGAGGTCCTTTTCAGCTGACCAACTGTCAACTCTTGCCATTTAGTATGGTACATGATTGTTTTACATGAGAGCTTAGAAATGTAAGCTTGACAATTGCACTGACGTAAAAATTTAGCAACAGAGCTTAGTAAAAATATTGTAACTGTTTCTACTTACCTCAATTAGCTGTGGTTGTGTAATCACAGAAAAGGGAACTTCGACTGAAGGATCTGCCATGGTTAGTGGTCTGTTAAACCCCTTCCTTTCACGTATCAGATGTTTAAGTAAAGTCTTGAGATTCTGAGTCAGTTCTCAATCATGCTGACATTTGGGCCTAGAAGATAGAAACACGTTTTAGAACCTTAGACAAGTCAAAAGAAATTACTAGATGGATTAACGTGACAAACTTGTGTGAATAATCATTTACCGAAAAAACTAAAACTAAATGAAAGACCCTTTTTAAAACATAAAACAAGAAAGTTTAGCATTAAAAGATCAAGTGCTACTTCTAACAGCCATTTTCATCCAACATACATTATTTCACACAAGGAGAAAAGCTACATAGATTTCAGAAATCCTTAGAAGATGCATATTAAAGTTACATTTCAGAAAACCTTTAATGTTCTAGAACTCCAATTAAACAAAGCTGTAACTGCAAAGGATCTTAAGTGTTTTGAGATCCCAAGTACAGTATGCCCCAACTTACGCTGGGTTTACATTCTGGGGAGTGCTCCTAAAGCCAAATCCACATGTAGTCAAAACACATTGGGTTCAGTGGGAGGTGGGATTGTCAAAGTCCTTTTCCTCCTGGGACACCCACCCCCTTTCTCTTTCTCTCTTTTTTTGCTAAGTGTATAAAGCTGAATGCAGACAAGTTAAATACAGTATGCTCCTTCCTCCCGGGCCATGTCCAGAGATTGGTGTTGGGGGATGAGTGTTCAGACCCCTGGACTCTCACTTGTGGGGTATCTCAGGGCTCTGTCCTCCCTCCCATGCTTTTAACATCTACATGAAGCTGCTGGGAGAGCCCACCAGTATGGAGATGATACCCAACTCTACCTCTCCTTCAATTCAGAACCAGTGAAGGCGGTGAATGTCCTGTGTGTCTGGATGCGGTTGGAGGATGGATGGTGGCTAACAGATTGAGGTTGAATCCTGACAAGAGAGAAGTATTGTTCTTGGAGGACAGGGGTTGGGCAGGTGTGGGGGGACTCCCTGGTCCTGGGTGGGGTAACTGTGCCCCTGAAAGACCAGGAGCACAGCCTGGGAGTCATTTTGGACTCACAGCTGTCCATGGAGGCACAGGTTGATTCTGTGTCCAGGTCAGCTGCTTACCAGCTCCATCTGGTACACAGGCTGAGACCCTACCTGCCCGCGGACTGTCTCACCAGAGTGGTGCATGCTCTGGTTATCTCCTGCTTGGACTACTGCAATGCGCTCTATGTAAGGCTACCTTTGAAGGTGACCTGGAAACTACAACTAATCCAGAATGCGGCAGCTAGACTGGTGACTGCCACTGGGACCATATAACACCGGTCCTAAAGGATCTTCACTGGCTCCCAGTACGTTTCTGAGCACAATTCAAAGTGTTGGTGCTGATCTTTAAAGCCTTTGATGGCCTCGGCCCAGTATACCTGAAGGAGCATCTCCAACCCCATTGTTCAGCCCGGACACTGAGGTCTTCCTCCAAGGGTCTTCTGCTGGTTCCCTCACTGTGAGAAGCAAAGTTACAGGGAACCAGGCCTTCTCAGTAGTGGCACCCTCCCTGTGGAACCCCCTCCCATCAGATGTCAAGGAGATGAATAACTATATAACCTTTAGAAGACATCTGAAGGCAGTTCTGTATAGGGAAGCCTTTTAATGTGTAATGTTTTATTAGGGTTTTATTACATGTTGGAAGCCACCCAGAGTGGCTGGGGAAACCCAGCCAGATGTGCAGGATACTATTATTATTACCGTATTATTATTATTATTATTATTATTATTATTATTATTAATCCTGTTAGATTCTGCTTGTCCAACATTTTTCATTTTCATGCTGTAAACACTGTGGCTACATAAAAAGATGGTTGACTGAATCATGGTTTGGTTTGAAACATTAGGAATGAAAAGTATACCCTTAATGTTTTACCCTTCTTCCTTCCCTTCCCCTGAACCTAAAGCAGGGGTCCCCAGACTTACCGGCGTTTGGGCCGGTTCCCACCGCGCCGATCGTGCGGCGGGCCGGAGGACGGGGGAGCTCGCGCCTGTGCGGGCCGGTGGGCGGGGGAGTGCGCGCCCATGCGCATGCGCACGGGTGCTTACTGGCGTGGCGGCGCGCTTCCAGGGTGGAAAAAGCGCTGAAAATCTGTTGTGCGCATGCGTATGGGCCTCCCCCGACCCGGAAGTGCACCAGAAATGACCTCTTCCGTGTCGGGAGAGGCCCATACGCATGCGCACAAAGGATTTTCGGCGCTTTTTTCCCGACTCGGAAGAGCACTGCCCCGCTGCGCGCCGTAAGAGCGGGCAGCAGCGGCGGGGGTCGTCGCGGGCCGGATTGGCAGGCCAATTGGGCCGCATCTGGTCCCTGGGCCGTAGTCTGGAGACCCCTGACCTAAAGGGATGAACAACAAATGGTGCTTGAAAAGTTTGTTTATAAAATCCGTAAAAACAAAACAAAAACACCCACACAATCTAATGTGAACAATTGTTTTATTTATTATTCCCAATCATTATGATCTATAAGCTTAAACAGCAGCAACACTTTTCAGATAGTAAAAAATAGTAAATACAGTGGGTGCAATGAAACCATCTCTCTCTCTCTCTCTCTCTCTCTCTCTCTCTCTCTCTCTCTCTCTCTCTCACACACACACACACACACACACACACACACACACACACAAAACTCAGTGCTCCAAACCACGATCTGAAGGATCATCTGACTGCAGTTTGTATTTAAGATTCCACAAAGCTTCTTCCAAAGTAAAGGAAGACAAACCTTTTAGACAATCAAGTATTTTTTTCAGTTGAGATTGTTTCAGTTGCAAAGTTCAATAGCTCACTGGCATTAAAGAACTTACCCAAGTCTATTGAAACCGAGCTACATATCACTTCAGTGAAGATTGCTAACAGGTTTCATGTTACGGCTACAAAATGTGCAGATACAAATGCATGGAACTTAATTCCATGACAGCTGACAAATTCTTCAGTGTTAAACAGAGAAAGTGAGCTCCTGCAACAACCTTTTGCAGGGTATTCCCAAGCCCCGACAGAATGCTCCTGTTCAGAACACCAGACAGCCTTGAACAGAAGCTTTGTACTACTGTACTATTTAGGCCTTGCAGAGAGCACTTTCTTTCCACTATACAGTATCCATAGCTGCCAAGTTTCCCATTGAAAAATCCGGGATCAGCAGCGCCGCGGCACCGGAAGTCGCTTCTACGCATGTCTGGACATGCGTAGAAGCGACTTCCGGTGTCGGCGCTGCCCGATTTCCGGTGCCCAGACATGGGCAGAGTGGCACCCGAAATCGGTTCTGCGCATGTCCAGACATGTGCAGAAGGAGCCTCCCTGGCAGGTAGGAAATCGGGGGATTTACGGGATTTTTTTCTATTTGGGATAATAGCGGGAAATGGATTAAAATCCGGGGGTTTCCAACAAAAAACGGGAGACTTGGCAGCTATGACTATATCTGTGCTGTTCTATAAAATGGTACATGTGTTGGTATCAGAGCTTGCTTTCACCCCTCACTCAGCACAAGCACTTTATTTCTCTATAGGAAGTGGGGGAGCATAGGGTGATTTTTTTTTTAAAAAAAAACCCATGCCCTCAAGTTCCTCCGTTGTCCTTTTCTTAAAATGACACTTAACACATTCCGTGTCTCAGTTGCTCTCAACCAGACTTGATTGCTAGACTTGCACAATCTGCTGGCTTCTGTTTAGATAAACATACCCAGGTTCATTACCCAGCACATTCTTTCCACCGAATTGGGTTTTTTTATATTAAAAAATGTTGAGAACTTCCTATAACGATTATATACGGGCGTTAGCCCATTAGATAGGTAAGTGGCACTTGCCATGGTGCTGATAGTACAGATTGATTAGCACAGAGAAGGGTCCTTTCTTTCAACATCTTTCTAGCATCACTTATCATATCCAGTTATAGGTAGGTAACCGTGTTGGTCTGCCGTAGTCGAAACAAAATTGGCACCTTAGAGACCAACTAAGTTTGTCATTGGTACGAGCTTTCGTGTGCATGCACGAAAATACACTGTTTCAGTGTATCTGAAGAAGGGTGCATGGCCCAACGAAAGAACAACGGCAAGAAAAACTGATGAGCTGTGCGGAACTGGCAAAGTTAACTGTAAGGGGGAGAGACTACAGAGAACCTCCCCCTCTCATCAGGAGCAGTTCGTCCCCAAGCAGCCATGAAAGCACAGGGTCTGAAGGGGCTAGTCAGGAAGCGGGGAGAGAGAGCCAGGTCTCCGGCAGCATGGAAGAGCCCCTGCTCCACAGGCGGGAAGAGAGAGAGATGGCAAGGGGGGAGAGGGAAAAGACGGAATGTAGGCCCTTTCCCCCAGCACCGGAATTAAGGAGGAGGAGAAAGGGGAGGAGATTCGCTCTCCCTAGGTTATTATGTTGGTCAAAGTCGCGAAAAGGGGCAGTGCCGGATTCTGAGACGGAATAAGCGGACATGAAACCGACAGCTCACCACACTGTAAATAACGTGCACCAATAAAGACTCTTTAAAAGACAAGTATGTGGAAAGTTGTTACTCAAGAGTAGCCGTAACAACCTCTGACATTAACATATAAACTATGAGAGAAGGACAACCATGATTTTAAGGAAGAATGGGAACTTTTTACAAACTATTTAAAGGGACAACAAAAGGAATTGGACTCCTTGGCAGGTTTTGAATAAACACCCAGAATTTATTAGTAGAATATATAGATAAGGTAAAGATATGTACAATTTTATAACATGCAGAGAATAACGTGCAAACAAACCAGAGGGGAGGAGCTGAGGGAAGTCTTGGGAAGGTGGGAGAGGGAGGGAGGGTAGGGTATAAAAGGGGGGGAATGTAATTGGTTATATTGATTGATAATGTATTTTGTTAAATTTGTTCAATAATTTTTTAGAAAAAGAAAAACAATTAAATGAATGGCAAATATTACTAGATTGACTCCTGGGAGTACACAGAGCTTTTGACCATCACTTCTTGAAACATCATCTTACCTACTTCCTTTTATTCTAAAAGCCCAAGATACCAATCCAACACCACTGCAATTGGAGCTGGGGACACTTACAGGAAAAATTAGCTTTCAGTTAATTGTTCAGTAACTTTTGCAGAAAAGTTGCAGCACTTCAGTGATAAGTATGTGGCTTCTCTGCAGCAAGAAGCCTTTGGAAATTCATGCTTTTTCAGATCCTTAGAATTGTGTGGGGGATAAAATGAGATCAGAAGCCTGCTGCAAATGGTGATTTAAATACAAGCAATGGCTGATTAATGCATGTCCAGAAGATGCGCAATTGCACACACATGTATGGTGCAGAACCTGGAAGTGACGCAAAAATGTCACTCAGTGTGTCACAAAAAGGATATCATGGGGGCATGGCAGAACAGCAGGGGGGGACACACGCCTATGTGCTCCACTGATTTGCACAGGAGCCAGGAACAGAACCCCCATATGAAATGGTCACCACCTGTACTTATTTTAAATGTATACTGCATTTTGTCAGCTCTACAGAGGAGCCGCTCAAAGTGGCGTACAATAAAGACAAACATAAAAGCAACAATAAAGACAAACATAAAAGCAACAATGATCCACCCATGAAAACACAAATTATCAAATGATTAAGAGCAGCATAAACAAAAACACTAAGAGGAGCACCAGCAATCAAAACATTAAGCAGCAACAGAATCAAAAGCTTGTTTAAAAAAGAGTATTCTCAATTGCTTGCAGAATATAAATAAAAGTATCCTTGGTTTAAACCTTTAAAAAGTAACTCGTGAAGAGGCTCCAAGTAACTTTTTAAATGTCAGTAAACATTTTGCATTTCTCTGAAAAAATGATACTAATATTCCACCTTTCTTCCTCCACCCCATAGGAATACATTTTGTATTCACAGAGCAGCTTGTGCTCCATACATGATGACATCAGTCAAATTATGAATTGATGCTTTGTGTACAGATACGGAAAGCAGCACTGTTGTGAGCTATTAGTACTACCAAGATGCTTTTAAAGCTCTGCTCACTAGAATTTATTTAAGCAGAAAGTTGCATCAGAAATGAGTAGGATATTTTAAGAGCTCAACAAATGGGGCTGTGCATGTAGGCAGTAAGTGGGGCCTCAGAAGCAGATCACATGGTATAGGCAAGTTGGTTTGAATTAAGGCAGCCCTTCAACTAACCCAATCTTAAACCACTTAGGTCTTTAAAGGTAATCACCAGCACTTTACATTGGACACAGAAACGCATTGATAACCAGTAAACCAGTAAATAAAGGCACAATATGTCCCAACCGTCTACTACCAACCAGTAATCAGGCATATTTTTCTGAATAAACATAAGAACAACACCAGGCCAAAGGTTGGTCTATTCCAGCATCCTGTTCCCAGTGGCCAACCAAATCCTTATGGGAAGCCAGAAGCAGGACCTGAGAGCACTCCCTCTTCTTGGGATTCTCATAAACTCATACACACAGTCTCTAACAGTTAGCTCATTCGTACATGATTCCGTCTAATCTACCTTTATAGACTCCCATTACAGTGGTACCTCTGGTTATGGACTTAATTTATTCTGGAGGCCCGTTCTTAACCTGAGGCACCACTTTATCTAATGGGGCCTCCCACTGCCGCCACCGTGCGATTTCTGTTCTCATCCTGGGGCAAAGTTCTTAACCTGAGGTACTACTTCCTGGTTAGCGGAGTCTGTAACCCGAAGTGTTTATAACCCGAGGTGTTTGTAACCCGAAGTACCACTGTACAGTGGTACCTCTGGTTAAGAACTTAATTCGTTCTGGAGGTCCGTTCTTAACCTGAAACTGTCCTTAACCTGAAGCACCACTTTAGCTAATGGGGCCTCCTGCTGCCGCCGCGCCACCAGAGTACGATTTCTGTTCTCATCCTGAAGCAAAGTTCTTAACCTGAGGTGCTATTTCTGGGCTAGCAGAGTTTGTAACCTGAAGCGTCTATAACCTGAAGCGTTTGTAACCCGAGGTACACACTGTCATGATTGTAGATACTGCAGTAGCAAGCAATCTTTGGGTAGAAAACTCTTCGCTCAAAAGATATAGACATATTTTCGTCATTAACCTCTTCTCAAAGTTAATGGCACTGGGACTGGGGTAATGCAGCTTCCAAGTGCTTATCAGCATTCTAGAATAATTAAAGCAAAACCCATAATCCAAACATCTTCAACTGCAATTGTTTGTTATAATGCTACTTATTAAGGGGCATTCGATATCTTTAAATTGAAAAGCACTTCTGAAAGATTTGCTGTAGGGGACTATTTCATGGGCTGTAGCCCTCCCCAAAATTGACAAAGTTCCCTTTCCAAAAGAATAAAGAACAGATAGAGTATAAGTAAAATATTCCACTATTCTAATCTTGACACCCATTTGGGTTACATCCACATACTATATATAACCTTTTAGAGATTCTGGCAGCTGAATGAACTATTTTAAATTCTGTGCAATACATTGCCCCCTATGATTCTAGCAGGATAAACAGTGATAAACTTTATTAGAAATATGTGGGGGGAAATCCCTTCTCCTTTCTGCACTGAATTGATTTATATCTCAAAGAATACAAAAATTAACTTAAGCAGCATATTTCCCAAAGCCTTGTGTGCTCACTAAAAAATAAAATAAATGAATGATAGGTAAGCTAGTGTATTTTATAGATGAATGGATACAGCTGTAATTCAAAGGTACTTTCCTCAATTAGGTTGCAGACCAAGGTATTCTGCTCTCAACATAGCTACTGGATAATCTGTAACTGTTTAGCAGACAGTAACTTCACTGTGGCCATTAAAATGGAAAAAAGGTAATGGGCATAATTCAAACGGAGGCTGGGCAGCAACAGGACGTGATGGAGCAGTAGAGCCAGCAAAGAATTCAAAGCCTGGGCAGAAGATGGCGGCAAAGACTAGCCTGGACCGCTATGCCAGCCTGGAGGTGGTGTAGAGACTGGGCCTGGATTAAGTCAGGTGATGGCAGTAGGGCCAACTCAGGATACAGGAAATCCCAGGCAAGCTCAGCCCCTCCCCTGGAACACTCCAAGTTGGGTCTTTCTGCTGGCCGATAGTTCAGTTGGTTAGAGAACGGAAAGCTCCATTTGGTGAGTGGAACAGGGCTTTTGCCCCAGCAGAGTGATACTAGTGTCGCTCCCTTGGCAGGGCTGGCCAAATGGATCTGAGTGCCCTGAAGGAAATACAGGCCTGATTTAAAGCTCCAAAGTGGGATCCAAAGTACAGTGGTGCCTCGCAAGATGAATTTAATTCGTTCCGCGAAAAATTCGTCTTGCAAATTGCGGTTTCCCGTAGGAATGCACTGAAATTTCTTTTTTTGCTCAAGGGAACGCATTAATTAAATTTCAACGCATTTTCGCAAAACGAATTTGTCTTGCGAGTCACCATCAGAACGCAAGACGCATTCGTCTTGCGAAAAATTCATCTTGCAGGGCATTCGTCTTGTGAGGTACCACTGTAATGCTCTTGTTTTTCTTTCCATCCCATTCTTCAGAAGCCTTTGTGGGTAATAATAGGAGGGGAGAAGAAAAGCTACATCCCTCCCCACTTCTCTCCTCCTCCGAAAAGGATTTATGGGAAAACAAAGTAAGCTGACCACCACCGCCCTTAAATGTTTTTATTTATTCTTTGCTCCCAAGCATTCTAAAAAGGAAAAGGGGAAAAAGGAGTAACTGGTAAATAGGCCACCACATGTGTCCACAGATTGCTCCAGCATAGTTTCTATGAAAGGGAATGGGGGTTACTTCATAGCAGGAGTGGAAGGTTGGAGGCCTTGGAATCACCATTTTGACCAAGTCAATAACATTCTGAACTCTTTAATATGGCATCTATATCATTTAATAAACAGACAAATGTCTTCTACGAAATCACATCTCTTATTTGTTTAAACTTCCAGTTTTAAACTGTGGGAGTGTCTCTTTTGTGGTCCAATGTGCATAAAACAAGTTGTGAAACTTGGCAAATGCCAAAAAATTAACACATGCCCAAATCTGAGGCCCTCTTTGAGCCTGAGGCCTAATGACCCTCCTGGACCCCTTCTTATTAGGTCTGTGTGCATCCACCAGAGGATTGTGGCCAGCAGGTTCAGACCTGCTTTATCCTCATGTGTTGTGTCAAATGGACACCCCTAGAGACAACACCATGGAACACCAATGGGCTTGAACCCATGACCCCAAGGGTAACAGTCTCATGCTTTACTGACTGAGCTATCCCAGCATTAATAGATTAATAGACACAGAATAGATTGCAATGCGGTATCTTAAATAAGGCATCTAAAATACTAATGGCCAATTAAAGTTCTATTTTACTTGTTAGGAAAACAGCTGCTACCTCTCAGTGGAACCGAGCCTAACTCTATTTCCCACTTTAGGTTCTTCTGAACCTGCCATCTAAATTCTTTAATCTTCTGTAACCTAGTAATTAGATATATTTCCATCAGGCAAAGTAGGCGGTAGTCTGGTTAACTACAGTCTAGTGCAAAGGTTAAGGCAGTAAAACATTACCTCAGGCTAAGGAGCCAAACTGGCATTTACATCCTGCATTAGTGTTTTATGGCCACATCAAAGAGACATTCTTCCATGCAAAGGAGCTTCCTTCACAACTATGTACACAGTGTAAAACAACCTTCCCAATCATTCAATCAATCACTGAGAATCACTGAGAATACACCTGCCTTGCGGCACTAGCAAGATGCACACTAACATGGCAACTGTTCTGGAAACTGGGACAATCAGGGAATTTCAAAAACAAAGCAACTGTGAAAGAGCTTTTTGTCGGTCATGCTGTCTTGTTATCTTCTCACTCACACCTTCCACCTCTCATACTATGGCTTAGAGAACCAGGCAGGGTGATGGGAGTTGCAGTACAAACATATTTGTGAGGGACACTATGATTACCTAACCATGATTGCAGATGTTAGCTTGCAGCTAACCGTGGTTAATGTTAATAAGATCAGTACGTACACAATGGAGGGAACATAAGCATAATGGTCTGGTTTGCAAGACCTCCTAAGCTGATCTAGTACTTGGGAGTGTTGGACTGGGACCTGGAAAACCAGGGTTCAAATCCCACTCCCACCCCTTGCCCATCATGCTCACTGTGAGTGACCTTGGGCCAGTCACAGCCTCTCAGCCTAACCTATCTCACAGGGTTGTTGTGAGGATTAAATGAAGAAGGGGAGAACCATGTATGCCAACTTGAGCTCCTTGGGGGGGGGGGAGGTGGGATGTAAATGAAATAATAATCCTACCATAATAATAATAATGGTAATAATAATAATTCAACCTTGGGTTCCCAGATAACAATTCCACCCCATATCTGGGGACCACATGAATGTGCATGTCAGCAAAAAAGGCCCTAGGTGGATCAAAGGAATTGCAAGCACCTCTCCAGAAGTCTGCCCACATCCTTAGCTATCTCACCAAGTCAATGTTTATGCGAACCAGCTCAGTGGTAACAATGGAGGGTGGGGGGATTCCTACACTGCCAGGGAGGGGAACAACAACATTCAGGAAACTCCTGGTGTCCTAGTCAATAGGAAATGTCATTATTGCCTACATATGAAGGGTGCTATTAATTATATCATGCAGAACAGTAAGACAACTTTTGTAGAAGACTTACTTAGGGCTGCAATACATCCAAAATAACAGTGATTTGTCCGTCGGAAATGGCGTCTGGGTATGAAATGGGCTGAAATATCTGGGAAAACCCTGGCATATGGCAGTTCATAATGTTGAAAAAAAAACCTCAACAACTTTGCCAAAAGAAACATGGCAGCACTAACTTAAATAGTAATGATTAAAAATTTGAGCTTATAGGGAAAGTGCAGGTCATTTTGCCTAAAGGTTCATATAACTTCTCATGCCAACAAGTCTGAGAACCTTCAAGTATTGTAGGCCAGTATTATTATATACATACTGCAGAGGGAGAAGAGCTGAGTTCTCTAAAGCCACCTAGTGAATTTGTGGCTGAGTTAAGATTTTTTATTTTTGCTAGAATAAAGTATTTGGTCCAAAAAGGGGGTGCATCAAAAACCATCACAGAAGACTGGATTAGTTTTGGGTGAGGGGGAGGCTGAGTGAGTAGCAAATTTATATTTACTTTGTCTTACCTTATTAGGTATGTCAGGGGTTCCAATTATTTTTTCCTCTTTCTTTATTTAAAAAAACACAAAAACATTGCTGCTTGAAGGTTGTTTTTTTATGCCATTTGATAAGACAACATTTTGGAAAATTCACCACTCCCCTGAAAATAGCTGATTATCCTATGTGGAGGACAAATGGCCTGCAAAAGTGTGGGAGGTAAGATATTTGGCCCAGCTCTAATTTTAACCAGGAACTTCTTGCTCCATTCTCTAGGGGAGCACTTAGCAAGTAATTCATTAAATTCAGCAGGACTTGTTTCCAATTAAGCATGCATAGGACTGGCCTCTTGAATCACTATGCTAACTCTATTTTCATTTTCATGCTCTGGTTCAAAAACAGGGTAACTGTATGATTAAGCATAATGTACACAATTTATGGAAATTTAGCACATTTTTTTAGCCAACCAATGATCTGTCCACAAAAGCTGTCTTTATTTAAGCAACTTATGCTGTTTAAGTTGAAGATAAGGAAGAAAAAGAAAACAGAACAGATGTTTTCCATACTTTACTGTATCTTCATTTATTTAAAAAAGAGGGTGGAGGAGGCTAATATGACCTGTTTCCAATGCTCACATTTGTTATTTTGAACATAGTGCTGAAACCGTGCAAATTAACTGGCAATCCTTCCACGTCTTTTAACACAGCTATACCATGAAGATAAACCAAGAAAAACAAAATCTAAATCCTAAGAAATGTAAACAGCAAGAACAGCCGTTCTTTTTCAAGAGGTGCTGTTTTCTTCACAGCCTCAGTCAGTACTGGGCTTGATCCAAGCATCTCTGAGATGCAGCAGTTTAAAGAAATCACAGAACTTGCAACTTTCAAAACCTATTGCAAAACAAGATTCTTAGCATAGCAGCTCCACATCATGGAGCTTAAATCATGGCACAGACCAAAATAGTAGGAGCTCCATATTACATAAAATCACAGGTGTTCATAGGCAAGGAATTTCCATCTACCTGAAGCAAGCAAGTCATAGAATCATAGAATCATAGAATCGTAGAGTTGGAACAGACCACAAGGGCCATCCAGTCCAACCCCCTGCCGAGCAGGAAACACCATCAAATATGGCTTGACATATGGCTGTCAAGCCTCTGCTTAAAGACCTCCAAAGAAGGAGACTCCACCACACTCCTTGGTAGCAAATTCCACTGCCTAACAGCTCTTACTGTCAGGAACCACGCATGGCAGTATGCAACCTTTTACATTCTTTAGCCAGTACAACCTGATAGAAAATTATTTCCTTGCAACCAAATAGGTCTATAAATTAGGGGATAAACAATGCCAAGGCACCAAGAAAAAACCTTGGTGTAGCTCATGATTACTGAGGAGAAAGCTTGACTACAATTCCTGATTCAGATGAAATGCTAAGCCAAATCCTACTTTATGTTGGTATGGTAGCAAAAATTACCAGGAAGGAGCAGAGCAGCAGTGAGCTCTCTTCTCTGGGAGCCAATAAAACTCCCAGGCCCCTAACATGATGTTTGAACCAGGCCACCGTGAAATACAGATGCAACCATATGAAAATGTATACTGAAAAGCAACTATTCTGCATTATGTGGAAATATCACACATTAAAAATCCCACAACTAAATAAGGTCTAGTTCATCCTTAAGTCTAGTTCATCCTTAAATTCCTCCGGCTTGCATTATTCATCTAAAAGTTAGAGAAAGTGGAGGAACATTCCAAACTAAAAATGGTATAGTTGTATACATCACTATAATATCTCTAGTCATTTCTGTGTCATATTAACTCCCTTGTGCTCCCCGAAATTCTACATTTCAGAAAGCAGGGCCAAAGAGTTATTCGACTACAGTAGGGTATGTTTGAAGTTCTAGGTAATGGGTTATACTGTACATTTTTAAGCTTGGAAATTAATAAATTGCTACTGAGAAACTCTGTGAAATCTGAGATTGCAGTCAAAGGCAAGAAATTCTGTAAGAGATCTATGGAAATTAAGGCTGTAATCCAATGCACATTTGCCTTGGAATAAGCCCCACTGAATAAAGGGGGGGTGTTGAACTGTGAGCATACACAGGCCTTATGTAAGCACAGTGCTTTTTTTTTTCAAATGGCCACGCAGAATCTAGACCTACAGTGCTTTTATTTTTTTTTAAAAGGGTTCAGATAAGCTAAAACTACACCGCTGTATTTGTATAAACAGCAGCCATGACATGAATTCCATGAGCCAAAGTTCCAAATGCTAAAAACAGATATATGTATGTATTTCCTGTATGATAGCCATGTAAGACTTTTAGCCCACAACAATCCCAGCAGACTCCAGAGCCAACAAATTTCATTGCCAAACTGAAATCAGATTCCTCAACCTGGAAAAATGAGTCACTGTAGAGCAGAACACACAATGCAACAAAAATATGTTGGCACCAACGAATGATTTCCCACTCCCTGCTCTTAAAGATATATATATATAGAGAGAGAGAGAGAGAGAGAGAGAGAGAGAGAGAGAGAGACATAGGCATATGCATATGCATATGCATATACATATACTGTACATATACATATATTTATATCTCCAAGTCAGAAGCACCTAGAACTTGGCCAAATGAAAAACTTGGTCAAATGCACAAATGACCAAAATAGGGGTGGTGCATTTTACCCAATATTTGAGTTTCAATTTATTGACATGGCCTAGAATCACTGGCTAGACTTTTTTAAAAAAAACTTTATAATTGATGTATTCATTCATTTACTATGTTCCATTTCTTTTCCACCATTTGCCAAACACACAGAAAGGGTAACAAAAAATTAGGAAGAAGAGCAGCATCGTACCAACTTGCTCAGATTCCACAACCAGATTGTTGACTGAGGTCAACTTATTGGGAACATGAAACTCCCTTCCTTGTTATGATAAAACATATTCACCGGCTGACTGTTTCTATCTGAGCACAATTCAAAGTGCTAGCCATGACCTTTAGATCCTTAAATGGCTTGGGATCAATATGAACCTTCATGGGTTTAAAGACTCTTCAGACAGGGATGTGAGGATGTGGAAGTTTTCAGGCTCAGGCACCCCCTTCCAAGAGAGGCTCTTTTGGCCCCCTCTCTGATGGCATCCTATTAGCAAGTGAAGAGCTCCTTGTACAGGCAGGCCTTTGGCCTGTTGCAAACCTCTTCCTAATGTTCTTAATCAGGCACCCGCAAACTTCGGCCCTCCAGATGTTTTGGACTACAATTCCCATCATCCCTGACCACTGGTCCTGTTAGCTAAAGATCATGGGAGTTGTAGGCCAAAACATCTGGAGGGCCGCAGTTTGGGGATGCCTGTTCTTAATTGTGGGGCAGCCTCTCTACATTCCCATGCTTGTTTGTAATTGGCCCATTGGTTATACACTTTGTTGATTACGAAGGTCATAATATACCGTGTTTCCTCTTTTTTAAGACACTGTCTTATAACCTTTTTCCTCAAAAAAACCACAAGGTGTCTTATTTTCAGGGGATGTCTTAATTTTTTATTAGGTTTTTATTACGGTACCTTACGGAGGCCAGGCCAGGCCAGACCGCTGGCTCGGGGTGCTGCTGGGCGCTCTGAGTGCTTGGCGCTGCAGCAGCTACCGGTTCCTGGTGCCGAGGCGGCAGGCCTCCTCGGCCGAGTCAGGAAGAGGCGAGGCCGCTGGCTCGGGCACTCCGCGTGCTTGCCACAGCAGCAGCCGGTTCCAGACCCCGAGCTGGCAGGCCTCCTCCTCCTGTCACTGCCGGCTGGCTGGGGAAGGGCCAGTGGGCCTCCCCCCGCCGCTCGGCCTCGGGCCATGCGGCCCACAACATTCTGGCAGCATGGAAGGGGCCAGCAGTGCTCCTGCTGCCGTCCATCACCCCGGCGGTGCGGAAGGGCCCGTGGGCCTTTCACTGCTGCTCTGCCTCGGGCCATGTGGCCCACAAAATTTCGGCAACGCGGAAGGGGTCAGCAGTGCTCCTGCCACCGTCCGTCACCCTGGCAGGCCTCGCGCCACCACTCAGCCTCGGGCCATGCAGCCCATGATGCTCCGGCGGCACAGAAGGGGCCAGCAGGCCTCCCGACGCCGAGGGGTTTCCCCGTCCAGGCGCTAGGCCCGAGTGGAAAAAAAGTCCTGGGAGGAGCGGGGAGGCTCCCAGCGTGGCATGCCTGGTGACACGCTCAATTCATGCACCCCCTCCCACTCTCCGAGGCTCTAAAGGAAAGCAACAAGGTATGTCTTATTTTCAGGGTATGTCTTATATTTCGCAAATGCTTAAAAATCCTTCCATGGCTTACTTTATGACTACGTATTTAAAAAGGGGAAACACGGTAATGAAGAAAATAAGTTAGTCTCTGAGGAATGTAGATATAGATATGCAGGGCTTCATGTTCAAAACCAGTAGTGTCCAAAACACAATGGGGAACTAACACATTTCTTTTCTGTGATCCAAAGAGCTGGCATGTTCTATACAAACTGATGCTCCTGAACAGTCGCCAACGACAGTCCAGATCGAGCACGCAAGTGACAACAGGCTACCTTGAGGTAACAGAGGCATGAATTATCGTTGTCATAGCCTGGTCAAATAGACAAGCATGTGAAAGGTGTCAAACAAAATTATTTCAGTCTAGTATGGTTCAACTTCAGTTAGCTCACCTGCTTCCAAAATGTCAGCATGGCGAGAAACACAGACTCTGCAGGACGCAGGTCAAAATAAAAAGAAGCACAGCTGGGTATCACCAGCATATGAATTCCAAACCTCCATGCAATCTCACCACACAGTCAAAAGAAGTGTGAACAAGATGCAGCCCCCTAGGAGTTCAATGGGAGTAAATGGGGTAGAGATGTGCAACTGGCCATTTTAGCCCTCTGGCTCTTCTTAACTGAAATGAGCAGAAATCCTAGACTTGTGACATGGCTCTGGAGTAGAAAGCGTGCAGGAAGGTCTAATGATCGGTGCCAAGCAATGCCAATTATAAATTGGCATAAAACAAGAAACACAATTTCTCTTACTTTCCCCCTCTGTGCAGGGTTAGCAAACGTGATGCCCTCCAGATGTTGAACCACAACTCCCATTGACTCTGACCACTGGCTATGCTGGCAGGGTCTGATGGAAGTTGTAGTCGGGGAAAACATCTGGAGGGCACCACATGGTCTGCTCCTGTACTAGTGAGTGAAGCCAGCAATCATAAATTGTCAAGAGCTGTGGCTGTTCCCATTATTGTTTAGGGAAATCCCTAAAAACAAAAATGTCATCATTTAATGGGCAGAAATGTAAAGCAGAAGAGGTCCTATCAACATGTGGTAGGATGCATTAATATAGCAAAACACTGTATATAGAACATTCAGAGAACATGTAGAGCAACTTGCACGAGTGTGGTACTCTCCGGATGTTTCTACTACAACTCATATCACATAGCTGCCAAGTCTCCCGTATTCCCCGGGAAACCCCCGTTTTTCCAGCTGTTCCCAGCCGAAAAAACGGATTTTTTTTGTTTTTCCCTGGTTTATTCTGGTGCGGCGGCCATTTTGGAACTGGGCGGAGCATGCTCAGAAGCGACTTTTGATGCTGCTCTGCCCAGTTCTAAAATAGCTGCAGCGCAACTTCTGGTGTGGCGGCCATTTTGGAACAGGGCAGAGCAGCATCAAAAGTCGCTTCTGAGCATGCTCCGCCCAGTTCCAAAATGGCAGCAGCGCTACTTCCGGTCTGCTACTTCCGGTCCGATCCCTTATTTTTCAGGCAGGAACTTGGCAGGTATGCATATCAGCTTGAGTCAGCACAACCAATGGTCAAGGATGATGGGAGTTGTAGGCCAAAAGAAATGGTAGACACCCTAGGATGATTTAGAGACACATCACTTGAAGTTATTTGATTCCCAATTTGACTCACAGGAGAGGGGGGGATAGAAATATGGATAAAGATGGTCAACTTTGATTTTAACCTTCCTTCCTTCCTTCCTTCCTTCCTTCCTTCCTTCCTTCCTTCCTTCCTTTCTCTATTCTTTTTATTTCCAGTTTTTTCTTCTGATCTAGACTATGCCTTGTTATCCTTGTTCAGCCTCTTCAAGCTTAAGGAAATGAAATCAGACAAAAGACTTCTGTATATGCATTCTTACCCTGAGCTCCTCTGCGTTGACCACTGCATTTTTTAAAAAATCATGCTGATACTTTTTTTTACCTGTAGTAAGCAAGCACATGTATAAAATGGGAGAAAGCAGGGAGGGCTTAAATCAGCCCAGAATATGTGGCGCTATGAATATTAATTTTAAAAGTATGCTGCATTTAGTCCATGCAAGCCTCACTGCTTTGATTATTATTTCAGCTAAAATGCTAGCAGCTTATGAAAACGCAGTGCTTGAAACATGCTCTATCTACACACTTTCCTTTATACTTAGCAGACCAAACGGTGCATGTTTAAGACGAATGTAGAGTATCTCCATTCGACTTTTAATAAATTAAGGCCGCAATACTACACATATGCCTGGGAATAAGTTCCATTGAACTCAGTAGGACTTACTTCTGAGTAGACATGCGTAAGATTGTGCTCCAGAAGTAAAACTCTAAGTATGTTTACTTAAGAGTAAATTTCACTGGCTCAGTATGATTTATTTCTGAGTAAGGAAGCCTGGGATTGGGCTGCCCAGCTAATTAGGACCAGAAAGAGGCTTATATTCCATGTTAATGGAGAATTATCATCATACAGTGACTAAAACAGATCCATGCACATGCACTGCCGGGGTGGGGGGTGGGGGTAGGAAGAATCAACCATTTCACAACTTTTCAACCACCCTGACTGCAAGTATAACTTAAGGTGGTTAAAACTTATTGTGGGATTTCTAATCCACACCCAACAATATTGTCATAAACTACCGAAGCAAGGAAGTTGACAACGGGTTAATTCTTGAGAGCTGAATCCTTTTGCATTTCCAACACCTCAGCTTAGGCTGAAAGCAACACTCCTAGGGTGTCTCCACTCTTTAAACTTCAAAAATACCATATGGCTTCGAGGAGCGGAGGTTAGGGGTGGGGGGAGGAGGGAAATACCTACGTTTGGAAACCTATTGCAAAGTAACAAATTCCAAAGAAATCAAGATGGGATCTTAAACCTTAAATTCCAAAGCTGGACGCCTTCTTATTATTATTTTACCCAAGGGAAAGAACGCAAAACTCCCGTTTGCAAAAAGGGGTGCAGAACTTGCGGAGAGTTGTGGTTCTTGCTAAACAGAGGAAGAACCTTGTTTACTACGGTATGCAGCAAATTTCACCTTAAACAAGGATACTTGAGATTGCTTTGGGGAGGGGGGGGTTGAAACAACAGCTTGACTTGGAACGAAGCCACTCGCAGGGGTGCCAACTTGAATAAAATATTGAGGGGGAGGGCAGTAAGCCCCGCCCACATAATCCATACACCATTTGAATGGCAATGCCTATTCATGGGGGGAAACACACACACCCCAAATATTTTATAGGGGTTAGGGGTGCCAACTTGAATAAAATATTGGGCGACAGTAAGCCCCGCCCTCCACCCCAAGATCGGCAACGCCCATTTACTAGGGGATAGGGAATATTTTAGGGGTGCCAACTTGGAATAAAATATTGGGAGGGGGGCAAGTAAGTCCTGCCCTGCCCTGGATAATCGATCACATGACACCAATGGAATGGCAATACAGCCCACCCAATTTTTATTGGGGTAGGTGGGAGGTGGAACCCCTGGAAATGTTTTATTTTGGGGGGGTGCGCGTCAGATGACCCCCCCACCCCACCCTCGGAGTTGTCTCCTGACCTCTATGGCCACTAAACTTCCCGACCAAGTCGCCCTTAAAATCACCGAGGAGGAGGAGGAGAAGAAGAAGAAGAAGAAAACGGAGCGGATTCCTCCCATCGCACCTATTTAAAACCCAGCGACGTGGAAGGAAAACCCCTTGTTTTCCCTCAACCCCCCCCCCCCGGTCAAATGGAAGAGAGAGAGGAATAGAAGAAGCTATTCGAAAGCAGGGAGAGAAAAGGAGAGAAAGCGGACATTCTTCCACCGAGGAGGGGAACTTTTGGGGGGGGGGGGGTGGAGAGGAAAGGGTTTTTAAGACCGACGCCTGGAAAAGAAAATAAAGTAAAGGAATGGTGGCCAAGTATTAAAGAAGCCGATTTCCACCCAAAAAGAAAAAGTGATTGGCCCCCCCCCCGCCGGAAAAAACCCACCCACCCCCTTACCTAGCTACCTACCTCTTCCCCCCCCCCCGCTTACCTGGGCCAGGCGAAGCGCCCCGCCGCCTTCCTCGCCCCGCAGCCACACGGACGACGGGCGGGCTGAACCGGAGCGCCGTCTTCCCGCCTTCGCTGCCGCCGCTGCCTCGTCCCAAGTCGGCCGCCGACTCCAGCCGCTCACTTCGCAGCGGGGAGGAGGAGGCGGAGGAGGCGGCGGCGTCAGCAACACCATCCTCTCCCCGTCTCCATCTCTGAGGGGACTCGGAGGCGAGGCTGCGCTCCTGAGGAGAGCGGCGGTGGCGGCGCTTGTGGGGCGCTCAACCCCGAACTCCCCTCCTCGCCCCCCACTTCTTCTTCTTCTTCTTCTTCTTCTTCTTCTTCTTCTTCTTCTTCTTCTTCTTCTTCTTCTTCTTCTTCTTCTTCTTCTTCTTCTTCTTCTTCTTCTTCTTCTTCTTCTTCTTCTTCTTCTTCTTCTTCTTCTTCTTCTTCTTCTTCTTCTTCTTCTTCTTCTTCTTCTTCTTCGCGGCTTTAGCGCCCCCCCCCCCCAGCCGCGTGCCCCGCGCAAATGGCGCTGCTGCCCACCTCTCTCTCTCTGAGGGAGAAGGGTCCCCCCCCAACCCACCCTGTCTAGGCGTAGACAGGGGGAGGGGGCAGCTTTTTTGAAGGGGGGAGATCAAGGGTATAAATGCTCCCCAATTTTTTTGGGGGGGCGACAAGGTTTCGTAAGGGGGGGCAGGTACAGTTGAAACTCGGAAAATATCGTCGAAAAGTGCATTTATTTCAGTAATGCAACTTATTATTTTTTCTTTTTTTTTTCAATTTTTACAAATACTTTTGGAAATAAATAGTTACAATAATCCAAAACTAAACCTCGCTATTACATTTCATTACAGTAATTGCATTCCATTTATAATTGACCCACCTAACGACAAATAATTGCAATTACAGCAAATAAAGGCTTTGACATATCTTGCTTTGCATGCCATGCATCTATCTCATATGTTGGTTTCACCTTTTAAGTTTCGTTACTGAAATAATTTTTCTGATTTTCCGAGTTTCACCTGTATCTGCTGGGGGGGGGGCAGAACCTCAATTAATTTCAGTTATTTTTTTGCCCCACCTGCTACGCCCTTCCTCCCCTCCCCCATGTCCTCTCCTCACAATATTATCACCCTGCAATTCTTCCCTCACATTATTATTATTATTATTATTTATTGAATTTATATACTGCCCTATACCCAGAGGTCTCCAGGTGGTTTCACAGAACAAAAGCGAGCTATAAAACCATAAAATGTAGAATCAGAATATATATAGCAACCCAATAAGCCCCCCTCCTCCCCCAAAAACACCCCCCACATTTTAAAAGGGCATAGGATGTAAATTCAAATCAACCCAAGGCCTGGTTGAAAAGCAGTGTTTTTTTTGCCTGGCGCCTAAAGGTGTATAATGAGATCTCGGGTGCTCCATTGCACAGACGAGATCCCCAGCGGTGGTGCGGGGTGTATTTCGAGAGCAAAAAAGATGACGCTATGAGGAGACTTGTTTTAAATACCCCTACCATGGGTGTAGCCAGGATTTTGGGGGTTGGTGGGGAGGGAAGTTGTTGAGCTTTTCTTGGGAGATCACCCCAAAAGTTGTTGATGTTTTGGGTGGATATCATGGGTAGAAATCCACCCAAAATGAGGACAATACTGGAGGGGGGGTGTTCTTGGGGGGCAGGTTTCTGCTGGGGGGGGCAGAACCTCAGTTGATTTATTATTTTTTATGGTTTTCAATCATTTTGAGGATTTGGCTACACCCATGACCTCTACCATAGGTAGGCTATAGAAGCTGTGATCTACTGCTGAGGGGGGCAGGAGAAGAGGGAAAGGAAAGCAAGTCTTCAACCACCACTTATGTCTCTCTCTCATCTAGAAAGTATAGCCAGTTTGGCACGTTTAAAAAATCCACCCGGACACAAATTTTACCCCTGAAAAAGAGGACACATCCTGGAAAAAGAGGACACATGGCAACCCCATCTCCAACTCCTTGAAAGATCCCATCAATTTTCCATATCACTTGGGAAGACAGGTGAACTAATGTCAGTGTAATGGAAGTAGCAAAGATCACCCATGTCAAAGCAATGATTCTTCAGCATCAACTTTGTTGGACTGTGTTGTTTGGAAGCCTGAATATTGTCTTCCAAAGCAATTACTCTATTCTGAACTTAAGAATGGAAAGCAAAATACCAGTGGGTAACAAAAGAGGTTTAAAGACTCTCAAGGCAAATCTAAAAAAACCCCTGCATTATAAGCACAGATAACTGAGAAACACTGGCCTGCGAGCGCTCCAATTGGAAAACAGCTTTTCCCAAAGGTATCTTGGACTTTGAAAAAGCACAAACTCAGAACGAAAGGAGAAATGTGCAGGAAGGCACACTTGGCAAACCCTCACTGTGATCAACTCCCGCCAGGAAACCTGTGTCCCCACTGTGGAAGGAAGTGCAGATCCAGAATTGGCCTCCACAGTCACTTATGGACTCACCATTAAGATCATGTTCATGGAAGACAATCTTACTTGATTATGAGTAATCGCCAAAGAAGGGAAGAAGGAGAAGGAGAAGGAGAAGAAGTGTGTGCTCCCCTTTACACAAGGAGAGTTACCCACCAAAGGTACCAAGTTGAATAAAATATTGGAGGGAGGGCAGATAAGCCCCACCCCATAAAATGGATCACCTGACATGGCACATGCACACACCATTGGAATGGTAATGCCCATCAACTTTGGGGTGACAGCCCCCTCAAATATTTTAATTGGGGGGGGGGGGCAAAGAGACCTCAGGCCGTAGGAGTTCAGCTACCTCAGCTTGACCTTACACTAGATGCAACACACCAGCGGTGTCAACTTGAATAAAATATTGGGGGAGGCAAGTAATCGATCACATGCTGCGGCACAAACACACCATTTTCATGGCAATGTCCATCAACTTTTGGGAGGGGGCAGCCCCCACAAATATTGTATTGGGGTTGGGGATGAAGGGACTTTGGTCCCCAGGAGTTGGTTGCTATGTTCCCCAGACGTACACTGGTTGACCGTACACTGGTTACAACCCATTATTATGATTATAATCCTACTACCGCTCTCCTAACACCCCTTAAACACCCAAAACATGTACAGTGGTATCTTGGTTTACAAACATAATCTGTTCTGGAAGTTCGTTCTTAGACCGAAACCGTTCTTAAACCGAGGCGCAGTTTCCCTAACAAGGCCTCCCACCCCCAGTGCCCTTCCACCATTCAGCTTCCGTTCATAGAGCGAGGTAAAGTTTGCAAACCAGGACACTACTTCCAGTTTTGTGGAGTTCGTAGTTCGTAAACAGGGCTGTTCTTAAACTGAGGTACCACTGTAAACATAGTTTACTATTATTACTATTATTATTTATTGCTTGCTTTTCACCATTAGGTCCCAAGACAGGTCACTATGGTGTAAAATACAATATTAAAAACAGTTGAAAACAAATTGCAGTCGCTACTATGGTAGGTCCTAAAAAATACACCTTTCAAGCGCCAAAGGCCAGGGTAGCAGGTGTGTTTTCTTCCATTCACTCTCCAGGAGTTTGGACTTGCATGGATATATCTAATGTAGCTCTTTGTATGCCTATAAATATACTGTATAGATATAGATACTGTATATCATTTGACAAACAAGAAGGAATTCCTAAGTGCCTAACTGATACTAAGAATAAAATACAATTCAAGTCTGTTAGATTGTTTATTAAATTTTCTAGTTACTTTATCTTGCCCAAGGCAAGCCAAAGCAACTTACAACCAAACAAGCACAAAACAAAGTTTGACAACAGAAACACTGAAATATAACCCAAAGGAGGCAAGAGAGTCAATGTGTGAATTACTGATGTGGCATGGGAGCCTCTTCTCCATGGATCAGGTCCAATGCTGCTGTGCTACCATTTCCTTGGAGGAACCGCATGGTCATGAGAAATTATGCTTCTTCCAAAGCCACCTTCACCCAAGGGAGGGCAATACAGCCATGGGAAGGAAGCAAAGATACTCTTGGCCCTTCCTACTGGTGTTTCTAGATGGGTGTTCATTGTTGAATTGGTGTATGCAAATCGTTTCTGCCATCCACGTGATGATGTCACCAAAATGCCAGCTCTTATTTATACTTTGTTTAATCCAGATGTACCCATTCCGCAGAAAATCTGATTTAAAAATAGCCCATTGTACATCTGCAATCACTGCTGATGTATAAGGTCATTAGAACTTTTTTTAATGGGCAGTTTGTCACGTGACTTACCCAAGCGCACCGTAGCCATTTTTAAAAGGGTGGCCATGACTGTGCCTATTTCAACATATTGCTACCTGCAAAAGGCACATTTAAATTTTAGCAAGCCAGTTAAGAGCAGCTGGTCTGTCAAGATCTCTGCACAGTATAACATATGAGGGATTAATCCTCAGAGACTATCATTACAGGACATATACTGTATAAGGGGTTTGTTTTTTTATATAAAAAAACCACCACTCTTGTGCAAGCCTTAGGCAAATTCAGTATTGCTCAAGACCTCAGTATTATTCCCTCCCCCAAGAAACAGAAATGTGTTGTCCAAAAGTACAAGCTTCCATCCCCTTCCATTGTGAAACATGGTTACTAATGCTTGATTTTATGTACTCTTTTGCACAAAACCTGGTTGGTGTTTTTTGGTTTTTTTTAAGGTGCACATACATAGGTACGGAATTACCGGTACCTGCAGGTATGCCCAGGTTGTGAAGAGGATTGGGGGTGGGGTGGGGTAAGAGTTGATTGGGGTGAGAGACAAAAAACAAACAGACCACTACCTGCATGTCTTCTGTCATACTTCGTCCACTAGCGTGGATTGCAAGCTGTGGAATAACAATTGATTTTGTGGCTGAAAATATGTCAACGTGTGGATGCTCGTGTATCAATTGCACATGCAAAAATAAATAAATATGGAGCTGAATAATCTGTTTGCAATATGTGATCTTTGCCTGGAAGTAGCCCAGGTGATTCCTCCATCTAGAGTTCTGCTGATCAGCAACTAATGGCAGCTTCCTTCCATGATCTGCTGTTCCCGCAGCCATCTGTAGGCCTATTTGATACCTTTCTTGAATCTAGGAAGGAGAGCTGGCATTTCTTAGGGTGCAAAACATGGCCGTGGGCCTTGAGTTGGTGATCCCTGATGTAAATGTTACTGGAGTGCATGCAACTAGATTACAAGGGAGTAACTCTTCAGACATTGCTTTAATGTATGGAAGAAGCCTTAGCTCTCACTGGTCTCCATTTTTCCTGTCTGTCAGCTGCATGCTCAAAATACTATAAATGTGCCTGCCCTATAAACTTCCTTCTGCTTTCTAATAATGCATTGTGTGTTATTGTTGTTCTAAAATAACCACACAGCTTTTCATTCTTTATTTGTTGGAGTTCATATCCACTTGGTTCAGTTATTCACTACTACATCCCTTTTCATTGTCAGGGTGTTCCCATTTCTTTTTCCAGGCAGCATAATATGCATTGTTTGCTTTCAAAATGAAAAATGAAAATCGCCATATCAAGAATACCAGCGCCAGTGCATATTGTGTATGTACAGTTTGCAAAATAAATCTAAGATTAATTCATGGAACCGGTGGAACAAGGGATGTTTATTTATTTTAATTTTTTACTACCGGTAATTGAAGATACATATGTGTGAATATAGAAAAAAATCATGTATTTTACATGCACAAAAGTTTTATTATAGCCCTCTTTGAATATATTATCTCCCTGCTATTATGTTTTAAAAAATCATCAATGCTGTGGACCTCAACCTCTTCATCTCTTCTTAGGTAGGCTGAATGTGAATGTTAGATGTCCTGTATAATAAACACATAACGTCAAGGTTAATTATCAGCTGTGAATAACCCCAGATTACTGAAAAAAGAAAAGCTAAGCTTGTTTATCAGTATTGGGTCTGTCCCAAAGAAAACTTAAATTGCTTAATACTATTAGATTACTGGAAGTAAAAACATGTTCCCTTCCCTTCCCTTCCTTTCCTTTTTTTCTTTTCTTTTTATGATGGAAGCTAAATAATGAACGCAGTGGAAGACAGGAGTGCCTGGCATGCTTTGGTCCATGGGGTTACGAAGAGTAGGACACGACTAAACGACTAAACAGCAACAACAACAAATAATGAAGTAGTATTGGCTAAGGAGTTCACAGAGAATTTTTACTTCATATTAAGGTATCTGCACTTTCTAATTTATAGATAAGGGTAATGCTGTAGTTTAATTAAATGCCTCCCTGCCCCCTCCCCACAGAAACTTTCTGAAGCATCTTTCCTCAAGCTATCCGATCTTTGTCAACCTGGTGCCCTCCAGATGTTTTGTCCCATGGCACAACCATCTGCAAACATCTGCCTGTATGCAAGCTGTGTACATGAAAACTAGCCCTCTGGCTCTATTCCCACCAACCAGCTGTTCAGCAGGGACCAAGTGACCTGCTTAAAAGCGCAATACAATCATGAATCTTGGAAGTCAAATGGAATCCGTTCCGGAAGTCCATTCGACTTCCAAAACGTTCGGAAACCAAAGCACAGCTTCTGCAGGAGCTTCCTGCAGCCAATCGGAAGCTGTAGAAGCCCTGTCGGACATTTGGCTTCCAAAAATAGTTCATAGACCAGAACACTCACTTCCAGGGTTGCAGCATTTGGGAGCAAAAACGTAAGAGAACTAAGCTGTTCTAAAACCAAGGTACGGCTGTATTAGAAGCTTAGGTACAGTGCCAGATTAAACCCTGTGGAGGCCCCTAGGGAGTCAAGATTTTGGGGTCTCCCTCACAAATTATATCTTAATGTGCTTTTTGTTTTACTAACCAACAAGATCAAGGTCAGATATTATTTTGACCCATTGTCTCGGGGCCCCTAAAAGGCCTGGGGCCCATAGGCCGGTGTCTACTTTGCCTATTTGGTAACCCAGCACTGCTCAGCTAGAACGTACACCGCAAATCAAAATGGTACCACCGGGGAAAAGAGAATGCCAGTATTGTTAACAAGCAGAGTCAAATAAGCTATCAGAGATAATAAGGCTTCCATGTTAGAGGAGCACAAACCTTACGCACGGTGCAGAAAAAGTGGACAGAGAAAAGTTTTACTTCCTTTCTTAATAACTCTAGAACTTGTGAGCAACCAATTTCTGCAGACTGTTGGAATATTCAGGACAGAAAATCCTTCATCACACTGTGCATAGTTATACAACTGAATTTCCTCCCACAAGAGGTGGTGATGGCCACCAACTGGAATGGCTTTAAAAGAGGATTAGACACATTCATGGGGCATAAAGACTATCAGTGGTTGCTTGCCATGAAGGCTACGTTCTGTCTCCACATTCAAGACAGTAGGTGCTTCCACACTGTTGCTATTTTGGGTGTGATTCAATCAAACCAGCAAATTCAGGTTGCACAATTATAGCTGGTAGGGAGGTCTTGTGCAACAAACCTATTCTTATGAGCTGCATGGCTATACTTTGCAATCTTTTTTTTTTTTGCAAGGTACGTAAGTACAGTTTATTCCTCTTCAACAAGATATTCCGTAGGCAGAAGCTCAAACTGGACGAAGATCGAGTGCTTGCAGCTTTCATATTTGTTGCAAAACTTGCTGAAGAGAATAGGTAACAAAGACTGTGTCCCCCTTCTCAATCAAAGCAGAGATAAAGCTCCAACATGTGCTCTTGCAAATAGACAAAACATTGTTACTACACATTGCAATTGCATGCATGCGTATTTTGAAAGGCAATTGCCCTTTTATGTTTGAGGCTTTGAATAGCTGTAAGATAGGGCTTGCGGTCCAACTGTTTGTTGACATTATTTGCCTTATTTTTTTCCTAGAAATACTGAGCTCTTTTTGTCTTTATGCAGTAAGGGCAGATCAATTTTTTGCAGCATCTGTGCAAAAGAAAATGCAGAGTTTCCACTCACCCAGACTCCAGCATCCAGCAAAGGGGTGATAGTAGGGAGAAATGTTGCTCTTAAAGAGTAAACAGGGGTCCTTATCTCTGATCTCAGCACTTTGGTACTTGACCCTCAGATTGGAGATAACAGACCCCTTAGACTGCCTTTCAAAAAAAAAAACCTATCTCCAAAGAGCAGTCAGAGGATCTTTTATCTCAGATTTCAGCACTAAGTGCCACAGCACTTATTTCCCTACCTTTTTCTTTTTTTAAAAAAAGGTGGCATTTCACTCATCTGCAATAGACTGAAGGAAAAACTGCTTTTTATATCCTGTCTCAGTGCTGTGGTGCTTAGCACTGAGGGGAGAGGTAAAATAGCCTTCTGACTGCCCTTTAGAGAGAGGATGGCTGCATGGATGCCACATATTGTGAAAGCACATTTAAAGTACTGTATATGACTTCCCCTCAAGAATCCTAGAAACCGGATTATTGTTAAGAGTGCTGGGAACTGTAGCTCTGTGAGCCATAAATGACAGTTCCCATGATTCTTTGCAGGAAACTGTGCTTCAAATGTGCTTTCGGTGTACAGAATGTACACAGCCAATGTCTAAATAATAGTCGGAGGGATATTTTATACCCCATTCAGAGGACTTTGATCTGGTCTCAGCACTGTGGTGATTACAGCTTAGACTGGAGGGAAATGTTCTTCTGGTTGTCCTTTAGGATCCCGAATGAGTGGTCAGAGAGATATTTTATCTTCTGATCAGTGGGGAGCCATCTACAGCCCCAGCACTGTGTTGATTTGCACTGAGCAGGGCCGGCCACCCAGGAGGCAAGGTGAGATGACTGCCTCGGGCAGCAGAATCCACAGGGGCAGCAGATCCCAAAGTAGATCTTTATTCCCGCCTTGTTCCTGATGCAGATCTTCACTCACCTCTTCTTCTCCAGTGGGAAGGAGGACGCTGCTTTGTGGTTCGCCTCAGGGGCCAAAATGTCTTGGGCTGACCCTGGCCCTGAGATATAAGATCCCTCTGGTGTCCATTTATTGTGAATTGCATTTTGTATTTTATTGTCCCGGCCATGCTTTGCTGTGGCTTAGTCTGTTAAATGGGCCCTCAGAGTCCCCCTTCACACTCCTCACCCACCCTGCCTCATCCCTGTGATTGGCCCCACCCTGTCCTGACCCATGACCTTTTCTGCCACCTCCCCCCATCCCCCACCCAGGTGAGCCCCCCACCTCTATTCGGCCTAGTCTGCAAACCTCTACTCGGCCTAGTCTGTAAAGTCAAGCCGAGTTGTTTTGGAGAGGGAAGCTGTCCTACCTGCAGTACCAGTGTAGCCTCTGCTAGAGGCCGCTGTTGTGCAAGGTCTCCTGATTCTGGCTTCTATTTCCCAGCATGCACTTTAGGGTGAGTTGTGAGTTCTTGAACACAGGGTTTTGGGGGTCTTACTTGGCCCAGGTGTGGCATTTGTCTTAGCAAACTTTATAAGATCCTTCAGACATTCGCATGGGATGTTGTGTCCGAATTTGAACACAATCGGTCAAGCGGTTTCAGAGAAAAGTGGAGACCCACCCACATGCCCTTTTTACATTTTTATATATATATAGATGTTAACCACCCAGAGAACCTGATTGGATGGGCAGTAAACAAATATAACAATAAACGAACACACCAAATAACAATGTCCCAACATCTGATGCCAGTGAAAGGTTGGACATCTTACAGCTAGGCATCTGAAAGTTAGAATTTGGAAAACCATGGTATTAGAATTCTAGGATCCATGAGGAATTTGTGTTTTATTGAACCAAATAACTGCTGCCTACATGCTATGGGCCATCACGCAACACCTTCTCAGCACAGATTTGTTGAGTGGTTTTCCAGTCTTCAGATGAAAGTAAAGAGACAACAGTTTCTGCTTATGTATGAGATTTCAATCAGCTTCTTGCATATGGGAGAAAGGGGAAACCATATGGTTTTGAAATACTTAATAAATTTAACTTCCATTACATCAGGTATACACAGCTTTAAGACTGAAGCATTTTTTTTGTAATTGCACACAGATGCACACGATGTGATTAATTATGAAAGCTACTTCTGGCATCTTGAAGTCTTAAAAGCTGGAGGAAAGAACAGATTCCAAATGAATATTTTTGCACTGACTTAGATTAAAAGTTCATTTTAGACAAATATGTGAATTTAAAAGAAAGCAAGGCATTTCCCACAAATCCGGAAACTTGTGAAAGTCATACCTTTCCTAGATTTGTTACTAAATTCTGTTCCACATTAAAGGTCCCCCCCCCTAAAAAAAATACTTTGTTTGAGTGTCTGATTTATGCTCACAAAAGGCAGGAAGATAAAAATTAAGATGAAAAGTCTGCTTTCTGCCCACTCAGTGTCTGTATAATATTACAAGGTTCTTTTTACATTGATTTTTAGTTTTGAGGCTAATACCTTTAGGCACAATAAATTTAATTAAGGAAAAGGTTTCAGCTTTTAACTTGTATGGTCAGAAAGCCTAAATCCAGATTCCCCCAAATGTGTCTGACCATAGTTGTCTTCCAACCAATACATTAGAAATTTATTAGAAATAGCCATTGTTTACCAGAAACGTGTAAGCGGTTCTGAAAAAGAAATTACAGTCAGAGCATATTTTAATGATTTCTGTTTGCCATTAGTCCCACACGTTACAGAAAACGGTGATGTTCAGCAAGTATGATTCACACAGTATTTCTGTAGATGTTTTTTTTTCTGAGACTGAAATTGGATCTATTATATTTACTGTCAGAAATTACTTTTTTAAAAAGCACTTAGTGAAGGCTTGGCTTCCATCTCTTTTAGATTGATCTAACCAAATACTGGTAATTAGCAAGGTGACAAAACAAAACTTAGCAGCTATCTTAGAATGACAGAGAAGGAAGTGGATGAGGAGAGGAGAGATCTCAGGGGCATTGGAAATTTTGCTATAAGTTCTCCCAATTATAGACTTTGAAAAGCCAGGAAGAGGAGCAAATTGGATCAGGAGCATGGCATTGAGGGAAGAGATTTCACTTCGTGCTATTAACCCCTGAAGCTGCTATCAGCCATGGCATACCCTCCAACATTTCTCTGATGAAAACAGGGATGCCCAAGGTCTGGGACCAGATTGGAAACCAGGATGGCTTCTGTAAATCCGGGACTGTCCCTGGAAAATAGGGACACTTGGAGGGGCTGCCATGTTGCTGATAGGGTATAAAAAGATAAAGGACCCCTGACAGTTAAGTCCAGTCGCAAACAACTCTGGGGTTGCGGCGCTCATCTCGCTTTACTGGCCGAGGGAGCCAGCGTTTGTCAGCAGACAGCTTCCAGGTCATGTGGCCAGCATGACTAAGCCGCTTCTGGCAAAACCAGAGCAGTGCATGGAAACACTGTTTACCTTCCTGCCGGAGCGGTGCCTATTTATCTACTTGCACTTTGATGTGCTTTCGAACTGCTAGGTTGGCAGGAGCAGGGACCGAGCAATGGGAGCTCACCCCGTCGTGGGGATTTGAACTGCCAACCTTCTGATCAGCAAGCCCTAGGCTCTGTGGTTTAGACCACTGCGCTGATAGGGTATAGGTGCCCATAATATGCCTCACATTATATCTTCTTCCTGTTCTTTGCAGTGTTGGGCAGTGTTTGAGACTACCCGAAGGAGTCTCAAAGCGGCTAACAATCTCCTTTCCCCTCCTCCCCCACAAAAAACACCCTGTGAGGTGGGTGGGGCTGAGAGACTTCAGAGAAGTGTGACTAGCCCAAGGTCACCCAGTAGCTGCATGTGGAGGAGCGGAGACACGAACCCGGTTCCCCGGATTACGAGTCTACTGCTCTTAACCACTACACCACACTGGCTCTCAGGAGCCATCTTGAATTCGCCCATCCTATATCTGTCTTCCCTTATATTAATTAAAACGTATATGGTAACCTAACTAGAAAAGAGTTTATGTTGTAAGGTAAAAGAAAGGAGGTGGGGAATCCTTCTTGTTTCCTTCTCAAACAAAGCCACCAGCCTTAATTATCTTGCAAGCAGCCTTCATGTGTTCTTGTGCTGTTATCGAATTTGCGGTTCAGGCCTGAGAAAGCGTGAATTATTGTCTTGTGGCTTGGCGGCCTATCAGAAGAAGCCTTATGTCATCCACCTCCCCATGAAATCCTTCCTTCTTGCTTCAAAGTCTCAGGATGTCCCATTGAACACCAACCCTGAAACAACTTAGGGATGCTTGCTTCCTGTAGGAGCAAAGCTTATGTAGCACTAAGGTAGCAAATTACCACAAGAGCTGTGCTTAAAATTAGAGGGCGTTCTGTAGTCTGCCTTTTTGAGAAATGTATGGTCTAAAGCTAATCTGAATATCTCCCCTCTCATACTTTCATGGGATAATTCAGTGCCCGCAGAAGTGTGTGTGTCTGCAATATCTATGGCGGATGAATTCTAAGACTATCCAGGGTAGGTGGACAACTCTGTCAATTTTGGTTTCCCTCAGTTTCTCATGTTTCCAATCTTAAATTCAGTTGTCCATATCTCCAAATCATTTTCTTTTCTTTAAAAGTCCTCACGAGATTTCATTAGCGTTTGTGTGCAATTTTCTCCTAATAATATACATTTGTATGCAATTTCACTTAATATGCAACTTTTTTGGGAAAGCACTTTCCTATAAAATAGTGCATTTTGGTGTGTTATTTTCAGGAGGAGAATAAAGATCTACATTGGGATTCACTGCCCCTGTGTATCCTGCCACTTGAGGCACCTTGCTTCCTGGGTGGGCCGGCCCTGCTTGCAAAATTCAGAGAGGTGAAATTCAAAGGATGGCTGAATTTCAGTTCTCATAATTTTTCAGAAAGAGCAAATTAGATGGGTTCACATATAAATGTGAACCAAATCAAATTTCTCCCCCATACATAGACTTCATATTTAAACCCCACTTGGGTGAAGATTCTTCTTTATTTTATTTTTACCAAAATGAGGAGGAGGAAGAATTCTTTGCTGCCACTGTGAATGAAGAATATATTGCTGTTTCTAAGCATCTCCTTCTAAAAACATGAATGGCGCAGCAGGCCTATTTACCAGGTCATTTTCTCTGTTGCTTATGGAATCTTTGGTTTTATTTCACGTTATTAGCAACCCCGAGTTCTACATTCTGCAAGGGAAGCAACACTTCATAGCTGAGCTAAGGGCGGAATACAAACGAGAAAAGCATTTCCCAAACAATGCAGCCTCTCAACTTTGCCCACATTATTTTGTTGTTTGAAGGAAATAAGTAGCATGCCATCTGGGTGAGCGACCCCATCACCAAGGGAATATGTAAATCCCCATTCCGACAAACACTTCCTGTCCTTCAGGAAGGATGAGTGCTTTCTACAGGAACTCTGGGGAAGAGTGTCACAGCTAGAGATAACATGAAGGAAATGTAAACTCTGGTCCCTTTCTCCCAAACACCCATCCTAATTATCCACCACAGCTTCAGTTATTTAACTGAAGGTCATAACCCTGCTCAGATGATATTTCGCCCTTAGGAATGATCAGCGGTCAGCTTCAGATCCATCTGTACCTTCTCCCCACTCTCCTGACTGTGTTTTGCATGTAAGACCGCAATGCAGGTTCTCTATCATAGAGAGCACGATTTGCGGTGGGGGCTAGCAAACCACTCCTGAGTCAAAGGTGGGGGCATGAGTGGCCACCGCCCGATTGGACCTGGGCTGTTGTTGGGCAAAATAGCATGTTTCAAGTGGTAGTCCAACCCCTGGGGTATAAATGGCTAAATGCTTGGTTTCTCTTTCTCTTTGGCTGCGTTTCTGATCCCCACCCTCCCTCCGCTGTTTTTTAGGCCTCTGTGTTGACATTGCTGTGCCTCTTCAGGGGTTGCCTGTATTCAGGGGCCTGGTAGGATTTTTTCCCATTTGGCTGATTGGCTGGTGCCATCTGGTTTTTTGCCTACTGCATAGCAAATAGTCACAACTTGTAAGGTTGGCGGTTAGGCATTGGTTATTTTGGTTGTATTAAAGGGTCTTATTGATTATGTTGGCCCCAAGTTTATGCCTGCGTGGTTGGGGAAATCCCGGTCAGGAATACAGGGGCTCTATGCTGTGTCCGTAACCCCAAGGTAGGGGGCCAGGACGGCGTATTGAGGCCCCTGGGAGCCTGAAGGGAGAGGGGAGAGTTCATTGCACCCGGGTCCCCGTCTCTCCCTGTAGGATTTCCCTGTGTTGACAAGGCAAGTTATTATTATTTCTGTCCTTAGGTGACAGTTGAGAACCAATGCCTACGCAACCACTCACATGTTTTGTATTAAATAAACGTTGTGGCCAAATTCATGCCAAAAACCATTAAACAAAAATTCTGTCTATGTGGTGAGTTATTTGAGGGGTGGTTTTGGGGACCTCCACACCCAAATAAATGAATGAAACGGAGCTCTGGCCTCAGATAAACTGGAAGCGCCATCAGTGCTTTTGCTGGGAGTGCAGGCAAGATACCCTTTTGGTGGCAAGGCATTAATTAGCCGAAGAACTGGAAACTACAAATACTACCAACGATCGATGACTGGCAGATGAAGATGATGGAGTTTATGGAATTGGCTGAGATGACCGGAAGAATCCGCAACCAGGGAGAGGAAGCGATGGAATAAGAATGGAAAGATTTTAAACTGTATTTAAAAAAATATGCTAAAGTAACATATTAGATCAGAAATTAAGTTGTAAATAAACTGTGGAATTTAGGAATATGTAATGTTAAAGGAAGAAAATAAGGTTATATAAGGTGATTAAAATGATGTAGAATTTGCTAAACATAAATGTGTTAAAGAACCACAGGGAGGGAAACCCGAGGAGGTCCCATTATACCATGTGAAGTGATAGGAGAATTGTTACTGTATTCGTTTCCTTTTTCCTTTTTCCTTTTATGTATCTTTTTTCTTTTTTCTTCATATATCGTTGTTATTTTTGTGAAAATACTAATAAAAATATTTTTTTTAAAAAAAAAAAATTAGCCGAATGGGCCCAAGTCATCAATATTGACACTAGCAGCGTTTAACCTTTATCTTGAAGTGTTGTTTTCCCCATAAACCCCACCCTCACCCCACCCCCAAAATCATGGACTGTAAAAACAGTATCTGTGGTCACCATTCCTGGCAGTGGTGCCGTCTCTGTGGAACGCCCTCCCCAATGAGGCTGGATGCCCAGGCTTCAGGGGGGTGGAACAGAGGATCTTCAGGGTCCCTTCCAACTCTACAATTCTAGGTTGCTCAGAAACTATGTGATAAAAATATGGCTTTCTGCACATGTGCAGGCTGACCTGAATACTTTGTAGGCACATGTGCAGACGGTCTTTCAGGTTAACCCCATCCACATAATAATAATAATAATAATAATAATAATAATAATAATAATTTTTATTTATACCCCGCCCTCCCCAGCCAAGGGTGGGCTCAAGGCAGCTAAAACAACTGATAAAAATACAACTTAAGAAGATTAAATACAGTACATTAAAATTAAAATCCTCCTGTTTATGACTGTAACACCACCAAGCACCTTCTGTTTCTCAAGCATCCTCTCAATTTGGATCAATCCAGCCACTTGATTCTTTAATATAAATATTTTATGTGTCCTACCAGGCAATATTTGTAATTAGGTCTCCAGGGAAGAGACCCAAATAAATTTAGCCAGGCTAAAGTCACCTTGAAATCAATGGGAGTTAAATTAGTTCCACTAACCCTATCGATTTCAAAAGTAATTGATGGTTGCTTCTTTGATTAGCTACGGCTAGTTACTTGAAGGCATATCAGTCTTCTTTTGCCACCCAATCAGAAAAGTTAATTTATCCATACAGTTTTTATACTATTCCATATATTAAAAATTTCTCAGGTAGTTTGCATAAAAGCCATGAAAATACAACAACGGCATTCAGTAATGTTTCCTAACAACTTGGTAGAAACAGAGCAAAGCTATACAGTCGTACCTTGGAAGTCGAACGGAATCCGTTCCAGAAGTCCGCTCGACTTCCAAAACGTTCGCAAACCAAAGTGTGCCTTCTGATTGGCTGCAGGAAGCTCCTGCAGCCAATCGGAAGCTGCAGAAGCCATGTCGGATGTTCGGCTTCCAAAAATAGTTCGCAAACCGGAACAGTCACTTCCCGGTTTGTGGAGTTCGGGAGCCAAAACGTTCGAGAACTAAGCTGTTCGAAAACCAAGGTACGTCTGTATATCATAGATAAAACTGAGCAGCGTACGAAACAACATTGAAATTTTAAGAGTTTGGATCAAGGAAAGTGTGAGTAAACATTTAAAAGTAATTACTGTCTCTTAGTGGTGGAGCATATGCTAAATGCTCCATAGATCTCGGAGCAGTTCTAAACATAAAATTACAACATAAAAATCACAAAAATCACAAAATAAAAATAAGAGCAAAACCAAACCAATAACCCCCTGCTCCAACAACACATTTAAAAGAGCAGCGGATGTCAACCAGCCAACGGCCTGGTTAAAGAAAACTGTTTTTGCCTAGTGCCTAAAAATATATAGTGAAGGCACCAGGTGAGACTCCCTGGGGAGAACATTCCACAAGTGGGGAGCCACTGCAGAAAAGGCCCTTTTTCTGGACTCTCTGGATCTCTCATGGAGGAGGCACATGAAGAAGGGCCTCAGGTCACTGCAGGGTCTGGGTAGGTTCATATGCATAGCTGCCAAGTTTTCGCTTTTCTCACGAGGAAGCCTATTCAGCATAAGGGAAAATCCCTTAAAAAAAGGGATAACTTGGCAGCTATGTTCATATGGCGAGGGGCAGTCCTTGATATTCTGTGAAGGACACTTGCCACCAACAGCAAACATAATGGTCATCATTTATGCCTGGTAAACTGCTAGAGGTGGTCGTTCCCACCACAAATGCCCCCCATTTTTCCAGCGGCGGATTAGCCCCGGGTACTCAGTGAAACAGTTTGGAGCACCAACGTATATAATTAAATTTGAATCTGTTCTCTAACAAGGAGTCTGCTGAGCTTAAAAAACAAAACAAAAACCTTCATCTTTCAGCTTGGAAACGTTCGACTGAAACTCCCCCCAGCGCCCTGCCTGATCTACAAAGGCAGAGTGGAGTCTCACAAACGGCACTCTGCAAAAACTGTAAAAGGCCCGGAAGCCATAAAATAAGCACAGCTGTATTCCATAAAGTCTCCCTTTGGTGCTGAGGCCACTGTTAAACTGGCTGGGTGCTAAACACTTTAGCATTTATTTCGATAATTTGCAGGGGTAATAATTTCTAAAGAAGAGGAAGAAAGACCAAACCAAACCCAGACCTCTCTTTTGCTAAATTCCGCTAATATAACTTTAAGGACATTTTGCCAGCCATATCTGAGGACTCCCCATAGCCAATGAGGCGATGTCTTCTGTGCACCATGGGAAATGGAACCCAAGTTGCTTATATATTATTTTTCTAATGCACAACCTCCTGAGGCCCATAACAGTTTAAAATATGTATATATGAACAGTGTTTTTTTTTCCTGGGGGGGGGGAACGACGCAGGGGTATGCATACCCCTAAACATTTTGTGAATCTTTGTACTTTTTTCCCCATTTACTGTATTTATTTTCCCCGATTTGAACTATAAAATGGTGGTTTTCTTGAGTCAAAATGAGAGTACCTCTATTTTTTTTTTTTTGGAAAAAAGCACTGCCCCTAAACATTTTGTGAATCTAAGTTTGGCCTCATTGAGGGGCAGTATTTCGATAAGAGTAGGAAAATGAGAGTACCCCTATACATTTTTTTAAAGAAAAAAGCACTGTATACGATACATATGTTTGCATATTTGGAATTTAGTTGTGCTTAAGGATGGAACTACATGACCAAAATCAATTCCCTGTTTGCCTCAAGGTGCTAATCTGGGCAAGGGGATGCATTTGCAGGAGAGAATTGGTGGCTGGGTTCCCAGCCCTTTGTATCTCCCCCTGTAAATGTATGCAAGCCAGGGCCGGCTCTAGGGGTAGGCTGTGTGGCGCGGGGCGCCAGGACGCCGGGTCGGCAGGGGGGCGCTGCACGACGAAGCCGCGCGGAAACCACGCTGTGTGCTGCGCTCACCCACCAGCCGTGGGAAGAAACGGGGCGGGGGCGCCGGAGCGATCTGTACACCACAGCGCCAGGGCGCCCGACCCGCTTAAGGCGGCCCTGATGCAAGCTGAGTTTTGCCCACACACACAGAAACACACACATGCACACCTCCCCCTCCCTGCAGCTTATGGTAGTTAGATCCAGTGACAATTTTTCACTTGAGCATACAAACTGCCTGTAGTCACTTTGAATGAATGAATACAACATAAAACGGTCATCCTTGTGTTTGTGGTGCAAAACCTATTATCTAGGAATTGAAATTAGGTAGTTAACAGTACCCTTTAGCAAATAATTCCTGGACTATTTGGGGCAGCAGAGCCCTATACTTGAGAATTATCCATCTTTCTCAAGAATTAAAGAGCAGCTGGTTCTTGTATTTTTAATAGCCGAGGACTGTTTCTACTCCTACCTGGAAAATGTATCTGGCAGCGCAATTTTAAAAGACGATTCCCCCAGCCATTTTCAAGAAATGAGGCACTCCCTTTCTCCCTGCAACAAAACAGGATGGAGGGAGCCCATAACAAAATGTGCAGGAGCAGAAACGTTCCTTAATTAAGGGAGCAGTTTGGTGGAATGAGCGAGGTATTCTGGCAGTCAAAGGTTAAGGCAGGGTTTTCCCTAGCTTCTGAAGACTGGAGCATGCTGTTTTCGGAATTAAAATGGGAGGTGTTCTGCAGGTTTTTACAACAATCCTGTTGTTGTTTAGTCGTTTAGTCGTGTCCGACTCTTCGTGACCCCATGGACCATAGCACGCCAGGCACTCCTGTCTTGCACAGACTCCCGCAGTTTGGTCAAACTCATGTTCGTAGCTTCAAGAACACTGTCCAACCATCTTGTCCTCTGACGTCCCCTTCTCCTAGTGCCCTCAATCTTTCCCAACATCAAGGTCTTTTCCAAGGATTCTTCTCTTCTCATGAGGTGGCCAAAGTATTGGAGCCTCAGCTTCACGATCTGTCCTTCCAGGGAGCACTCAGGGCTGATTTCCTTCAGAATGGATAGGTTTGATCTTCTTGCAGTCCATGGGACTCTCAAGAGTCTCCTCCAGCACCACAATTCAAAAGCATCAATTCTTCGGCGATCAGCCTTCTTTATGGTCCAGCTCTCACTTCCATACATCACTACTGGGAAAACCATAGCTTTAACTATACGGACCTTTGTCGGCAAGGTGATGTCTCTGCTTTTTAAGATGCATCCTGCCAATGTCTAAATCTGTTTGTTTGTAAATACTCAATAAACCATTCCTTTCTAAAAAGTGTGTTGTCTTGATTTCTTATTTTTCCAGTTTGGACACTTATGCATACTCCATTAGTTTCTGTATCCAATCTCCTTTTGTTGGGACCTCTTTATCTTTCCACTTTTGGGCAAATAACATTCTTGCAGCTGTAGTTGCACAAATAAATATAAATTTCTGTACTGTTTGGGTAGTTCTAATCCTATAATTCCCAAGAGAAAAACTTCTGGGTTTTTTAAATGAATGTTATCTTAAACATCTTCTTCAATTCATTATAGATCATTTCCCAGTAAGCTTTAACCTTACGACAAGACCACCACATGTGAAAAAGGTACCTTCTTTCTCTTTACATTTCTAACACTTATTTGACTTTGATTTATACATTTTTTTTCCAATCTACTAGGCATCAGGTACCATCTTTATAGCATTTTCTTAAACCATAGCATGCTGTATATTTTATATCCATGTTCCACAATGCAGGGAGACTGTCTAGGCCGGGGCAGACAGACATCTCCTTCATATTAAACTTTGTCTAGAAGTGGGCTTTTCTTTTGATTCCCTGTAGAAAACCCCCTCCTTCCAGTTGTGAAAGGTGAGCAGAAGATCAAAGCAACCAGCCTCCAAGTTGCCAGACAGCAACGTCACTGAATGCAGATGGAAAATCCATTATTCCTCCAAAAACAAATAAACAAAAAACCGAACAAGCCAAAGCCTTGTTTAATGGGGTTTGGGGCTAGCTTGGACGGAACATAAGGAGCTATTTACACATCTCAGCCATGTTGTTTGTTCTGCAGAAATATTTTACTCACATCCTGGCAGCCCTAGGCTGTAGGCTGGCTTAATGCTCATGTGGCTCACAGCTGCTTTAACACAGCTGTACTAATAGTGCTCGTTGCACGCTGATTTCTACTGCCCACTTGCACCCTCTTCTCCAAGCAGAAGGGATACGGAGATCATTTTTACAGCTTATGCTAGAACAGCACAGACGACACATTGAGGTTATGGGTGCAACTTCCCCACAGTTAGGCAGGCCGTATTGTAATGGCATAGCTGCCAAGTTTTCCCTTTTCTCGCGAGGAAGCCTATTCAGCATAAGGAAAAATCCCTGTAAAAAAGGGATAACTTGGCAGCTATGTAATGGTTTGCCAAGGAAACAAGAACCAGCCGTTTCGTTGGGGAAGTGGAACATTTGTCCCAAGTTCCAATACGTTCACTATTGATCTTAGAGCAGTGGCGTGAGACAAAACGTTTCATAGGGGAACAGGTAGGGCATCCGATATTTGGCAGGTAAAAGAACAGAGAGGTTACAGACCCTCCAAGTGTTCCTATTTTCTAGGGACAGTCCTGGATTTACAGAAGCCATCCCAGTTTCTGATTTGATCCTGGAATGTCCTACTTTTTCTTACAATGTCCCTACAGTCATACCTCGGTTTAAGTACACCTAGGTTTGAGTACTTTCAGTTTAAGTACTCCGCGGACCCGCCTGGAACGGATTAATCCACTTTCCAAGGGAAAGTTCACTTCAGGTTAAGTACGCTTCAGGTTAAGTACAGACTTCCGGAACCAATTGTATACTTAAACCGAGGTACCACTGTATTTTCATCAGAAAAATGTTGGAGGGTTGTCCAAACCCCAAGCCATCTGAAGGCACCCCTGCATAGGGAAGGTTTCTTTTTTAATGTTCAATGTTTTTTGTGGTTTTTATATATATGTTGGAAGCTGCTCAGAGTGGCAGAGTATAAACAATATAATTATTATTGTGGAATAGGATGTCCCTGTGGCGTTTGCCCTTTGATGCTAGTGATGTAATCCCAGTATGAGAGTGAAAGAGTTAAATGTCTGCCCAATGAGAACCCAGGGGGGTGGAGTCAGCTAGGGTATACGAAAAGCACTGGGGGGAGTTTTCATAGTTAGTTGAGTTGAGAGTTCTAAGAGTGGAGTCTGTGGTTTGGTTTAGTCCATGAGAGAGAAAGCAAGTCTGAGTCAGAGATAGTGTCTGAGAGAATCAGATGAGAACTTAAACAGTTTGGTTGGAAACTGGGAGGAGGTTGGCTGGATTGTGAACTTGAGGGTGGAAGGTATAGGAACTAAAGATAAGATATTGACAGAAAACTACCTGAGTAACTGTAAGGGGGAGGGATTATAGAGAACCCTCCCACCTCATCAGAAGCAACCCATCTCCAAGCAGTCATGAGGGCGAGGGGTCTGAAGGGGTGAGTCAGGAAACGGAGAGGGAGTGCCAGGGCTCTGGCAACATCAAAGAGCCCCTGCTCCATAGGCAGGAAGAGAGGGAGGCGGAAAGAGTGGACAGGAATAGGTCAGACAGAAGACCCCCCCCCCCGACGCTGGAATTGAGAAGGAGGAGGAAAGGGAGGCGCTTCTCAGTTCCGAGGCTTTTAGGCTGGTCCCGAACGCGGAAGGGAGTAGTGCAGGAATCTGAATCGAGCGGGTAGACTTGGAATGAGCAATCCGTTACACTGTAAATAATGTGCACCAATAAAAACGTCTGAAAGACAAGCATGTGGACGGTCGTTACTCAAGAGTAGTCACAACAAACCCTGACAGTAACCATAAGCTTTTAATCTGTGAGAAATAAATTGGAGTTTGCAGTTGTTAACGGTCATCAACAGCTATCAGTCTGTCAATCACCCACTCCCTCCACCCTTCTGAGTAATACCTTCCCCCCCCCCCACCAACTGACTATATATAAGCATCTGGGGAAGTGTGCATGCACATGAAAGCTCATACCAATGACAAACTTAGTTAGTCTCTAAGGTGCTGCTGGAAGGAATTTTTTTAAATTTTGTTTTGACTACGTCAGACCAACACGGCTACCTACCTGTAATTGGAGTTTTGTGTTCACATTCTAAACCCTGACTGGACTCAGTGATTTATCGGGGAGTACCTGCTTGGTGGCAGCGAGTACTGTGGTGGCACAGGGATCAATAGACCGTTAAACGTCCAAAGACCCACAGTCTCTATTTTCATTGGACAAATCTTGGAGGGCAGCCACTAGCGCTGCCATCGCCCCCTATGGTTTTAAGCGGTTCTTATTTTTAATCTGCAAGCTGCCTTGAGTCCCTGTCAGGGAAAAAGATGGGCTATGCATAAACATAAAAGGAAAATGAATTAAAAATATCCAACAAAGAAAGCAATGTTGTTAAGAGGATGGTGCAATTGTAGAGTGACAGAGACAGGGAGTTTTAAGTCAGAAGGGAACCCTGACCCAGGAGTGGGCACTACTCAGAGAGGCCTGCTCTTCGAGGAGCTCCCCTTAGCAACCAATAATAATAATAATAATATTTATACCCCACCCAAAGTTGCACAGCAGCATGGGATTTGTAGTGTTTGTTCTTTATTTACTTAAGCGTCTTGTATATCGCCCTGTGCCAATAGGCCCCAGAGTGATAAATGTATAAAACAATACAGGCTGCTTAAATATCACCAAACCAATTAAACCCCACTAATGAGGCAGAAGTCTGAAGCCAGAGAAAACACAGTTGCTTAAAAGGCAGATAGAAGCTGAAGAGGAAAGCCTCTATATGAAACCATCTATGACCCAATAAAACATATCATAGAATCACTGGTGCTATGGAGACCTTGCAGTATCAATATTTGCTCAGGGGGGGGGGGGGGAATGCGTTATCACTCAAGCCGGCAGCACTCATGAAAGCAAACCGTTGCATGTTTATGTGATAGGAGCCCAATCTGGCACCAAACCAGCATTCACCGTTGAAAACCAGTGCAGGCACAAAGGAGTTCCTGAACATCTACTTCAGTAGTCTGAGAGTAACTCCTGGATCCCAGCTTGTCACTGAAGTGGTTTCTGTGGCTAGAAGTGCTTAATAATCATAATCATAATCATAATCATAATCAATAATAATATTTATACCCTGCCCATCTGACTGGGTTTCCCCAGCCACTTTGGGTGGCTATAGTACATATAAAAACATAGCAAAACCTCAAACATTAAAAACCTCCTGATACAAGGTGGCCTTCAGATGTCTCCTAAAAGTTGTGTAGTTCTTTATCTGCTTGACATCTGATGGGAGGGCGTTCCACAGGGAGGGCGCCACCACAGAGAAGGCCCTCTGCCGGGTTCCCAGTAGTTTCACTTCCCGCAGTGAGGGAACTGCCAGAAGACCCTCGGAGGAGGACCTCAGTGTCCGGGCTGGACGATGGGGGTGGAGATGCTCCTTCAGGTATACTGGGCCAATGCCATTCAGGACTCTAAAGGTCAGCACCAACACTTTGAATTGTGCTCGGAAACATACTGGGAGCCAATGTAGGTCTTGCAGGACCGCTGTTATATGGTCCCCGCGGCCGCTCCCAGTCACCAGTCTAGCTGCCGCATTCTGGATTAGTTGTAGTTTCTGAGTCACCTTCTTTTTTTTAAAAAAAAAAATATTTATTAAGGTTAAAAATACAAAACAAAAGAAATAAATAAAATAAAATATCACAATGAAAATAATACAAATATTCCAAATAAACCAGCTAAAAAAACTAAAATATTAATCAAAAATTATACATAAACCAAAATTATTATCTCCAATATCTCTCCTGAATCAATTATGTTTCATAAACCAATATATCCATCCTTCATTTATAAACCGACTTCCACTTGTCTTCTTCCCGGACTAAGAGTCTCATACCTTTTTACACTGCTTCATTTAATTTCCAACCTTTGATCTGTACGAAATGTTAGAAGTAAATCCAAGTTTTTATCATGGGGCACTGCTTTTTGAGATACTCACCAAATTTTTCCCAATTTTGAACAAATTTTTTATTATTACCCCCTCTAGGTGCATTTGTTAATTTTGCTAATTCCACATAATTTAATAATTTTTCTTAACATTCTCCAATTTTTGGGATTTCTTCTTTTTTCCAATATTTTGCAAGTAAAATTCTTGCTGCTGCTGTTGCGTATAAAATAACTTTCTCATCCTGTTTATTTACATCTTCTCCCACCATTCCTAATAAAAAGAGCTCTGGTTTTTTTTTATATTATACTTACATATCTTTTTCAACTCATCTAATATCTCATTCCAGAATATTTTGACTTTATCACAGTGCCACCATATATGCGTAAATGTCCCCACTTCTTTTTTACATCTCCAGCAGAGATTATCTTTGGTTTTGTACATTTTGTGTATTTTCACCGGCGTGAGGTACCACTTGTAAAACATTTTTACCATATTCTCCTTAATACCCTCTGATGCCGTAAATCTCCACGATGTTTTCCACAGCCTTTCCCAGCTTTCCATTTGTATGGGCTTTCCCAGATCTATTGCCCATTTTGTCATGGTCTCCTTCACTGTCTCATCTTTTAGATCCCATTCTAATAGTATGTTATACATTTTAGAGATATCTTTCCTACTACTTTGTAACAAATTGGTTTCTAATAGTGAGGGTTCGGCCAGGAAGCCATTCTTTGTGTAGTCTTCATTAAATCTGCTATTTATTTGATGATATTGCAGCCACCCCGTTAAATAATGTTTTACCTCCTCAAATTTTTTCATCTTAAATTTACCTTCTTTTTCTTCCAATAAATCTTTATATTTCCCCCACTTTCCTTCTGAATTTATTTTCTTAATTGTAATTATTTCTATTGGCAATGCCCATTTCAGTGTCTTAGGTTCTAATAGTCTTCTATGATTTTCCCAAGTTTTTAATAAAGACTTCTTAATTATGTGATTATTAAATCCTTTATGTACTTTAACTTTCCCGTCCACTAGATAGGCATGCCAATTAAATTTATTATCAAAGCCCTCTAAATCTAACAATTCATGATTTTCCAAAGTAATCCAATCTTTTAACCATAGAAAGCTTGCTGCGTCATGATACAAATTAAGATTTGGTAGTGCCAGCCCCCCTCTTTCTTTTGAATCCGTTAACAATTTGTATTTTATTTTAGCTGTCTTATTATTCCATATGAATTTTGTGAGGTCCTTCTTTCATTGCTTGAAGATGTTGTTCCCTGTTCCCAGTATCGGTAACATTTTGGAACAGGAAAAGCATTCTTGGTAAGATATTCATTTTTATCGTTGCTATTCTACCTAATAACGTCAAATTTAATTTATTCCAATTGTCTAGATCATTCTTTACCTCCTTCCATACTTTAACATAATTGTCCTTTACCAAATTGTTTGTGTTGTTTGTAATCCATATCCCCAGATATTTGGGTTTTTTTACCACTTCCAATCCTACTCTCTCCTGCAATTGTCCAATTTATTCTTTTGACAGATTTTTAGTTATCAAATTTGTTTTTTTCATATTTATATCAAACCCTGCTAATTTACCAAAATCTTTAATTTTTTCCAGTGCCCTCGGGATACTTTCAATTGGATCCTCCACAGTGACTATGACGTCGTCCGCGAACGCTTTTACTTTGTGGACATCCTTTCCGATTGTTATACCTGAGTCACCTTCAAAGGTAGCCCCACGTAGAGCACATTGCAGTAGTCCAAGCGAGAGGTAACTAGAGCATGCACCACTCTGGTGAGACAGTCTGTGGGCAATCATAGATTGGGGGTAGCCTGGTCTCAGTTGTCCATTGTCCAGTAACTTCCTGTTTGGACTACCGTAATATGCTGTCTGTGGGGCTGCCCTTGAAAATGACCCAGAGACTTCAGCTAGGGCAGAATGCAGTGGCTAATAGGTCAGTCTGATAGGACCCTGTGTCACCAGCCCTGAAAAAGCAGCACAGGCTGTCATTGAATTTGAGGTGTTAATACTAGCATATAGAGACCTATCTGTCTTAGAACCCAGGCAGGTACTCAGAGAAGACCTTGCACAATATCAGCCATCTCAGACCCTATAATTGGCAGGTGAGGTCCTGGTGATGTCACTACAGGGCCACCCCCATTTGTCCAATGCCCTCCCTGGTGAGGTGTGTCTCACTGCTTCCATATTGGTTTTCAGGGAAATATGTTTTTTTTTATAAAAAGTTTTTATTTATACATTTCAAGTTTATACATTTCATTAGCTTTACAATCAATTTAACATTTCAAAGTTTGACTTCCCTCCCCCTCTTTCTGCAGTTCCTCAAATTTATTTTTAAATAGCTTCTGCATATCCAAGTTCATTTAATTTTCTCATTTATTTCATTAAATATATACTCTTATGAAACTGCAGGTTATTACCATAATCCTGTTAATGTTTTTAATCTGTTTGCAATTTATCTGTAAATATTCAATAAACCATTTCCATTCTTTTATTTTAAAAAAATGTTTATCTTGATTTCTTATTCTTCTGGTAAGTTTCGCCATTTCTACATATTTTATAAGTTTTTGTATCCATTCTTCCTTTGCTGGGACTACTTCTTCTTTCCACTTTGGGGCAAGTAACATTCTTGTTGCTGTACTTGCATACACAAATAAATTTCTATACAATTTAGGTAGTTGTGTCCCTATAATTCCCCGAAGAAAAGCTTCTGTTTTTTTAAACAGGGAAAGAAGTTAAAAACATTCCTTCTTACCTGAGCATTTGATGGCTGTTAAACAATACAACCATAAGATTACTGGCTGAATTTGTTAAATTGTATAATAATTTTAATAATAATAATTTATTATGTATACCCCGCCCATCTGGCTGGGTTTCCCCAGCCACTCTGGGCGGCTTCCAACAGAAGAATAAAATAATCGATTAAAGATTAAAAGGGCTGCCTTCAGATGGCTTCTAAAAATCTGGTAGCTGTTTTTCTCTTTGACATCTGATGGGAGGGCGTTCCACAGGGCGGGCGCCACTACAGAGAAGGTTGTTTTCAGAATGCCAAACACTTTCTCCTCCACTTCCTAACAAGCTTGGAACGATGCATTTAAAATCAGAAATTCAATGACTCCAGAGAGCCTTACTGGACGCCCTTGCCTCAAACTCTCTTGCTATATATATCTCCTGTCATAAGATAAATCCTCAGCAACACGGGAGACAACGTTCATTCACAACTTGCAGCTGTTTGACTTCTGGCCAAAATGAGATTCCCAAAACCTCATGCATTACGAACCGTCAAGGTCCCAGTCGAGCTCCCTAAAGGGCAGGGAAGGAAAACATGTGGGTGGAAATATGGATTCTTGTGCGCTGTTGCTGGCATGGCAGTGGGCGTTTTGGAGCCCTTCTGAGATGGGCTGACATTTCACCTTAAGGCACTAAGCCTTCAGCACTCCTGATATTAATGTCAACACTTAATAGCAAGAGCTGTTGGCCTCCAAAATTCAAAGAACCATACTTTCCCCTTTTCTTTTTTTGGCAGTGTTTGGGGGAACTAAGAAGTCCGGCCATGCAGTTCTGAGAACTTATGTCACAGGGCCATTCCATCAGCAAGATTTGGCACATTCCCCCCCTAAACTGTTTCCATCCCAGCTAGTTCTTGGTAACTTTAAGTTCTTGGTAACTTTTAGGTTGCAAGTCCTCTCTCCTTCCTTTTCAAAATTGATTTGTAAGCTGCTCTGGAAGGCTTTTCCACTCAAGAGCAGGGTAAAAAGACTTTAAGTTAGCAAGGAGCTAACCCTCTAGCTTTTGACAGGCAGAGAGAGACGAGAGAGATGAGGACGTAGAGGAAGGACCTTAGTTCAGTGGGTGAGTATCTGCATTATAGGCCAAAGGTCTCAGGTTCAATCTCCTGGATCTCAAGTAGGGCTGCCCGAACCCCTGTCCATCAATGTCGACAATACTCATCTAGATAGACCAATAGTCTGACGAGGCAGCTCCCTATAGTCTGAATGTAATTGCATGTTTTTGCTTGCTTCTAGACAAGCTGTTTATTGACCTTTCATCCTGATTTGTCCATACAATGTTTGCAAGGTGGGGAGGTTAGAGAACTTTGGCTATTGTCAGGGACTGGGCAGAGGAAGAATGGTGGAGACTGCCTCCCCAGCCTGACTCTTCCAGAGAAGAAGAAGACAGTTCAGAAGTACAACAGGGGTTTGAGGGAGATCACAGCTCAGAGGCGGATGAGGGGAAAAACTGGGAAATAATGGGAGAGGAGGAAGCAACAACAGAGGGGGGACAGCTGACAGACACAGCATCTTTAGAAAGCATCCCTCTCCCAGAACCCTGTGAGCCTTGAAAGTAGGAGAGCAAAGAGCTCAAAGGCAGAGAGCATGTAACAACACCCATAGAAGTGACGCATGAAGGCAGAGAGGGAAGCAACACCATTATTCCAAAAGGCTGCATTTCTAAGCCTCTCTCTGTGAATATCGAGTAAAAAGCAGTTGGTAAGAACTTTTCCTTGTCTTATCTGTTCCTGGCATCCTGCCGTGTGGGCTGGATCCTCTGATGCCTAACAGCTGTTTTATGAGCATTCATTCTGATTTGTTTCCCAGGAGGTTAGACGACTTTGTGTCAAGCAAATGTTCTCCCATACTTTCGAGCGCCCTTCCCCCATTGCGTATGGCAGAAATCCAATTTTGAACGGAAGCAGTTTTGTGACGCGAGATCCTCAGATCAAACCTCTAACTGCGCAAGCCGAATCTGCTAGCGCGTGAATCACATGCGGAAAGAGCCACGATATGAAGGCACTGTTGGCTTGGGTTGTGGGTGAGGAGCGGGGGTTATGTGTAAGACTTTGCTGGGAGAGATGGTTTTCAAGGTGGGTTTTCAAGGAAGAGAGAGAGAGAGAGGTCAAGAGAGAGGTCATTGTTCCTTTATATGGCCAGAACTTTTCTTGCTGAAGGAAGAAAAAAGGCTGGCCACAGGATGCTGGTCTTGATGGACCTTGGATCAGCATATTTGTCAGTTTTGGTTTCCCATCTTTTTCCACTCTTAAGTCCAGATCAGTTTGCTGCTGCTTCTTTTTTAAATTCCCGAAGCTTCGCCAGTATTTTGCCACAATTTCCTCTTAATATGCACATTTCTTTGTGAATTTTTTTCTCGTGTTTTTGCAAAGCAGCTTCCCCTAGAATAATGCATTTCAAATATTATTTTTAAACTAATTTATGCATTCTAATATGCCCTGCTCCATGCTTTGTTCAACGTATTACTCAGCTAGAGAACTGCACCAAAAAATTCGGAGAAGGGTCAATTGTTAAAAGATGGGTACATTTCGGTTTGCATATTGTTTTGGAAAATGCAAATCACATAGATTTGCCTCTAAATGCAAACTGATCTGAATTCCTCCTTCATCCCTAGCCCTTGGTCAGATGATCCAGTAGGGCTCTTTTTAACATTCTTAAGACGTAACCAAAAAAAGAAAGAAAAGAGTTGGGGAAAAGCTGGTGTTCAGTTTCCACCTTAATTTTATAGGCTTGGGAGGTTATTTTGAGTGAATACCCCCAGACATTTGGCAGTGTGTTCAAATCCAAATAGAAGCACTGATGAGTTAGCCAATTCTGATTGTTCCCAGCTGTGGCTAAGGCTGTGTTTCTGTCATGAAAAACCTGTTGCATTCACCTGTATACAGTTATTATGTTCCCCACACTGAATGTGCACAGGGCACACTTAAGGAGCATGAAAAGAGCTGTAATTTATTGCAGTTGTTACCTTTTGACCTATTCACAAATTTGTGTTTGAGACATGAAACTTACCAAACCCCTTTCTTCCTCTCTCTCTCTCTGTGTTTAATATTGTGACAGGAATCTTGGGCATCTCAGCCCTTTACTGTATTAAATAAATCAATTTCACAGGGCTTTTCAGAATTTGAAAATATTCACAATTAGGGGTAGACTCATAGAATTGTAGAGTTGGAAGGGACCCCTCGAGTCATCTAGCCCAACCCTCAGCAATGCAGGAATCTCAGCTAAAGCATCCATGACAGATGGCCACCCACCCTCTGCTTAAAAATCTCCAAGGAAGGAAAGCCCACAACCTCCCAAAGGGAGTCTGTTCCACTGTCGAACCACTCTTAGGGTCAGAAAGTTCTTCCTGATGTTTAGCCGGAATCTCCTTTCTTATCATTTGAAGCCATTGGTTCAAGTCCTACCCACCAGAGCAGGAGAAAGCAAGTTTGCTCCATCTTCCATTTTGACAGCCCTTGAGCTATTTGAAGATGGCTGACTTATCTCCTCTCAGTCTTCTCTTTTCCAGGCTAAACAAACCCAGCTCCTTCAACTGTTCCTCATAAGGCTTGGCTTCTAGATCACCTTGGTCGCTCTCCTCTGCACACGTTCCAGCTGTTTGGGTGGGCCCTAAAATGTTTTGTACTTTAGGGGCACAGGGCAGCCCTCCAAAGTTCCCTATGTGAGAAAAACAGACAAAATTTTGGCATGCAAAACTAGAGAAGACCTAGTTCAGGCACCCCCAAACTGCGGCCCTCCAGATGTTTTGGCCTACAGCTCCCAGGATCCCTCACTAACAGGACCAGTGGTCGGGGAAGATGGGAATTGTAGTCCAAAACATCTGGAGGGCCGAAGTTTGGGGATGCCTGACCTAGTTGTTCCATCGGTAGGTTCTGGGATGAAACTCTTGAGCCATGGGTGGGCCCATGCCACAAGCTGGTGGGTGGAGCCTGGCAAAATCTAGAGGATGGATGGGGAACCATGGGGCTTTGGTGGGGGTCTGAATGTGGTCCCCCAGGGCTCTTAATCCAACCCTCAAGACTCTTCAATAGCCCAGAAAGCATCCCAGGAACATATCCGCCGAGACCACATAACACCAGTCTTGAATTGGCTCCCAGTATGTTTCTGAGCACAGTTCAAAGTGTTGGTGCTGACCTTTAAAGCCCTAAATGGCATCGGTCCAGTATACCTGAAGGAGCGTCTCCACCCCCATTGTTCAGCCCGGACACTGAGGTCCAGTACTGAGGGCCTTCTGGCAGTTCCCTCATTGCGAGAAGCCAAGTTGCAGGGAACCAGGCAGAGGACCTTCTTGGTGGTGGCGCCCGCCCTGTGGAACGCCCTCCCATCAGATGTCAAAGAGGAAAACAGCTACCAGATTTTTAGAAGACATCTGAAGGCAGCCCTGTTTAGGGAGGCTTTTAATGTTTAATAGATTATTTTATTTCATTTTTCTGTTGTAAGCCGTCCAGAGTGGCTGGGGAAACCTAGCCAGATGGGCGGGGTATAAACAATTATTATTATTATTATTATTATTATCCATGGTGACCAGGAGGGATACTGCCAGCAGTAGCTTCTGCCCAACCATCACTTGGGAACGTTCATTGGAGCTCTTCTGGGGCAGCCTGCCATTCATTAAGCTTCCCCGTTGGCTGGACCTCCACGATAAGTGCAGTAGATCTCTAAAATGCAACCTTCCTTCCCTGTTCTTCATGAGCTCCCCCAGAGATATCTGACTGGACACAGTCGGAAGTGGAATAGTTGATTTGTGGAATGTTGAACTGAGCCACTGCAGCATTTTTTATATCCGGAAAAGAGGCTTTTTTGATAATGATGATGATGGTGTTCGAAGGCTCGCTTGGGGATGTGTCATGTTGCCCTTCCCTTTCCCCTTGAAGCTGATTATTGATCCCTCATAAACAAGAAAGCCTGTGATAAATGGATTTCTGTGGGCACTTGGGGTAGAGTGGAAAGAAACTTCCAATTGTTAACTGTTTCCAAATTTCCCAGTAGCTAACATTCCTTTAAAGATCCCAGTCCCCTGTCAATTGGGTCTCATTTCTCTTTGGAGTCAGTTTTGGCTGGTCTGTAGTGCCACCTTTGACCTCTGATGTGAATTCCATGAAAAAGACCCATTCAGCTTATCTTTCATATCTCTGCATTTTCATCATGGACACAAGCCAGGGGTTTCCTCTTGCGACTGATGGAGAGGCGCGATAAACAGAAGACATGCATTCCTGAGACCTTCTCTTCTCCACCCCGCCTTTCCCCTTTGTGCGTGTATGTCTCTCTGTGTGTGTCAAAGCCTTTGAAAGCCTGTCATGTCGGATGGAAATATATTGCTTGTGGTTTGGACTGGAACTGAAAGCAGATATTCACGATTCTCCCTCTTACAGATCATTTGGAACGTGGGCTGGCAACGAAAGCTCAAAAGGCAAGCCAATTCTTGGATGCTGAAAGGAAAATCGGCGACTCGGTTCCCATTGTAGCCCTCCGTTTTAAGTTACATTGTTTTATAGAAAACGGAGAACATCAAACCTGGATGTGTTTGTGCTGGTAAATCAACATCTTGTAGGAATGAATATTCTGAGGCTGGATCTTATGCCTGTTTCCTCAGGGGAAAGTCTCACAAGTACAACTGCAGTTACCTCCTGCCCAGTGGGTGTGGCTAGGACTGCAATCCTATATAATAAAGTGCAAGTGTCTCTGCGTCCAGTCCCTGTGTCCCTTGGTTTGCGCTACTGCGCATGTGCCCCACGGACAAAGGGATTGGATGCAGAGACTGGATGCACACACACACACACACGCTCTCCCCACCCCTACCCCCACCTGCCTCCCGTTTCCCTGCGGCCACCAACCGCCGCTCCCAGCCAGACAAGCGCCTCACTGCGCTTGCACTAAAGCGCGAGGAGGAGGAGGCTGCTTACTTCCCCCCCTACGCTCCCCCCCGGCGACCAGCAGCAAGACGAGGAGGAGGAGCCCGGTCCGGCTCCTGCCGCCGCCGCCACGGCCCTGGAGCCCGATGCCGCCATCTTGGTCCGCCTCCTCCTCCTCCTGACAACCCTCCCTGGCCCGTGAGAGGAGCGGCAGGGCCGCGGCCTTCCCTCCCTCTCTGTGCTCGGTCACGGGGCACGACTGGAGAGTGACTTTGTCTTTTACAGCCCTTCTCTCCCAGCCTGCGACGCTTAAGGAAAAGCAGAGAGAGAGGCAGAGCGTGCAGGGCGGAGGAGGAGGGGGAGGGTGTTGCGAGCGGAGCAGGCGGTGCAATCACGAGGCTGAGTGTCTGAGTGTCCCCGTCCCCCTGAAAAGCCCGCAAGGGGCCTCTTTCCCTGCACGGATGGGGGTTCTGTTCACGTCAGAGGAACTTCCCTTCCCTTCTCACTTCCACCTAAAAAATCCTCCTCCGAGGATTACTTCCCGGAAAATCCAATACAAATAAAGCTCCTCCCGTTCTAGCACCCGTTAATTTAACGGGCTTCACGATACTAGTCTGTTCAGAATTCCCCACTCAACTGTTCCTCATAAGGCTTGGCTTCTAGACCCTTGATCATCTTGGTCACCTTCTCTGCACACATTCCAGCTTACCAATAGCCTTCTTAAATTGTAGTGCCTAGACTTCTGTTATTGGAGGAGTGGGTGCAGGGCAGGCCATACAGCTCTGTCCTCCAACAGAAGGGTTCATCTAGGGGGCTGCCACTGCTGCCCTCCTTAGCATTTGCTGCCCGAGGCAGTCATTTCACTTTGCCTCATGGTAGTGCCAGCCCTGGTAAGAAGGCCCACTTTCTTTGCCCCGCCCTTCTTTGCCCCTAGTCACAGAAGCACATGGTTAGCTTGATCCAGGCAAGGAATGCCTTGCACCCAAGGACAGATGCTTGAGTCTGAAAAACAACAGTGTAAGTGATGCAAAGTTGAGACTGAGCCAGATTCCTAAGTTTTCCATTCCAGCTAGCGCTCAATAGCACAAGGATGATGCTGGATGGTCGATAACCAGAGTGGTGCATGCTCTGGTTATCTCTCGCTTGGACTACTGCAATGCACTCTACGTGGGGCTACCTTTGAACGTGACTTGGAAACTATAACTAATCCAAAATGCGTTTCTGAGCACAATTCAAAGTGTTGGTGCTGACCTTTAAATTTCCATTCCAGCTAGTGCTCGATAGCACAAGGATGATGCTGGATGGTCGATAACCTCAGTGCAACATCCATCATAGTGCATCCACACCTTAATTGCATTCATTCATTCATTTCCTTATTTCCTTCCTTCCTTCCTTCCTTCCTTCCTTCCTTCCTTCCTTCCTTCCTTCCTTCCTTCCTTCCTTCCTTCTTTCTTTCGGCGGTTGGAGGATGGATGGCAGCTAACGGATTATGGTTGAATCCTGACAAGACAGAAGTACTGTTTTTGGGGGGACAGGGGACGGGCAGGTGGGGGGGGCTCCCTGGTCCTGAATCTGTGCCCCTGAAGGACCAGGTGTGCGGCCTGGGACTCATTTTGGACTCACAGCTGTCCATAGAGGCACAGGTCAATTCTGTGTCCAGGGCAGCTGTTTACCAACTCCATCTGATACGCCAGCTGAGACCCTACCTGCCTGCAGACTGTTTCGCCAGAGTGGTGCATGCTCTGGTTATCTCTCGCTTGGACTACTGCAATGCACTCTACATGGGGCTACCTTTGAATGTGACTTGGAAACTACAACTAATCCAAAATGTGGCATCTAGACTGGTGACTGGGAGTGGCCACCGGGACCGAAAGGATCTTCACTGGTTGCCAGTGCGTTTCTGAGCACAATTCAAAGTGTCGGTGCTGACCTTTAAAGCCCTAAACGGCCTCGGCCTAGTATACCTGAAGGAGTGTCTGGACCCCCATCGTTCAGCCTGGACACTGAGGTCCTCCTTCGAGGGTCGTCTGGTGGTTCCCTCACTGCGAGAAGCAAAGCCACAGGGAACCAGGCAGAGGGCCTTCTTTGTGGTGGCACCCTCCCCGTGGAATGCCCCCCTCCCACCCAGCAGTCATCTGAAGGCAGCCCAGTATTGGAAGGTTTAAAATGCTTGATGTTTTTATTATCAATCAATATACTTTATTCGACCGATAGTCAGAACAAAAACATTTCACAATACAAAGATAAACATATAAAACTGAAGGCATCAGGGGGATACATAAAATATAAAAATATAAAACTGAGGGCATCAGCGGGATACATAAATGGGGTATGACCGCACTACTAAACCTCCTACAGGTAACCCACATCAAGACATTCGATTATACGTTTCCGACACTTGAGCGCCAGGAAAAGGAATTTAGCCACTGAGAAGGTTATTTCCCCAGTGGGCTTGTTTAGCAAATATGCTGCCTGCCGTTCTCTTAGTCGGGAACTAAACTGAGATAAATACGGGGCTATAAGACATTGCCTTAAATCATTATAAAAGGGACAACTCAGTAGAATGTGTTCTGTGGATTCTACCTCACCCAAGGCACAATGGCACATTCTCTGACCGTATGGGACTCCTCCAAATCTTCCCCTCAAAACTGCCGAAGATGTTTTTATTATGGTTTTTAGATATGTTGTAAGCCTCTCAGGGTGGCTGGGGAAACCCAGCCAGATGGGTGAGGTATAACAACAACAACAACAACAACTGTTATTTCTGTTCCTTCTAGTTACCAGCGCAAGATTTGGAAAGTTGCTGGAGGGCTTCATTTTGTCTCATCAAATATTATGGCACTGGAGTCTGATGCTTGACCTGTTTGTTGATCTTTCCAGTAGCTTTATTGCAAGATAAATTTGCTCAAGAGAACAGCTTGGTTCTGTTAGGGGACAAATGCCACAGATAGCACAGATCCATCTGGGCAAAGAGCAGAAGGCTAGGTAAAGTTTGTAGTTTAAAAGGGGGCAGATCTCTCTTGACTATGGTGAGTGATGTTCCAAGACAAACAAAATATCTGATAGATTTCCCCAGAGAACAAAAAATGCTTAGGAAACAGCCGTGTGGCATTTCAAGTCCCAAGTTCTCCTTCTCCCTTTGATGCTAGGAAAAAAACCCAGTTGGTTTAATGAAAATCATGCAATTTCAATGATATTATTATTATTATTATTTATTATTATTATTATTATTATTATTATGTAAGAATTCACCAGCTAGCTGCAAGAAATAGGCTGGATGTTTATTTTGTTGATTTTTTGGTACTTCACATGCAATTACAGCCTGATATTAGCTATGTTTTTCACACAAAACATCACGTGAAAGATTTCTGAGGAAATTTGCTAGTCATATCAGAAACACTTTCAGCCTTCTCGGGGAGGAAAAAACCCGTATGTTTTGACCAAGGAGGAACCTCCACAGGGATTTCTGAGAAATTTCACTGGACTTCTTCGATCCCTGTTGGCTACCCTCAACAATTCTCAAATTTATCTTGAAGATAACTCCCCAGATTCATTTTGTATTTCCTATTCGGCAAATATTCAGAGACAATCCTGGTGCTAATATTTTGCATGCAGACAACTCCAGGTTCACTCTCTGGGGCCTAAAGTTTAAAAAGATGATTAGGTACTGGCCCTGTGGTGTAGTGGTTAGAGGACCTGGAAAACCAGGGTTCACAGGCCCGGCTCTAGGTGTAGTCCCGGTGGCGCGGGGCTGGCAGGGGGGCGCTGCGCGTGGCAAGGGCAGGGCGCTGGAGCGATCTCCGCGGCACGGCACCAGGGCGCCCGACCTCCTTGAGACGGCTCTGAGGGTTCATATTCCCCACTCAGTCATGAAGCTCACTGGGTGATCTTGGGCCAATTCCTGCCTCTCAGACTAGCTTACCTCAGAGGGTTTGGGTGAGGATAAAATGGGGTGAGGGAGAATTATGCACGCCACTTTGAACTCCTTGGAGGAAAGGTGGTGTTTAAGTGCAATAAAATAAACAAAGCTAGTGGGTGATGTGTTGGAATGCTTGCTCAGACATGTGAATCTTAACCCGTTTTTTAATTTTTAATTTTATTTTTGACAAAGTAATAACCATAAATAAATAAGAATAAAAATGTGCACCCCACCACCAAGACCATTCCATCATAGCTGCCAAGTTTTCCCTTTTCTCACGAGGAAGCCTATTCAGCGCAAGGGAAAATCCCTTAAAAAAAGGGATAACTTGGCAGCTATGCATTCCATTGTAACTCTCCAACGTCCCAAAATTTCAGCTCCTCTTTCCGTTTTAACAGTACAAATTCTACAAACACCCTCCATATCTCCTCAAAATCATTTTTCCTGCCTATTCCCTGCTTTACCTTAATGGCACATGCTGATTTATCATTTAAGGACTACTTTTAAGGACTGTGTTTCTGAGTTCAGGAAATGAGCCCTTCTGGGACAGGAATGACGGGGGGATTTTAGCTGATATCTGCTCATGGAACCATTGTTTCCTGTTTAGGGAAGTTTTTAATGTTTGATGTTTTATCGTCTTTTTATTATTCTGTTGGGAGCCACCTGGAGTGGCTGGGGAAACCCAGCCTATTGGGTGGGGTATAAATGAATGGTAATAATAATTAATAATAATAATAATAATAATAATAATAATAATAATAATAATATTCCCACTGCTCTATGGCTTCATTCTGCTGGCCAGGTTACTCTCTGTCCAGTAGAGCTGATTCAGGAACTTTGTCAGTACAAACAGGAGGACAGCATTTATCATTTTACAGTGATGGCCAAACTTGGCCCTCCAGCTGTTTTGGGACTACAACTCCCACCATCCATAGCTAACAGGACCAGTGGTCCGGGATGATGGGAATTGTAGTCCCAAGTTTGGCCATTACTGGTTTAATATATCTGTGCCAACTACCTGGTGGATATCACTGATCCCACCCTTTGGAGAGCTTTCACCATGGCCCGGTTTCAAACATTGCCAACTGCATACCTGACCGGTAGATTTACAAAAATCCCAGCAGAACACTGTTTATGCCCTTGCTCCATGAAAATTAAAGAGGATCTTATACATTACCTCCTCTATTGCCCCATTTACTTGGGCTTTAGAGACGCGATGCTGCAAACTATACCCGACTCTATAATCAATCCTGAAGATAGGTTAGCATCAACTAACAAAAATTTTACTCTATGAATTACCCATGTGGTAGCGGTCTTAGAAAAGCATTAGCGGCCTTAGAAAGCATTGCAAATAACAAGGCCAGTGGAAGTGATGATATTCCAGCTGAACTATTTAAAATTTTAAAAGATGATGCTGTTAAGGTGCTACACCCAATATGCCAGCAAGTTTGGAAAACTCAGCAGTGGCCAGAGGATTGGAGAAGATCAGTCTACATCCCAATTCCAAAGAAGGGCAGTGCCAAAGAATGCTCCAACTACCGCACAATTGCACTCATTTCACACGCTAGCAAGGTTATGCTTAAAATTCTACAAGGCAGGCTTAGGCAGTATGTGGACCGAGAACTCCCAGAAGTGCAAGCTGGATTTCGAAGGGGCAGAGGAACCAAATAGCAAACATGCGCTGGATTATGGAGAAAGCTAGAGAGTTCCAGAAAAACGTCTACTTCTGCTTCATTGACTATGCAAATGCCTTTGACTGTGTTGACCACAGCAAACTATGGCAAGTTCTTAAAGAAATGGGAGTTAAGATTGCCGGAAGAAATATCATCAACCTCAGATATGCAGATGACACAACCTTGATGGCAGAAAGTGAGGAGGAATTAAAGAACCTTTTAATGAGGGTGAAAGAGGAGAGCGCAAAATATGGTCTGAAGCTCAACATCAAAAAAACCAAGATCATGGCCACTGGTCCCATCACCTCCTGGCAAATAGAAGGGGAAGAAATGGAGGCAGTGAGAGATTTTACTTTCTTGGGCTCCTTGATCACTGCAGATGGTGACAGCAGTCACGAAATTAAAAGACGCCTGCTTCTTGGGAGAAAAGCAATGACAAACCTAGACAGCATCTTAAAAAGCAGAGACATCACCTTGCCTACAAAGGTCAGTATAGTTAAAGCTATGGTTTTCCCAGTAGTGATGTATGGAAGTGAGAGCTGGACCATAAAGAAGGCTGATCGCCAAAGAATTGATGCTTTTGAATTATGGTGCTGAAGGAGACTCTTGAGAGTCCCATGGACTGCAAGAAGATCAAATCTTTCCATTCTTAAGGAAATCAGCCCTGAGTGCTCACTGGAAGGACAGATTGTGAAGCTGAGGTTCCAATACTTTGGCCACCTCATGAGAAGAGAAGAATCCTTGGAAAAGACCCTGATGTTGGGAAAGATTGAGGGCACTAGGAGAAGGGGACGACAGAGGACGAGATGTTTGGACAGTGTTCTTGAAGCTACGAACATGAGTTTGACCAAACTGCGGGAGGCAGTGGAAGACAGGAGTGCCTGGCGTGCTATGGTCCATGGGGTCACGAAGAGTCGGACACGACTAAACGACTAAACAACAACAACAACAAGCGGTCTTTGTGATGAAGGCCATGAAAGCCAGGGAAAGATTTATGGATGATAAAGCAAAGACCCCTCCATCGTCTGTTTAACTTGTTGCTTGTTTTCCTTCTCTTTCTGTTTTGTTGGATGAAGGTTTTGTTGGGATAGTATGTAATGAATTTTAACATTTTTAATTATTGTTTTTAATTATTGTTGTGTTGATATTTGTGTACAGGCATGGTCCTCACAATAAATGGTTTTGTTGTTGTTGACATTACCAAAGGATGGATGGATGGATGGTTTAATATAATTTAGTCAAGGTAAAGCACTTGGGCAGTGACAGAAATGGGAATCAGAGCTTTCCCTGAAATTGTGTTTTTGTTGGGGAAGAAACTTTTTTTAAAAAATACGAGTTCAACCTAATCAAAGGACTAAATTTTTTTTCAGGGGTGGGCGAAATCAAAGGCATACCGGAGTAGCCCTGCCCTTTGGTGATGCAGCCGTAACTTATCCCGGAAAGCATTATCCAAGTTTCTTCTTTGAAGAGCCAAGAAAGCTGTCATGATTTTCTAAGCTAATTTGGATCATTTTGGTCTCTAGGCCAACAAATCGCCATCCATATCATCAGCTTACCAACACAAGAAAACAGAAATTGCTTTCATTCGCTTCACTGTTCATGCTCCGGCTGTGCAATTACTTGCGGGGGGGGAGGGATGGGGAAAGGGGAGTTTTACAGGCCACCGCAGAGCTCTGGAATAAAGAGCCGCAATGTGTGAAGCCAAACAAACGGCAGCTTTGTCCTTTGGCGACCTCGAGGGCTGCTGTCACCGTGATTATCGGCTCTTGTGTCAACGTTGCTTCAACAGGACCTCAGTAGCAGCGAGGAAACTGCCGGAAGGAGCAAGCACTGCCAGGAGGTGGAGGTGGAGAGGAAATGTTCAAAAGGGATCGTGCCCTCCATGCTACCAGCCCAGGAAAACTGGTAGCTCAGCAGTAGAGCACCTGGCTTTTCATGCAGAAGGTCCCAGGTTCAATCCTGGCATCTTCAGGTAGGGTTGAGCCTGAGATTGTCCCCCGCCTGGAAGTATGGAGAGATGCTCCCCGCCGTCAGTGCTGAATTAAGCGTAGTGAAATTGCAACTGAGAATCTAAAAAATATATGTGATTGACACTCTTCTTTGGGAATTAAACCAATGTCCAGAGTTCAACACTGAAAAGCTTTACTTGCAGAAACTTATTGATGAATCAAAACATAATATTTAGTCACAAGCTTTTTCCAAGCATGGTCTTTCAGTCTCTTCTTCCAACTTCCAAACAGCTGTATTTTCCATTTTTCCAGAGCTCGGAACTCAGTCTTCTGAAACTCAGTTAGGCCATGCCTTGCAGCTCCTAGGAGAGATTTCCACTTTTACCTTCTCCTGCAGCTCTGCACTCTTTCTTTCCAGCAGAGAAGAAGCACTCCAACACTCTATCCAACTTAGCAGTGTTCACAGTGGATTCTAAAACAGAGTCATCTTGCTACACATAAAATGGAGTCCCTTTTTCACTAGATACCTCCCATGTGACCAACATTAGCCAATCACATGAGAACTACTACAGAGCTCTCTAGAATTCAGTTACCAACCAATCAAATCTAAACACATAGTAACACACAGTATTGTCTTAAGCTTATCTCGCGCCTGGTGCAGGGATCCGTAGGGCGCCCCCACCCCCAGGGGTTCCCCCACCCTCCCACACGTGCGTCTGCCGTCTCACCTGCACTTTCCTCAGCAGTGCACGTTCGGATAGCGCAGGAGGCCGCGGCCCATCCTCTGGCTGCCTTGGCCAGGGAAGAGCAGTACCGAAGCCTCCTGGGGAGCACGGTGCGCCTTCCCACCAGGCCCCGACCAAAGTGCCTCATCCTCCATCACCACATCCCGCAACAGGCCCGCCACGCTCGCCGCCTCTCCCTCGCCGGGAGGCCTCAACACTCCACCTCAGCTGAGCCATCACCACACGGAGAGCTGCAGGGCTGGGAAGGGGAGAGCGCGCATAGCTGCCAAGTTTTCCCTTTTCTCGCGAGGAAGCCTATTCAGCATAAGGGAAAATCCCTTAAAAAAGGGATAACTTGGCAGCTATGAGAGCGCGGCCTCCGGAGAGGCTTCACCACCAGCGTGCACACAGCGTGGGGGAAAGGAGAAGGAGGTGCGGCACGGAGTCCTGGCCAGACAGCCAGAACCCCGCGCTCACTTGCGAGGCTCCGGGGTGCCGCCTCCTCCTCCGCTGCCTGACGACAGCCCGCTGTTTCCTGCAGCCAAGGGAGAGGTGGAGGCAGCGGAGGAGGAGCCATAGGGATTAGTGGCTGGTTGTGCCCCACCAGCGCCCCTGAGAGGCCGGCGCCCTGGCGCAATGCGCCACTAGGCCCTATGGTAAAGACGCCTCTGGTAACGCATGCCAAGCATTTGCAATTTCAGCGAATTACATTACTATACATAACCGTCAGTGTATACAATTTTGAGCTAGCGGGACCAATCGTCTTACTCAGTCCCAGGCATGTTCCTAAAATCCTTGCTCCCTCAATTTTCAAAGTCAGGTGAATCTTCAGTAGGTGCAATCTGTTATGAACAGATCTCTTTCAAACTGTGCCTTGAACACCAGTCCAGGGTACAGATATTAGAAAGTGATGCTGAAAAGAGGGTGGTGTCATGTGCACACTGTTGGCCACTCCCCAGTGCCCTCTCAAGCTGGTCCTTCTGCATCCAGAAGCTGCTGTACTACAACTTCCATCACCCCTGGTCATTGGCCATGCTTGCTGGGGCTGATGGGAGTTGTGGTCCAATGACATCAGGAGCGCCAGAGGTTCCCCACTATAGCCATGTGCGAAATGAAAATTTCAGCTTGCAGATCAAGCTGCCCAGCCTGGGTGTGCAGAACTAGTGAGCCTTGGCAAGGTGTTAGGTCCTCAGCAGCTGCCTCATGTTTTTGAGTGCTGATCCTCAAGGGTGTCAGGGTGTTTTTGGGGGCGAACCATAACAGAAACTTGAAGATAATTGTCCTTCCCCTTTTAGAAAAAGAAAGGTAAAGGACCCCTGGGTGGTTATGTCCAGTCAAAGGTGACTATGGGGTTGCGCCGCTCATCTCGCTTTCAGGTCAAGGCGGGAGCTGGCGTTTGTCCACAAACAGCTTTCCGGGTCATGTGGCCAGCAGGACTAAACTGCTTCTGGAGCAACGGGACACTGTGACGAAAGCCAGAGCGCACGGAAACGGTGTTTACCTTCTCACCGCAATGGTACCTATTTATCTACTTGCACTGGTGTGCTTTCAAATTGTTAGGTTGGCAGGAGCTGGGACAGAGTGATGGGAGCGGGGATTCGAACCACCGACCTTCTGATTGGCAAGCCCAAGAGGCTCAGTGGTTTAGACCACAGCGCCACCCGCATATACTGCAGCATATACATGCTGTATACATGGAGCATAGGTATACTGAGAAGTCGGGATGGATGGCAGTCCCCATTAAGTGTGCACGTAAAATTAACCACACCTGCTTATGAATGTCACACGATGATAAAGCAATTTTCTGCATGGAAGCAGCTGAGGAATGTATGGAGTTTTCTTTTAAAATAACCAGAGCTACAGGTTTTGGAAGCTTATAGTGAAGGCTCTCCCCTCTACATCCTTTTTCCAGGAGCTGTTTCTTGTGCTTTGTTTTAAATAAGGAAGCATACCTGTGGCTTCTTTCCCCTCAGGGCTACATCTCACCTGTCCCAAACACTCCATTAACTCACTTCCTCTTTAGACATGGCTTATCTGACCCTGTAAGATGAAACCTTCCACAAACAGCAGATGGCAAAACAAACCCTCCAGCTTTATCTTTTGCTCTGAAGTTCGAAAATGCCAATTGGTGGTGCTTTGTCTTTTAACAAAGGATCTGCAGGTGGGGTCATCAGGAGGGGGACAAATCCACCCCCCCCCAATGCCAACAAAAGACTTACCAAATAACTATGGAAGAGAGATTAGAAACTTTCTAGACAAATGCCCAAGGTTCCTTGGTTTTTTTTCATGAATAGAATATCACTTGTGGGATCTAAAAGTCTGCGTTTTAAAACAAGCAAACAACATTTCTGGAATCCTGAATGCAGTTCTGAATGTGGAGACCCTAACTTGTGCTTCCTCTTCTCTCTGCATTTCTGCAATATCTGCAGTAGACGTAAAGAATATAAGAAAGAGCCTGCTGGATGAGGCCAGTGGTCTATCTCAGGGGTGGCCAACTCCCAAGAGACTGCGATCTACTCACAGAGTTAAAAACTGGCAGTGACCTACCCCCTTGTTGGGGGTTCAGGTCAAAGTTGTTGAACTTTTTTTTAGGAAGGAGGAAGACCAATGGGGGGGGGGTTCAAGTCAAAGTTGTTGAGTTTTTTCAGGGAGGAGGTAAAATGTTGAGCTTTTTTAAGGGTAGCCACAGTTGTTCAGCTTCTTTGGGGGGAGCCAATGATCTACCAGTGATCTACTGCAGACATCCAGTGATCTACCAGTAGATCACGATCTACCTGTTGGACATGCCTGGTTTAGTTCAGGAGTGTCCAAACATTTTTCAAAGAGGGCCAGATTTGATGAAGTGAACACGCTGACCTTTTTAAAGGATCCCCTCCCAGAGTTCTGGACCTTTTTGAAAGGTTAGTCACAGAATACTTTTCATATACCCTTTGGGAGAGATGAACAGCCCCTAAAAATAAAAATAAAGAGAGAATTTGAACCGGTTTTCCCCAAGCCAGTTTTTTTTCCTGCTTTCATCTCCATCCCCCCTCCCCCTCAAAAGTCATGCAACATTTCTATAAAACATTCCAGCTGTACAATTTTTTGGGGGGCCCTCATGTTTTGGAAAGTACCCACCACGATGAGGCAGAAGAGCCTCTGTATGTTCTCCACCCTGTGCTAAATTAAAACGGAGGCTAGAATGATCCACCATAAATATATAAACAGAAAAAACAAACAACGACAAAAACTCAACATGCATTCTCCAACAGATTTCATGGCCTGGGTGCTTCCCGATGCAGGGGCCAATATGGCAAGTGGGTCACTGAGAAATTGGAAACAATTTGGTGCCCACCCCTTTATTTATCCAATTTCCCCCGGAAAAGGAAATCTGATTAAATGGGGTGGAGGGGGGGGGAGAGAAAGTGATGATATTTAGATAACCAGTAACATCGTAAAGGTTTTGGGGGAAAGGACATTTGCATTAAGCATAGCTGTGGGAGTATACATTATGAAATAAATAATAATAATAATAATAATAATAATAATAATAATAATATAATTGTTCCCCACCCTTCTGGGTGGGTTGCCCCAGCCTAAAACACCCATACCTGTTCCGCAGGATGGAAGCCGCGCTTGCTGAAAACAGTTATAATAGCAGGCAGGTGGTTCACGTGGAAATTCACCGCACACAACGATAAAAGTAGCCTGAGAAATCACTGAATCAAGTGGTGGTATTGCTACAGATTGGGGCTGTGTCCTGCAAATCACCTGAGCAAGGAAAAAAGGAGCAATACCAGGTGGGGTGTGCCATGCCAAAAAGTGCATTGGAGGTAAGGTTCAAGCTAACACGTGAAATAACTATTTGCACATAAATGCCTTGAATAGGCTCACATGTGAAATACCCACTTTTGCATATATTGTACATGCCCCGAATAGGCAAGTTTGCTTTCCAGCTCTGCAGAAATAATCCATTAAAAGAGAAACAGGGATTTTGTACACCCCTGATATAAACTCTGATCACAGGGAGAGTGATTGGCATGTACAAAGTCTCAGGTTGAGTGCAATGGAAAATAGACAGCGGTGGAGGCCGGAGAAGGTCTTTGCCTGAGACCTCAAAGAGTCAACATCAAAGCCAAGGGAGGGTGTTCTGGTCCAGGAGGACCATTGTTCTGACTCAATACAAACAAGCTCCGAATAACAGGCAGGAGGAATCAGCATTCTCAGCTTGGATCTGTGGACATCAGCCCACAAATCCAATATCATAGAGAAAGTTAGCAGAGGGCACCTAGTTGGTATTGGCAGCTGCCTAAAGTTAAAAAGGTAAAGGACCCCTGGACGGTTAAGTCCAGTCAAAGGAGACTATGGGGTTGCAGCGCTCATCTCGCTTTCAGGCCAAGAGAGCTGGTGTTTACCCAGCTTTCTGGGTCATGTGGCCAGCAGGACTAAACTGCTTCACAACAGGACACTGTGATGGAGGCCAGATCGCACGGAAATGCTGTTTACCTTCCCACCGCAGTGGTACCTATTTATCTACTTGCGCTGGTGTGCTTTTGAACTGCTAGGTTGGCAGGAGCTGGGACAGAGCATCGGGAGCTCACCCGTTGTGAGGATTCGAACTGCCAACCTTCCGATCAGCAAGCCCAAGAGGCTCAGTGGTTTAGACCACAGCGCCACCCGCATCCTGACTAAGAAACAGTTAGTGGCGTGTGGTTAGTGGACTACGGGGACTAGGCTAGTCCCCTAAATGTTACTGGTAAATTAATACTCTAATTAATACTCTAAAACCTGGCGATTCCTTCCCAAGCTTGGGAAGTTTCTGCCTGGCTTAGGGAGGAAGGTGCGATGCTCATGTGTGCAACATTGGGACATCACATGCGTGATGTCACCCCCTCAATAGCCCCCACAAGCTGGTGCCTCTGGCCCTAACTGTTCCCCTACAAAAGATTTCACCGCACGCCACTGCAACCAGTTGAGCCTAAGAGCCTCTGTGGCAATAACTTGTTGTATAAATGATTGCTAGTGGGTGGTTTTGTCGCTGATGAAACCTCCGTGTGTCTTTTACTCAGCGACACATCAAACGGTGCATTGGATGAGCTTCCTGCCATAGTCTTCTTCATGCAAGCGGCTGGTGCTCATCAAGATAAGGAAACAATTTCCCTCCTTATTCAGTGGCGCAAGTTCCATGTAAAATTCTAAAGATGGGCATGGAACAATCAGGAAGGCTGCGGCAGCCCTTTCAAGCCCCCCACCCTGCATCTATCAGTGCAAGGTTTCACAACATGGTTTTGTTGTACCCCCTCCAGTGAGCAAAATTACTATCCTATCACCACAAATGAAATTCGAAGAGAATCTGCGGGTCTCTCAGGCAAAACATCTGAGGAATTTTGACGGCAGGCTAGGAAGCTTTGATGAGACCTAGCAAATTTTGCTTTGGGTGTGGGCGAGTTCTGCACATCACTCGGTTGCTGCTGGATTTCGGCTGACACAAAGTAGAGCCGGAGGTTCCTCCTTGGACGAGACTGAGGAATTCCGAGGAAAGCCGAAATAGCTTTAATAACAGTGGCCTTTCTCGCGTGCTGCGTGTCCTTAGCTGAGAGGTTTCCTGGCCGGTTTCACACATTATGAAGAAGTGTTGAAAACAGAAGCGTCAATAGCACTTCCTCCTCTTACTCTGTTTTGAAACATGCTACCACTTGAAAGAAGAACTTTTCCTCCAGCGCCTATGATGAAAAGTGTCAGTCCCCCCTGCGTGTGAATCTTGAGGAAGACAGTTTTGATTCCATCTGCACTATACTGTTACACACCCTAATTTTGGAGCGGTGAGAGGTTCCAGCACTCGGCCTAAGTTAGGTTCCCTTGGAATGAAGCTCAGCAGAGACTGTGGTGTCTTTTGGACATATCGTTTTAGTTACACATCTATGCATCCCGGGCATAGGTTGGAGTGGGTCACAAAATTAAAACCTCCCCATGGAGCTGGGACACTGAGGAGAGAGAAGAATAGAACTTTTAAAAAAAATATGTTTAGGATGACCAGCAGCTTCTGGGTTTCTAACAAAGGTTTTAAATCTCACCTGAATAAGAAATCAAGATGACGTAACTTTTTATAAAAGAGTGGAAATGGTTTATTGAATATTTACAGATAAATTGTCAACAGATGAAAACACTGGCAGGATTAATGCGATAACCTGCAGTTACATAAGAGTATATATTTAAAGAAGATAAATAAATGAGTAAATTAAGTGAATTTGGATATGCAGAAGAAATTAAAAATAAATTTAAGGAGCCACAGAAAGAGGGGGAAGGAAGTCGAGTTTTAAAACGATTCAAAATGATTGTAAATCAGTGAAATGTATGTATCTGAAAAGTAGAAATAATTTTTTTGTCACCTGGTTTTTGTCGATTGTATCGTTTTAATGGTTTTGTAACGAACTGATTATTTGTTTATTTACAATATTCGCTGCCCACTCTTTTTGTTCTGTGAACCGCCCTGAGACCTCCGGGTATAGGATGGTATAAACAACAACAACAACAACAACAACAATGATAATAATAATCTATCTTGCATCTCCATTAGTTGCAGCTTTGAATCCAGCATGGAGCAAGTTTGTCTCTGGGTCTCCAGCTCCCAGTCTGCTTCCAGCTCAGCTAACACACACAGACACACAGCTCTGGATTTTGTTTTTCTACCTTGCACCTAGGTGTGTGGGGGGGAATGCCCACTCATTTGCTCCATGGCACAGATACGTTTTGTGAGACGAAGGTCCAGTCGTACCTTGAATCCCGAACGCCCTGGAACTCGGATGCTTTGACCCCCAAACGCCGCAAACCCAGAAGCGACTGTTCCACTTTGCGAACATTCTTTTGGAACCTGAACATCTGACTGGGCTTCCACGGCTTTTGATTGGCTGCAGGAGCTTCCTGCAGCCAATCAGAAGCCGCAATTTGGTTTCTGAATGTTTTGGAAGTAGAGCGGACTTCTGGAATGGATTCCGTTTGACTTCCAAAGTATATAAATGTATTTAAATACGTTTATTCAAAAAAAAAAAAGCAACAACTTTGGCTTAGGATGGCATTTGCTTCTTTGCTGCAAGAGGAAACTTCTGTCCATCCTAGTTACAAAGACCAGAGCAGAGGAAAAAACAACTGAGAAAAATCTGGACGGGCTTCTGGTACCTAATGGGTGGAACTCATTTGTGGGTCTCATCCATTCCATCTCACTGAGACTATGTATCAGGCTAGAGAGCCAGTGTGGTGTAGTGGTTAAGAGCAGTAGACTTGTAATCTGGGGAACTGGGTTCGTGTCTCCGCTCCTCCACATGCAGCTGCTGGGTGACCTTGGGCTAGTCACACTTCTCTGAAGTCTCTCAGCCCCACCCACCTCACAGGGTGTCTGTTGTGGGGGAGGAAGGGATAGGAGAATGTTACCCGCTTTGAGACTCCTTCGGGTAGTGATAAAGCAGGGTATCAAATCCAGACTCTTCTTCTTCTTCTTCTTCTTCTTCTTCTTCTTCTTCTTCTTCTTCTTCTTCTTCTTCGGAGCGAGATAGGAAGTCAGACGAACATCCTTTCCTCTTGAGAAACAGACTTAAGCAGCAGAAATGCAGAATAATGATTAATGCCATGTAATCTGCCCTGTGTTCTGCTTCTGTTACAGTGGTATTCCAATTCTATTTGTGTATTTGAAAATGGGATACTCAGCTTTATTCATAAGTTTCTGAAAGGCTGACAAAAACATACAATCAGTCAGCACCAATCTCCCCATCTAGCAACGCTACTTTTATAAACAAGTAAAGAAAAAATACTCATGAAGTCCTAACTGAACTGAACATCACTGAAATGTAAGACTGTTAAAAGTCCGCAGAGAAAGGAAAGTTCTTGTACCTCATTGCCTTGAGATGTATGGCTTGCAGTAAGATTAGAGAATGATAATGCCTAATTTGACCCATTTAGTGAATCTGTTATGGCAATAATTTGTTGTTGTTTAGTCGTTTAGTCGTGTCCGACTCTTCGTGACCCCATGGACCAGAGCACGCCAGACACTCCTATCTTCCACTGCCTCTCGCAGTTTGGTCAAACTCATGTTCATAGCTTAGAGAACACTGTCCAACCATCTCATCCTCTGTCGTCCCCTTCTCCTTGTGCCCTCAGTCTTTCCCAACATCAGGGTCTTTTCCAGGGAGTCTTCTCTTCTCATGAGGTGGACAAAGTATTGGAGCCTCAGCTTCAGGATTTGTCCTTCCAGTGAGCACTCAGGGCTGATTTCCTTAAGAATGGATAGGTTTGATCTTCTAGCAGTCCATGGGACTCTCAAGAGTCTCCTCCAGCACCATAATTCAAAAGCATCAATTCTTCAGCGATCAGCCTTCTTTATGGTCCAGCTCTCACTTCCATAAAGGGACCCAGGTGGCGCTGTGGGCTAAACCACTGAGCCTAGGGCTTGCTGATCAGAAGGTCGGCGGTTCGAATCCCTGTGACGGGGTGAGCTCCCGTTGCTTGGTCCCAGCTTCTGCCAACCTAGCAGTTCGAAAGCACATCAAAATGCAAGTAGATAAATAGGAACCGCTACAGCGGGAAGGTAAACGGCGTTTCCATGTGCTGCTCTGGTTTGCCAGAAGCGGCTTTGTCATGCTGGCCACATGACCTGGAAGCTATACGCCGGCTCCCTCGGCCAATAATGCGAGATGAGCGCGCAACCCCAGAGTCGGTCACGACTGGACCTAATGGTCAGGGGTCCCTTTACCTTTACCTCTCACTTCCATACATCACTACTGGGAAAACCATAGCTTTAACTATATGGACCTTTGTCGGCAAGGTGATGTCTCTGCTTTTTAAGATTCTGTCTAGGTTTGTCATTGCTTTTCTCCCAAGAAGCAGGTGTCTTTTAATTTCGTGACCGCTGTCACCATATGCAACCATGGCAATAATAACAGAGATGAAGTCTTGGTTTTCATTTCATTCCTTCAGGCAGAAGCCTCAACAGGCATTGAATCTAGCGCCATATTTATGTTGTGAAAGAGCACTAGCCACAGTGATCCAGCGTGCAAATACTGGCACCTAGCTGGGTGTCTGTCATATCCGTTGAGAGAAGAGCGCGGCTCATTACGATGGAGGGAATTGTGGTTTGAAGTAGAGCGAAATTAATTGGTCTGCCAACGTAAAGCAAACACTGTCACCTTTCAAACGGCCATCATTTCCCCCGGCCAGTGTTCAGTAGCTGAGCAAATCAATTTTGCACTACCTTGCAGGAGAGTCAAAAGTTCAAACAGCATGCCATTGTTCTGGGGAAAAGGTCTGTTTTACATTTTCATAAAACAGCATAAAACACGCAGGTGCCAAGACCAAGTTGTTCGGTTTCCTCTTGATATTGCAGCCAACAATTACAATGGGTAGAGTGATATATTATAGCATTCTTTTAATAGCTCTTTTTTAAAAAAGCACCGTTCATTTGTTTTCTTTTTAATTATTTCATTTCTCTCGCTCTTCCTCACCCTCCTGCCATTATCTGGTCCTTATGTACACTTTAAGGTGTTTTTTTTTAATGCAACTGATGCTCCTCATGCTCCCCCCCCCCTCCAGCACACACACGATGTCATTGGCATAAAAAAAAAGCCAGCTCATTTTTTCCTCCCGTTTAATTGGGATTCGGTAGGTCTGGGCAAAATCTGAGTTTTAAAAGAAAACAAACCTGTTGCCAGTGACTTATGTGCAGCAGCCGAACAACTCAGTTGTGATATCAGGAGCCTTCCCATTATACCAAGTTCAATGAGGTTTACCTTCCAAGTATGTGGGCATACGATTGCAGCTGAGTGGCTTGTACCCTTGGCAATGAACCCACTGTTGCCAGATCTATTAAGTATTGCAGGTATTAAAACTGTGCAGTTCAAAGTGACTGGAAGCATAAGAACTGACTCCTTTTGGAAAGAAATCATTGTCCGAACCCATAAAAATATCATTCAAGCTTTTAATTGCAGATCTCTTTGAAACAAAAGCGAAACATCCAAAAATATGCCTACAACAACCATATAAGAAATAAGCAAAATAACCAAGCAAACATTAGAAATGACCCAAGAATTGGCCTTACTAAACATGGAAGAAGACAATAATGCCCAATTACACCACAAAGAACTCATAACCCACTTATTACTCTCCGCAACCAGAAGCACCATAACCAGACACTGGAAAGACCTGTCAGGAGTAAGCATGGACCAATGGTACCAAATAGTATGGGAAACAGCCCTACTAGAAAAATTAACCAATAAGCTGAAACTGACACGGGGACAAATAGAAGACAACTTCACCCCGGTATGGCTTCCCTTTATCACATACACAGCCCAACAAGACAACGTCAAGAATCCACCAACAGCATACGAATCAATATGGCTAACCTGATCCAACACACACACACACACACACCCCACTCCCACATGAAACAAAAACCACTACAGCCAACCACAAATGAACAACCATACCCTAGCCTATGTCAACCCCAATCTCTATCACCACCAAAGGAACACAAGGGAACAACAGAGAACCTGCACAAGCGACGCTGACAACCCCCCCCCAACATATATTAAGTAAAATAGAAACATCGTCACCTGACCCCCCCATCTCCCCCCATCTACTTCTATCCCCCTCTTTCTTCCCAATGTCTCAGCAACTGAAACCGATTTGTAAAAATGTTATGAGAGACATTGCATATATTTTTGTAACTCAAGAAAATCTTTAATAATAATAATAATAATAATAATAATAATAATAATAATCAATATCTTGTGCTATCCAGAAAATATGAAACAATTCAAACAGACATATAAGCAAAACACCCCTCTCTCTCTCAGCACCCATTTCACCTGGAGCTGTTTTCCTTGAGAGCTTTGTTTACATCTTCATGCCACACAGTCTTGAGGCAAAAGACCCAAAGGCAACTCACTTCAAAATACCTTTGCAGCCCTGTATAGGGAAGTTTTTTTAATGTTGAATGTTTTATTATGTTTTTATATGTTGGAAGCTGCCCAGAGTGGCTGGGGCAACTAAGTCAGATGGGGGGGGGTATAAAGAACATCATCATCATTATCATCATTATCATTTTTATTATTGAATAGGAGATCCCTATTTCCATTGGAGAAATGTTGGAGGGTTTGATGTTTTATCATGTTCTTAATATTCTGTTGGGAGCCACCCAGAGTGGCTGGGGAAACCCTGCCAGGTGGCTGGGGTATAAGCATTTTATTTCATTTCATTTCATCTCATTTCATTTTCTGGTCCAGGGCTGCATTGCCTGATGCAGATGTTATGGAGAAAAACAGCTGGGTGTCAACAGCATACAGGTGACCCCTCACCCCAAATCTCCTAATGATGTGATTTAACCACCAACCTTCTTCCCAGGAAACTCTGAGAACAGGGGTCTCCTACCAGCTCTCAGCACCCTTAACAAACGACAGTTCTCAGGATGTTGGGGGGACGCCATGACTGCTCAAAGTGCATCTCCCAGAGTTTGTGTTTACATCTCTTGTTTGTTTAGCGCCGAACATGTTCTAAACATCAATGAGCAGCAGCGATGAGTCATTAAATTTGAACAGAGGCATCTCGGCGTCATGAAAACTGCCCATGTGAAAGGGATGGGGATCAGATTAAGCAATAGATTAAGCAATAGAGAGTTGAGACCACAGAACAGACCTTGCATGCTGCCTGACGTCAGAAGCCACAATAGTCATTTCTGTACAGCTACAATTTCCATCCAAGCAAAGGGCAGCCAAGAGTATTTAAACATCTAAGACATAAATAATACTCATTTGCCGTATTGGAGGAAGTGTTTGTACGGAGAGGCAACCCTTAAAATAAAGAATGAGCCATGGATTTTTAGCTATGCTAAGATAGTAGATGCAAACATAATTACAGAGTACATGAAGAACTTCCAGGAGTCTGTAGGTGGTTTCCTTTAAGCTTGCTTTCCGTTTTCTTTTTCTGAGCCCCTTCCTCCTGCCAATTGGCAATTTCCTTTTCTGTTTATGTATCTGTTCCTTTCCAGCTTGGTCTCTCTCATCCACTCACAAACGCGGGCTTAAAAAAACAACAACTGTGCCTGGCATCATCCCATGCCTTTTCCTTCTTGGTCTGAGCTCAATATATGTGCCTTCTTCCTCTTGGCTCTGTGAAGTTATATTCCCATTTGCTGGCTACCGTTTGCTTGGCTCCCTTTGTTCGGTGTCCCCTTCCTTAATTTCCCCCTCCCCATTCTTTAAATGAAAAGATTCCCTCTCTTTCTCTTGTCTCCTAGGGTTGCATTGCTTTGAAGTGAATGAATCAACCACAGAGACACATGGATTAAGCCTCTAATGTCTTGGCATGGCAGTGGATTCCAGCAGCTGCCGCAGGATTCCATGGGCACAGCCTTCCCTAAGGTAGTGGAGCCAGCGGTAGTGGAGTCCGTAACAGCCACCTTCGAAAGATGCACAATGTTATGTACTGAGCTGAATCCTAGAACAATAGGATTCAGAATCAGCGGGAGCTACCCAATCCAACTCCAGGTGGAAGTGAATCCGCAACCTGATTGGCCTGCTGGAGCAGCCAATCAGGCGGCTGGCAGAAGTGAATCTGCTACCTGATTGGCCTGTAGGAGCAGCCAATCAGGCTGCAGGCAGAAGTCAATCCATAATATAATTGGCCCACAGGTGTAGCCCTGAAGTAGCCAATCACGCAAGGCCCATTGTGTAAATAATGTATATAAGCAGATGGTTTGGGGAAAAGAGCCATTCGTCTTCTCTTCTCCTCCTTGATGACTATGAGCTGAATAAAGAGCATGAAATTCACTCTTGACTCCGAGTATATTTCACACAATTTGCCCATTCAAGTCAGTTTCTCAGCAACGGCATCACTCTACGACTCATTGCAGTCTTTTTCTTATTCGTAACCCAGTTCCCAGTGCCCCCCTCCCCACCTCTGCTCCTTGCACAAGATTGTCTCAGCGGATGTACAAAGAAATATTTCTCAGCTAGTCCTCACCTAGTACTCACAGATCCATAAAAATCAAATCAAGGTCTGTTGGGTTGGACCTAAGGTTCATCTAAGTCCACCGTTTGAGAACAACATGTACCTAGATCAGGGATGGTTAATCTATGACCCTCCAGGTGTTGCAGAGCTATCGTGCCCTTCAACATTTCGCTAATGAAAATAGGGGCATCCTAAACACAGGTGGCGCTGTGGGTTAAACCACAGAGCCTAGAGCTTGCCGATCAGAAGGTCGGCAGTTCGAATCCCTGTGACGGGGTGAGCTCCTGTTTCTCGGTCCCAGCTTAGGGCCCCACTGTCTTGGGGGCCCCCAAAAATTTAAAAGGGGGGAATAACGATGTACATTTCCAAAATATAAGATAACAAAAACAAATAAAATAAAACCTACATACAGCAACAATGTTTTCTGTTGTGTAGGCTCCAGTGATGTAAGTAATGAGCCCCGCCTGCTAGTCTGCTCCCTAAAATATCACTGGTTTGCTCATATAGGGTGAGGGACCCAGGTGGCGCTGTGGTTAAACCACTGAGCCTAGGGCTTGCTGATCAGAAGGTCGGCGGTTCGAATCCCTGTGACGGGGTGAGCTCCCGTTGCTCGGTCCCAGCTCCTGCCAACCTAGCAGTTCGAAATCACGTCAAAATGCAAGTAGATAAATAGGAACCGCTACAGCAGGAAGGTAAACGGCGTTTCCATGTGCTGCTCTGGTTCGCCAGAAGCGGCTTTGTCATGCTGGCCACATGACCTGGAGGCTGTACGCCGGCTCCCTCGGCCAATAATGTGAGATGAGTGTGCAACCCCAGAGTCGGTCACGACTGGACCTAATGGTCATGGGTCCCTTTACCTTTACCTTAAACAACAACAACAACAACAACAACAACAACAACAACAACAACCCCACCCATCGGATTAGACTGCCCCAGCCACTCTGGGCAGTTTCTAACATATATAAAAATAAAACAACACATCAATCATTTTAAAACTTCCCTATACAGTGGAACCTTGGTTCTCGAATGGCTTAGTTGACGAACAAATCAGCTCCCGAACGCCAAAAACCCAGAAGCAAGTGTTCAGGTTTTTGAACATTTTTTGGAAGCCGAGCATCCGATGCGGCTGTTGGCTTTTGTTTCTGGGGTGCCTGCACCAATTGGAAGCTGTGCCTTGGTTTTCAAACGTTTCGGGAGTCGGACGGACTTCTGGAACGGATTAAGTTCCACTGTCCAGAACTGCCTTCAGATGTTTTCTAAAGGTTGTATAAGTTATTCATCTCCTTTGTTCGAGGGTTGCATAATTCCATGCCTTCTAACATTTGGGCGTTCCCATCAGGTGTCAAGGAAATAAACAACTATCTGACTTTTAGAAGACATATGAAGGTAACCCTGTATTGGGAAATTTTTAATGTCTAATGCTTTACCATTTTTATGTGCTGTAAGCTGCCCAAAGTGGCTGGGGAAACCCAGCCAGATGTACAGGGTATAAATAGTACTCTTATTCTTATTCTTATTACTCTGGTGAAAATAGGAATGTCCTAAGGAAAAGCGGAACATTCCGGGATAAAATCAGAAACGGGGGTGGCTTTTGTAAATCCAGGACTGTCCCTGGAAAATAGGGACACTTGGAAGGTTTGAACTATGACTCCCATTGGTCCCAAAAAGCATGGCCAATGGCTAGGGAGAATGAATGGGAGTTGTAGTTCAGCAACATCTGGAGTGTCCCCACCCTCAAGCGAGATACTTCTGAAAAGCTCAGGGCTTAAAGGCAGCATTCCTCCTCCACCCCTTGTCTTCCAGCAACAGATGTTCCAATGTCTATAGTCTCTGAACATGAGGTTTCATTGAGTCACCATGACAAATTACTTGAGGATGAGGCTATAGCTCAGCGGTGGAGAACATGCCTCCATGCATTAGGTACCCTGGCATCCCCCAGTGGTACCTTGGTTTAAGAACAGCTTAGTTTATGAACGACTTGGATTAAGAATGCTGCAAACCCGGAAGTTGGTGTTTTCGTTTGTGGACTTTGCCTTGGAAGCAGAACATGTTCCGCTTCCTGTTGAGTGTGTTCCATTTGTAAATTGAGTCCCCCGCTGCTATGGGAAAGCACGCCTTGGTTTAAGAATGCTTTGGTTTATGAACGGACTTCTGGAATGGATTAAGCTCGTAAACCAAGGTACCACTGTATAATTAAAGTTTTGGTAACACCTCCCCCCCTAAAGGTAAAGGGTGAAGGGACCCCTGACCATTAGGTCCAGTCGTGACCGACTCTGGGGTTGCGGCGCTCATCTCGTGTTATTGGCCGAGGGAGCTGGTGTACAGCTTCCGGGTCATGTGGCCAGCATGACAAAGCCGCTTCTGGCAAACCAGAGCAGCACACGGAAATGCCATTTACCTTCCTGCTGTAGTAGTAGCTATTTATCTACTTGCACTTTGACGTGCTTTCGAACTGCTAGGTTGGCAGGAGCTGGGACTGAGCAACGGGAGCTCACCCCGTCACGGGGATTCGAACCGCCAACCTTCTGATCGGCAAGCCCTAGGCTCTGTGGTTTAACCCACAGCTCCACCCGCGTCCCATTTCCCACCCTCCCCCTACATTTCCCAAAAAATATTGGCAGTGTATAGGTTTCATGGCATAAGATGCCTTTTAATTGTTCCATGAGCCAAGTGCTCTCTTTGCAAACATGTTTTCAAATACCGGTAATACGTTTTCAATGTGTGCAGGTAAATTAGAATCAGCACCATATCATATACAGTGGTACCTCTACTTACGAATAACTCTACTTACGAATGTTTCTAATTACGAATGGAGCTCTGTCCGCCATCTTGGATGTGGTTTAGATAGGATTTTTTCTACTTACGAATTTTTCCTCCCAATGCATTCCTATGGGATTCGACTTACAAATTTTTTCTACTTACAAATGTGTGTTTGGAACGCATTAAATTCGTAAGTAGAGGTACCACTGTACAGTAATAATATAAGAAGCCTTACTTCAAGTGCCATTTCTATACTTCAAATTATGGCCGTCCATTTCCTCTCATCTAGTGGCTTCCCTAAAACCAGTGCTTTCCCCCAAGAAAATTAGGTGCCGGAACTCACCATGAAGTTGTTACAGTAAGTCGCCAGGTGACTCGTGGTGGCCCTGAACAGATGCCAGTTTGACAACAGCCATGTTCACCACCCTTGGAGATACTAAAAACTATGCCAAGTGGTCTCCCTAGTTGTTTTGCCCCTGTTTCTGGCGCAGGTCAAATAAATGCACCCCTGCTCCCCTCATTCTCTCAGATTCAGGCAGATGACTAGGGCAGATCAGAAGCTTCAAGCCTGCCGCTGTTACATGGGAGACAGATTGAAGAAAAGAAAATATGAATACAGGCTGAAATATACTCGGAGTCAAGAGTGAATTTCATGCTCTTTATTCAGCTCATAGTCATCAAGGAGGAGAAGAGAAGACGAATGGCTCTTTTCCCAAAACCATCTGCTTATATACATTATTTACACAATGGGCCTTGCGTGATTGGCTACTTCAGGGCTACACCTGTGGGCCAATTATATTGTGGATTGACTTTTGCCTGCAGCCTGATTGGCTGCTCCTACAGGCCAATCAGGTAGCAGATTCACTTCTGCCAGCCGCCTGATTGGCTGCTCCAGCAGGCCAATCAGGTTGCGGATTCACTTCCACCTGGAGTTGGATTGGGTAGCTCCCGCTGATTCTGAATCCTATTGTTCTAGGATTCAGCTCAGTACATAACACCCCTCCCCTCTAAGTTCCAGTCCTGCCCGGGAAGTTGCATTCGTAGTCCCCAAGGTCTGCTGGCCGCCTCCGTGTGCGTTGTGGCCTGGGGTGTTCCTTGGTCGGGGGTTCTGGTTCTGGCTCGTGTTCCGAGGCTGCTGGCTGTGCCGGGGCTGTCTGGTCTGGCGCCACTGAACCACTAGGTTGTAGCTCTGGTTCCGGTGTCCTTCCAGCCTCGGGGCGCCCCTCTGTGCCTACTGCTTCTGCTTCTTCTGCCCACCCCTCTCGCTCTACAGGCCTCACTGCCCTGCTGTCCCCTTGGGACCCCTCTGTCCCGCTCTCCTCCCGGGTTCCTCCTGGGAATCGTCGCCGTATCTGGTCGCAGTGGCGGCGCCAACATTGCCCCCCTTCCGTTAGTACCTCGTACGACACGGGACCGGTCACCTTGGTGACTGTGGCGGGTACCCATGCTGGGGCTGCCCCAAAATTCTTTGCATACACTGGGTCCTGGGCCACAAATGTCCGGGGGTTCCTGCCTTTCCCCACCACTACCTCATCCTGAGCTCTGTCGGGGTGAAGTCGGTCCAGTCTAGTTGCAAGGCGCCGGCCCATTAGTAATTCAGCTGGGCTCCGGCCCGTCGTTGTGCTTGGGGTGCTGTGCTGTGCTAGAAGAAATGCGGCAAGGCGGTATTCCCAGTCCCCTTGTGTCATGCGGCGGAGGCTGTCCTTGGTGGTCCGCACCATGCGCTCCGCTTGGCCATTGGTGGCAGGGTGGAATGGTGCTGAGCGGATGTGGCGGATGGCGTTCTGCGCTGTGAAGGTCTGGAACTCCTCTGACGTGAATGCGGTTCCATTGTCCGAGACGAGGGTGTCAGGGAGCCCGTGTGTCGCAAACAGCTTACGTAGTACCCGGATGGCTGCCGCCGTAGAAGTGGATGGTACCAGTGCGACCTCCAGCCATTTGGTGTAGGAATCCACCACTATGAAGAATGTTTTTCCCTGGAAGGGGCCAGCGAAGTCCACGTGCAAGCGTGACCATGGATGTCGGGCGGACTCCCAGGGCTGGACTGGGGCCCTTGGGGGATCCGGGTGGGATTCTTGGCAGGTCTGGCAGTGTTGGACCCAGGCCTCTATCTCTCTGTCAATCCCCGGCCACCACACATAACTCCTGGCAAGGGCCTTCATCCTCACTACCCCTGGGTGTGTCTCGTGTAGGGCTGTGAGGACCCTTTTGCGGAGGGGCTGGGGAACAACAACCCTGCTTCCCCATAACAGGCACCCCTTGTGGGCCGACAGTTCATGTTTGCGGTTTGTGTAGCCAGCGAATTCTGGCCCGGGGCTGCTGCTGGGCCATCCTCGCCACACCCAGTCCAGGACCCGGGAGATGACCCTATCTTTTGTGGAATGGTGCGCAACTTCTTGTGCCTGAATGGGTCGGTCGGGAAGCAGCTCCAGGGTCATAACCTCTTGCGCAGGCGCTGGGTCGGGGCCTGTTTCTGGTAGTGGTAGCCTGCTGAGGGCGTCTGCGTGGCCCATCGCCTTCCCAGGGCGGTGGATTAGTGCATACTGGTAGCCGGCAAGGAAAATTGACCACCTGAGGACAAGTGGAGACAACACTTGGGGGGTCTGCTTCTCAGGGGCAAACAGGCCAAGCAACGGCTTGTGGTCAGTCACTATGGTAAAGGGCCGCCCGTACAAGAAATCATGGAATTTTTTTACGCCCTTCACGATTGCCAGACCCTCCTTGTCAATCTGTGAGTAGTTTCGTTCGGCTGCAGCAAGCGTCTGGGAGAAGTATGCCACCGGCACCTCTCTTCCATCCGGGAGTTGGTGTCCCAGGACAGCGCCGATGCCATAGGGAGAGGCGTCGCATGCCAGCACCACTGGCAGCCTCTCGTCGAAGTGTGCTAAGACCGAGTTCGAGACGAGCAAGTCCTTGACTGCCTGGAATGCGGCCCTTTGTCGCTGGCCCCACACCCAAGGGGCCCTTTTATCTAGGAGTCTGTGTAGGGGCTCCGCTACCGCTGCCTTATGGGGAAGGAAGGCATGGTAAAAGTTCAATAGTCCCAAGAATGACTGAAGTTCGGGCTTGCTCTTGGGCGCTGGGGCCTCACAAATGGCCCGTACCTTGTCACCGGTTGGATGGACCCCTTCTGCGTCCACCTTAAATCCCAGAAAGTCCACCTGCGGCACTCCCAGTAAACACTTTTCCCGCTTCACCTTGAGGCCCGCCGTCTGGAAACGGTGCAGGACGGAGCGGAGGCGGTCCTCAAATTCCTCTGGTGTGGGCCCGGCGATCAGTACATCATCGAAGAAGGGGGTGACACCAGGAATCCCTTTAAGGAGAGAGTCCATTAGATTCTGGAATATGCCTGGTGCCACGCTAACGCCAAATTGCAGCCGCTTTACTCTGAATGCCCCTCTGTGCGTCACAATCGTCTGAGCCTCTGCTGTGGCTTCGTCCACAGGCAACTGTTGATACGCTTGGGCCAAGTCCAGTTTGCCAAAGATTTTTGACCCAGCCAGGGTGGCGAGGACATGGCTGACCACTGGCACTGGGTATGCATGGGCCGTGAGAGCCTTGTTTATGGTGCATTTGTAGTCTGCACAGATGCGGACCGAACCGTTAGGCTTGACGGGTGTGACAATTGGAGTTTCCCAGGGGGCGTTGGGCACCGGCTCCAGCACTCCTTGCTCCACGAGCCGGTCCAATTCCTCGTCTATGCGGGGTTTCAGGGCAAACGGGACCCGGCGGGCCTTGTGCCTGATGGGTCGTACAGCGGGGTCTAGCTGTAGGGCAATGGGGGGTCCTGTATATCGTCCCAATGCCCCATCGAAAACCCCTGGAAACTCTTTGCATATGGCGTCCACGTCCACTTGTAAGCTAGTGCGGTTCACCCCGGTAACGGCTAGCCCCAGAGGTCCAAACCATGCCAGTCCCAGTAAGCTAACGTAGGGGCCCTTAACTACCAGCAAGTCCAATTGTTGCTTTCGCCCTCGATATTGCACCCTGAAGGTCCCCACCCCCATAGTAGGGACCTTACGTTTCTGGAAGTCCCGGAGGGTGAATGGGGCCGGCCTTAGTTTGGGACCCCCATTAGGGCACAGTTCCCTTAATGTTCGGGCCGAGATTATGGATAGAGTTGAACCCGTGTCCAGCTCCATGCGGCATGGGGCTCCCTCTATCTGTACCTCTATATAAATTTTCTCTGTGCTGGGATGGGGCAACTGGAATACCTGGTAGTCCGTGATCTCCGTCGAGTTGCCTTGGTGCATGGTGCCGTGTGACCTGGGGCTCCTGGGTCGGTCATCTGATGCTTGTCGACGGGTGAGTCGAGCCCGACACACCCGGGCGATGTGTCCCAATTTTCTGCACTGCCTGCACTCTGCGTTGCGGAAACGACAGGTCCTCCTCTCGTGGTTCTCCCCGCAGCTTGCACAGTTCCCTCCTTCTCGTCGAGGCTGCTGTGGTGTGTGTGCTGCTTGAGTGCGCCGCTGTACTCGGTGTACTTCCTCCCTGTCAGATTCGGATTCGTCGGTGAGGTCTTCGTGGTAGACCCTCGGTTGGGATGGCGGGGCCGGTCGTGCCTCTTGCGTTGACCTCTCGGCGGCTTCGGTTGCCAGGGCTTCCTCCAGAGCAATCTGGAACGTGAGGTCTTTTTTGGCGTAGAGGCATCGTTGCAACATCTCGTCCCTCAGGCCACCGACGAGGCGGTCACGAAGCATGTTCTCCAATTCTGAGAAGTTGCATAACCGGGCGGCTTGGCGGAGGGAGGTCACAAACCCAGTTATGGTTTCCCCCGGGGCTTGCCGTTTTGCGTAGAAGGCATTTCGGCAAGCTACCACCGAGGGCTGTGGTGAGAAGTGCTCCTTCAGCCGTTCCATTATTGTTTTGTAAGAGACGGTAGCGACATCTCTAGGTGCAAGGAGAGCCCGGGCGATTTCAAACGTCTCCTCTCCACAGACGCTGAAGAATGTCGCCCTCTTCATGGCATCGTTGGTGACTTCTTTCGCTTGCAGGAGGAAGTTGAAACGGGCGGCGTACCCTTCCCAGTCTCCTGATGCTGGTTTGAATGGCGAGAAGCTGCTGTCGGTTGCCATTCTGGGTTCCTTGGGTCCTGGAGCTGAAGCCTGGATGCACGGTGCGATGCAGCGGTGCAGCAGGTGGCGGTGCTGCGGTGCAGTGCGTGGTGGCGGTCAGCTCAGCAGGATCCCACCTTCGTCGCCAGTGAAATATACTCGGAGTCAAGAGTGAATTTCATGCTCTTTATTCAGCTCATAGTCATCAAGGAGGAGAAGAGAAGACGAATGGCTCTTTTCCCAAAACCATCTGCTTATATACATTATTTACACAATGGGCCTTGCGTGATTGGCTACTTCAGGGCTACACCTGTGGGCCAATTATATTGTGGATTGACTTTTGCCTGCAGCCTGATTGGCTGCTCCTACAGGCCAATCAGGTAGCAGATTCACTTCTGCCAGCCGCCTGATTGGCTGCTCCAGCAGGCCAATCAGGTTGCGGATTCACTTCCACCTGGAGTTGGATTGGGTAGCTCCCGCTGATTCTGAATCCTATTGTTCTAGGATTCAGCTCAGTACATAACACAGGCCCTGCCCTGTAGCTTGACCAATCGCAGCCAGGTAGAGTCAAGAAACAGGGTGGGGGACACTGGCCTACAATGGCACCCACCCACCTGAGAGGTGCCGGAACTGTGCTCCGGCTGAAAAAAAGCATTGCCTATCACCTAGTGAAGGAAATTAGCGGGATTACAAAGTTACATGGGATTTCGGTGGTCGGTGATTTGAATGTGTGCGTCCTTCTCTTTATAGAATAAGTACTTGCCACCTGGGAGCAGAAACTTCCCCAATCTTCCCGCTGCTTTGTCACGTCAGGTGCCATGACGTGAAAGAGGTGTGAGTGAACTTTCAATGCCCTAAAGAAGAGAATGTCCAAAATCATGGCAGGCTCTGCAGTGGGGCGGTAGTCAAAATGAACAAACGTCTCATGATTGGCTGGTCATGGTGTCAATCTGGGCTCCCAAGGGTGGGGATTGGCCGAGGTCCAATAGTGGGTTTGTCCCTCCCTCGGCATCTGAGACCAGTTCTGTCTGTTAAACTGGGGGATTCAAAGAGAGCTTCCTCTTTGTCCAAAGAACGCTCAGATGTGGATGTTCTAACATCCGTTGATTTCTTGCTTTCCTACGTTTCTTTGTTCTGAGAGAGAGCGAGAACGCATATATGTGTATCTCTGCCTTTGGAAATGGGGATGAATCAAAGACCCATTTCTGCAACCTGGTAAGATGAAGATGCTTTTGAACAAACAACCTCATGGGCCAGGTAGTGTAGGAAGCTTGTATGGTTAAACTGGTATCTTTAAAAAAAAGTATCAAATTTCCTTAAAGAAATATAAATTATTTTTTAAATTGTCTTCTATGCCATGAATTCATTCCCTCTCAGGCTGCCCATGACCACTTTAGCAAATATGCTACTGATTGGACAATGAATGAAACTAAGGGCCATTTTTCGTTCTTTTATAAAGACACATATATCTAAATGTGCGTTTTATTCAGAAAACTGCTGTGTGCTGAGGTTCAAGCCTTGCAGCCAATCTGACATTTTAATTCCCAAAGGACATTACAGAAATATCATTTTGCAGATGGTGGGCCAGGGATGAGGCTTGCCTGACTTCTGGCAGAACCAAGTCCCATAAGTGGATAGACCTATATATTTTTATTTTATGATATGCCAGCCATGCTGGGCAGCTTCCAACACATAAACAGTAAAAGCATAATAAAATGTCAAGAATTAAAAACTTCCCTATACAGGGCTGCCTTCAGATGTCTTCTAAAAAACGTGTAGTTATTTATCTCTTTCCGTAGTTATTTATCCCCTTGGCATCTGAAGAGAGGGTGTGTCACAGAGAGGGTGCCACTACTGAGAAGGCCCTCTGCCTGGTTCCCTGTAACTTCACTTCTCGCAGTGAGGGAACCGCCAGAAGGCCCTCGGTGCTGGACCTCAATGTCCCGGCTGAACGATGGGGGTGGAGATGCTCCTTCAGGTATACAGGGTCAATGCCATTTAGGGCTTTAAAGGTCAGCACCAACACTTTGAATTGTGCTCGGAAACATACTGGGAGCCTGTGTAGATCCTTTAGGGCCAGTGTTATATGGTCCCGGCATTCAGTGCTTAGTTAAGTCCCTTCTGGTGTTGTGCCCATCCCAGCTGCATAGCTCTGCCCCAGCTCCTGCAGTCCAAAAGCACACCAGTGCAAGTAGATAAATAGGTACCACTGCGGTGGGAAGGTAAATGGCATTTCCGTGTGCTCTGGTTTTCGTCACGGTGTCCCGTCGCTTCAGAAGCGGTCTAGTCCTGCTGGCCACATGACCCAGAAAGCTGTCTGCGGACAAACGCCGGCTCCCTCGGCCTGAAAGCGAGATGAGCGCCGCAACCTCATAGTCGCCTGTGACTGGACCTAACTGTCCAGGGGTCCTTTACCTTTTGTTACTGACATTCAGTGCACAACTCCCCTGCTAGGGTATCGTCAGAAGGAAAGTATATTCACGGCAGCCTACAAACGGCTGCTGCTTAGCTAACTGCAGTGTCTCCTGGCAAATGGCTTCCAGGTCTGGTGGAGTTTTGCACTGGAAAACTACTGTGCTCTTTCCAACCAGCCCATTCATGCAGGCGGGCGGGGGGAGGAGGAAAACAAGCCGCGTTCTGCAAGGATCCCACAGTGACTTCTGTTGTGCTCCAGGCCTTGGGGGGTGGGGATGTCTGTCAGCTTCATAATCAGATTGTTTGTCCTGTGGCCTGCTTTTCCACAAATGCATAGGTGGTGCAGAATGTCAAGCCTGGTCAGGGTCATGAGAGGACACCCCTTATCTGTACCCCAGCTGCGTCGGCACTGGCTTCCTATATAGTCTTCCGAGAGGAATTCGAGTGGCTGGATTTCACAGGCTCTTTCGAGGGATGAGTAATGGCATCTCCAGCTGCATCTCTGCTGTCAGTTCCTTGTCGCTCTTGCAGCGGCCATGGGGGAAACCTTCCCTCCCCCTGGAAGTCTGCTACCGAGCACCGGGCCTAGCAAACGGAAAAGAAGCAGCGATGCTTCTCACACGGGAAGATACTGTAAATGGCTCCTGGCTCTTTCTCCCTCTGTGTCTTCCTTTTCCATTAAGTGGGACTGTAAAAGGATGAAATATGGCTGCTCAGAGGAACCATGCGATCCTCAGACTAAACACAGCGGTCTGTCTCTCTTAATGGATTTGCCGGCTTTGTTTAAAGAACTTGAAAGCTCATTTGTTGCTGCAACCTAACCCCTCCACTTCTCATTTCCCTTTCTAAGTTTGGCAGAGGGAACCAGGTCCTCAAGTCTCTCCTCGACGCTGGAGAGAGCAACCCAGAGCTCTGCCACGGGGAGGTTGTGGTTCAAGGAAGGAATTAGGGGCGCCAGCTCCTGGGGGCTGAGCCCTTTTGCCCCCCAATATTTTGGGGGTAGAGACCAGGGCCCCCCAATGTCCCAAAAGTGCAGAGGCAATGCGCAGAGCAGAGCGCAGAGTGGATCCAGTGGCCAGGTCCTCTCCTCCTGCAACGGAAGGGAAGGAGGGCAGAAGCAGACTCCCGCTGGTGGCAGCTCCAAGAGGAGGAGAGGGAGGAGCCGCCAGCCATTGAAGTTGTGCAACCATTGTGTTTAGCTCCGCCCTGGCTCCTCCTGCCATCTTGACATCACTCACATGACATTGGCCCCTTCCAGTTGCCCTTGGAAGCTGGTACCTCTGAAAGGAACTCAATGTAAGCTGCCCGTTTCTCTCCAATTTCCAGTAGGCTGTTGTTAGTCTTACCAGTTTCTGTAATGACCCTAAATCAGGCATAGGCAACCTTGGCTCTCCAGATGCTTTGGAACTACAACTCCCATGATCCTTAGCTATCAGGGCCAGTGGTCAGGGATCATGGGAGTTGTAGTTCCAAAACATCTGGAGAGCCAAGGTTGCCTATGCCTGCCCTAAATGTTGTTGCAAGGATATAATAAAGCTAACGTACCCGTATACAATTTCCATGACAGCAGGCTATAAATTTAAAGAAATATTTGAGGGGCCTCACAAGGACCAGGTGCAATGAATAGGATGGTCTTCTGCAGGATCATGAGACAGAACAGACCCTAGTTTGCAGGATGAAGCAACAGAAGGCAGGCCTATTCTCAGCTGGAAAAGGAGTACCTTAGCTCCAACCCACAGTAACTGGAAGCAATGTTTAACTCTGTCATTATTCATTACTATACCAAGGCAGATGGTTTTAAAAAAATTAGACCTCACTGATGTTGCTTGTGCATTTTGGAGTCCTACCTATTCACAGGACAAAATTAGAGGTGGTCTCTTTTAGGGCTGGGTGATATATCAACATATTGTCCAAAATCGGTTTGAACTCCATATTGTGATCTTTGTTTCGTAATTTTTGACCTGCCAATATATCGTGTGAATCATGATGTGTGTGCGTTTGTGCTATGCAGAAATCATGATGCGGAAAAAATCGTGAAGCCGGCCAGTGCCTCTACGTGGTTCCATCCTTATTTCAGAAATTATGATATATCAGTCTATTGCAATGTTTCGCTGGTGATATATCACATTGTTGAAAACCAGTTATCACCCAGCTCTACGGTTCGCCTCTACATAATTCCATCCTTATTTCAGACATGGCATTTGGGTAGATCGTGATGTTTAGTTGGTGATATATGGCGATGTTGAAAACCAGATCTTGCCTGGCCCTAGTCTCTTTAAAGGAGGAGGAGGAATTTGCACTTTAAGCAGAGTGGGTGGGTTTCTTCCCACCCACCCCCACCCCAGGACCTTTTCTGACACAAGCCTTGGCCAACTCTACCTCCAAAGCAGATTGGAGATCCAGTGTTAGCACAAGGAAACAAGGATCCAAAGGGCCAGAGGCAGATGGCAGGGTCCAAGGCAGTCCTTCCATACCAAGTTGGCAAGGTCAAGAAAGCAGATCCATCTTTGTAGCTCCTTATTGGGACTTTTTGCTCAGCTGGAGCAGCTTATAAGACCTTGTGTGTCTAATTGGCTTGTGGAAGCAGAAGACTGTACTTGATTGGCTAACTTGATTGATTAATATAGGAAATTTATCCTATACCCATTGAATGCTTTTGCATCACTCTGGGCGATTTAAGAACAACTGAAAACAAAATAAAACAGTCTAAGAGATTCTTGTACCATGGAAGGAGTGGCTTCTATTACAATTGGAGGAAATGTGCACTGACAAAATAATTCTGGAAATCAATCAAGACTCAAATGTCATATTGGGGTGTATTGTACCATTCAACCCAGTGTGTCCCCCCCCCCCCGTTAAACTAGGTGAGATTTCATAATTTCTGGACTCGCTGAGTTTCAGTAGAAGACATGTGGCATTTAAATGTCTCTTCATTTCTGCATAGCCGCTTAAAATAATATTTGAGTAGGCTGAAAGCCTAGGGAGAAATGAGTAGATTAGGCTGTTAGTCTTCACTGAAGCTTGGTATTTGTCTATTTTGTTTGCCAACAGGTATTCTGATATTGCTTATTCAGTTAAAAGAGATTTTCTTTTGTGCATTGAACCCTACTCCCTCCTTCCACCTCCAGTAACACACACACACACACACAAGATGATAGATAGAACGCCTACTTTTGGGACGTGCTTGAGGGGATTCCTTCCAGATACCTTGAGACGGATCTGACCAATAATCCCGCTTCTCTAGAATCATGAGAAATTGGTTGGTTCAAAAGGATAGTTATCTCTCTTCAGGCTTCTATTTCACTTGGGTGACCTGATGCACTGTAGATTACCTGCTTCTGAAAAGCTCCGGCAGACTGTAAATAAGATTTTTGGCGAGGGCTCTCGGGCATCTCAGCTTTCACAGAACACAGGCCCCCTTTCGAGAAATATCTGCCCTTCGAGTGACTGCAGTTTGGCCTCGTTTGGTTATGGGGTTAAAAGAAAAGAAAAGAAAAGAACCATATGTTCACTTCTCCGGAGTGAGTGGTAAAGATATTCCAGAGGCAGCTGTTACAGGCATAGTTCTTTGGGGAAGGAAAAGAATAATATTGGCGACAGATGATCTTTTTTCTCAAAGAAGTGCACTACATTTATAAATATAGAAATTGAGCATGAGGAAGCAGGCAAGCGCTGATAATCTGTAAAGTAGCATTAATGCCTCCCAGACCAAATGTCCCACTTTTCCTTAGGATGTCCCTGTTTTCATCAGAGAAAGAAAGAACCATAAAATTGTAGAGTTCGAAGGGACCCCAAGAGTTATCTAGTCCCACCCCCTGCAATGCAGGAATCTCAGCTAAAGCATGTTGGAGAGTACGGTAGGATATCCCTATTTTCATTGGAGAAATGTTGGAGCCTATGGAGTTATGCAAGGGACGCGGGTGGCGCTGTGGTCTAAACCACTGAGCCTAGGGCTTGCCAATCAGAAGGTCGGCGGTTCGAATCCCTGCGACGGGGTGAGCTCCTGTTGTCCGGTCCCTGTTCCTGCCAACCTAGCAGTTTGAAAGCATGTCAAAGTGCACGTAGATAAATAGGTACTGCTACAGCGGGAAGGTAAACGCCGTTTCCATGTGCTGCTCTGGTTCGCCAGAAACGGCTTTGTCGTGCTGGCTACGTGACCCGGAAGCTGTATGCTGGCTCCCCCGGCCAATAAAGTGAGATGAGCACTGCAACCCCAGAGTCATCCGCGACTGGACCTAATGGTCAGGGGTCCCTTTCCCTTTACCTATGGAGTTATGCAAGCCAAGGAGATAAGTAACTACACAACCTTTCGAAGACATCTGAAGGCAGCCCTGTATAGGGAAGTTTTAAAATGTCTGATGTTTTATTATATATTTTTTATATGTTGGAAGCCTCCCAGAGTGACTGGGGCAACCCAGTCATGTGGGTGGGGTATTAATAATAATAAAAATAATAGAATAGGATGTCCCTATTTTCATCAGAGAAATGTTGGAGGGTATAATCTTGTATTATATATATACCATGTTAAAAGTATCTGTAGAGCACAAAGAATATTGGAAACTGTTGTTTGTTCAGGGTGCTGGGAATTTTAGCTCTTTGAAGGGTAAGATACAGTTCCCAGGATTATTATTTGGGGGGGGGCTGGGAGTTCTTTAAATGTATGGTGTGTATAGAGGTCCATTGAGCATCCGAACTGGGCCTAAGTAAGTTCTTTTCACCCCCCCAAAGCCATTGGTTTTCTTTATGTACGGCCATGCTTGTGACCAAAACTTTCAGCATTCAGCACCAGGTCTGTTTGCAATTTCAACATTTCCCTTTATTCTGTAGAAGAAGCCAAAATGGCAGGCTTTGAGGCAGAGGTGGAGAGAACAATGGAGGGAGGAGGAGGAAGTTGGGAAGAAACACAGAAAAATACAAGAAGCTAGAAGAATAAATACATTTAAGATCTCTCTGCCCAAAGAAGCGAAAAGTTTTCCATACACATTTTCCTGAAGTAACGTAGGATCTGGCTTTGCAGCCTTACAGCTGGCCTGTATTTAAACGATTAAGGAAAAAGCCGCTGATTAACCTCTCTTGGCTCAGAAGCTGACATACAAGCGTATTTGTTACTTGTTTGAAAATGATCTAAAGTCCTGGCTCCATGCAGAAGAAGCGCTACGGGGCGTGAGGCTAAGCCGGGGTCATGTGGAGTTACTGTTCCTCTTAGGACCGTAAGCAAAAACTGTGGCTGAGCATTCATCAGTGGAGAACGCTACTTGAGAGAGGTAGTCCAGGGGGAACCAGCCAATCTCTTAATGGGGTTGTGAGGGAAAGGAAAGGAGATATATATATATATGGAGATATTGATTTGCTAAAAGCAAGAGATACCCAGGTCCCTCCTTTGAATGTATAAAAAACACCTATATTTCCAGACCCCCCAAAGATCCCTGTTTTCCAGAGACAGTCTCGGATTTACAGAAGCCATCCCAGTTTCTGATTTGATCCCAGAATGTCCTGCTTATCCTTAGGACATCCCTATTTTCATTGGAGAAACGTTGGAGGTTATGAAGTTATGCAACTCATGAGCCAAGGAGATACAGCCTTTAGAATACATCCCCTGCAAAATAGAATTTTTGGATGTTTAATGTTTTATGGTGTTTTTGTATCTGTTGGAAGCCACACAACAACAACAACAACAACAACAACAACAACAACAACAACAACAACAACAACAACTGTTGTTGTTGTTTTAGGACACCCCTATATTCACAACACGGGTGGCGTTGTGATCTAAACCACAGAGCCTAGGGCTTGCCGATCAGAAGGTTGGCTGTTTGAATCCCCGTGACGGGGTGAGCTCCCGTTGCTCGGTCCCAGCTCCTGCCAACCTAGCAGTTTGAAAGCATGTCAAAGTGCAAGTAGATAAATAGGTACCGCTCCAGCGGGAAGGTAAACGGCATTTCCGTTTGCTGCTCTCATTCGCCAGAATTAGCTTAGTCATGCTGGCCACATGACCCGGAAGCTGTACGCCATCTCCCCTGGCCAATAAAGCGAGATGAGCACCGCAACCCCAGTATTGTCCACGACTGGACCTAACGGTCAGGGGTCCCTTTACCTATATTCACTTTATTATTATTTAAGATGCCCCTCTTCCCCCCCCCCTCAGTGGGAGAAGGATTCCGGTCCCTATACAGTGGTACCTTGGTTGTCGAATGGCTTGGCTCCCGAACAAATCGGCTCTCCAACACCACAAACCCGGAAGTGAGTGTTCCAGTTTGCGAACGTTTTTCGGAAGCCAAATGTCCGATGCAGCTTCCGCTTGAGTGCAGGAAGCTCCTGCAGCTGATCGGAAGCCGTGCCTTGGTTTTCGAACTGTTTCGGGACTTGAACGGCCTCCCAGAACAGATTAAGTTAGACAACCAAGGTACCACTGCATCGTTCTCCCTGTGGCTGGAAATCAGATGAGAGGCACTCCAGTTTTTGAACGGCAAACAGCCGAAAGGGAGAGAATTGGACACCGTCTTGTCCCTGCGGCTGTGTCAGTCAAATTTGCAGCTTCCTTGCAAATTCAGGGGTGGAAGGGAAGCTGTGAAGAGGCCGATAATGTAGCTGCTTGTAGTCCCTCTAGCTCGGCTCCTAGTTCCTGTTATAGTTATAGTTCATTTTATTGTTATTTCCTCAGGAGGTTATTTTTTTTTTTAAAAAAAAATACCCCCTGGCCTAAAAAGGTGATGATGCACATGGAGCCAAATGATTTGCTGCCTGTCTGAAATGCAGCAGCTGTCCGAAGCTGGTCGACTCATCCTTCTCCAGCAGGTGCAGTTGCAGCTGGTAGAAATGGCAAGATATTCTTGGGTAAGGACGCTCTGACACATTGGAATGGGCTGTTCTTTCTTCCTCTGTGGGATATGCAGTGATCCAAGGGTCCATGCCTATTGATCAATTCTGTTCAAAATGATGTAGCACCAGGGAGGACCCGATTTCGCCCTGTCAAAGGCACCTTGGAAACAATTGGAAAGGACCTTTCGCAAATGAGCTAGCAGGGCTTTTTCTTGTCTCTTTTTGTTGTTGTTGTTTACTCGTTTAGTCGTGTCCGACTCTTCGTGACCCCATGGACCATAGCACGCCAGGCACTCCTGTCTTGCACTGCCTCCCGCAGTTTGGTCAAACTCATGTTCGTAGCTTCGAGAACACTGTCCAACCATCTCGTCCTCTGTCGTCCCCTTCTCCTAGTGCCCTCAATCTTTCCCAACATCAGGGTCTTTTCCAGGGAGTCTTCTCTTCTCATGAGGTGGCCAAAGTATTGGAGTCCAGTGAGCACTCAGGGCTGATTTCCTTAAGAATGGATAGGTTTGATCTTGTCTCTTTTATATAATATAATAATAATAATAATAATAATAATAATAATAATAATAATTTATTATTTATACCCCGCCCAGTCCAATGCTATGCATGTTTATTTGGAGGAGGAGGAGGAGGAGGAGGAGGAGGAGGAGGAGGAGGAGGAGGAGGAGAAGAAGAAGAAGAAGAAGAAGAAGAGGAGGAGGAGGAGGAGGAGTTTGGATTTGATATCCCGCTTTATCACTACCCGAAGGAGTCTCAAAGCGGCTAACAATCTCCTTTCCCTTCCTCCCCCACAACAAACACTCTGTGAGGTGAGTGGGGCTGAGAGACTTCAGAGAAGTGTGACTAGCCCAAGGTCACCCAGCAGCTGCATGTGGAGGAGCGGAGACTCGAACCCAGTTCCCCAGATTACGAGTCTACCGCTCTTAACCACTACACCACACTGGCTCTCCCTCTGCGTGTACATGCTAGCAAGTAGGAATGCAGAGGGTTAAAGCCTTAAATGCACTGTGTTTTCCACTTCCAGGAAAAGAATTCCCAGCAATTTGGAAACTTTCCAGCTCTACTATCACCTGAGTATTTCAGACATCTGTGGTAGGGACCCCCAAATCTCTTGGAAGATAATTCACTGTTTCTTGACTTTTAAAAATCATTTCCCTTCTTCGCCCAATCCCAGCCCCCAAACACAATCCCTTTCCCTTGTTATTCCCCAAAAGCCCAGCCGTAGCCATCTGTTTGGCAAATGAATGCACCTGAAAGGATATTACATAAGCACCTAGTTAGTTGCTAATCCTAGATTTTAAATTTCTTTTACAAGTGTCTTAAAATTACAAATTGTGCTTAAATAGGATTAGACCAGGAGGGGCGGGGGGTGGAATTAAGGAATACAGTTCTTTCCAAACACACTGTCATTGTATATTCATGAATGTAGCCCAAGTCATTGCATCTTTTTACTTTGATTTAAGTCCAGTTCATTCTTGGTGGATAATAATAATAATGATAATGATAATTTACTGTATATTCCTGCGTATAAGACTACTTTTTAACCCAGGAAAATCTTCTCAAAAGTCGGGGGTTGTCTTATACGCCGTGTCGTATTTCTTATACGGCAAGTATATCCCAAACTCTATATTTTAACTGGAAAAGTTGGGGGGTCATCTTATAAGCCGGAATATACGGTATACCCCACCCATCTGGCTGGGTTTCCTCAGCCACTCTGGGCGGCTTCCAACAGAATATTAAAATAATTATCAAATATTAAAAGCTTCCCTAAACAGGGCTGCCTTGAGATGTCTTCTAAAACTCTGGATGAGTTACCCCAAGAGATGGGAGTGCAACCCTGAATCTCTCCTCGTTGGTGTTGCATACCATCAACCATGGTATCCTTCTGGACCATCTCACGGGAGCATAAGAAGACACTTTGACAGATTTTGTCATTCCTGGGAGCTAACCTTCCAAGTCCCGGACTGCAGAATCCAGGATCGGCAGCCGTGTGACACCGGAAGTTGCGTCGACGTAACTTCCGGTGTCGCTGTGCCCTTCTACGGGCACAAAAAATGGCCGCCGCCGGCTTCAAAAGTCGCTTCTACGCATGTCCGGAAGTGCGTCGACGCAACCTCCAGTGTCGCTCTGCCCATCTATGGGCACCAAAAATGGCCGCCGCCGACACCGGAAGTCCTGTCTACGCACTTCCGGACATGCGTAGATGCGGCTTTTGAAGCCCCTGGCGGCCATTTTGGGTGCCCATAGAAGGGCAAATCAGAAAGAAAAAAAATGACCGCCGGCAGGTGAAAATAACGGAGAAAAACGGGAGACGAAGTGATACGGGGGACCACCAGGAAAAGGTAAGTAAAAACAGGGGTTTCCCGGGAAAAACGGGGTACTTGGCAGCTATGCCTGGGAGGTAGGTCCCAGATAGTGGTTCTCCTCCAGGGCCATCGACTTATGAGGTGCTGCAGGGTTCCATATTGTCCCCGTATGCTTTTCAGTCACTCTGCTGTCCAGAGATTTGGGCAACAGTAGACTGATGGCACTCATCCCTCTATCTCCCCTTTTCGCCAGAGCCTAAGGATGCGTTGGGAACCATAAACTAATTATCTACCAGCTGCGAGGGACTGGATGTGGGAAAACATAGGAAGTGAATCAAAAGGACCGCTGGATCATCAGGTAACCAGTTCTTGTGTGGACAGGCGGAGCCCCCCCCCCAACCCCAGGTGACCCCCGAGCGGAATAATGACTCAAGACAACTTGCTATGGGATTAAAATTGGCTACAACGTTATTGAGATTCAGATGTAGGGAGACCTTGGCTCAGGCATTGGGCGTTTATCCCTCTCGCAGTCCCCAGCTGGGGATCTGGGAGACTTCAGGGTTATCCAGAATGTGTGGGGATTGGGCTGGCTCTGGGGAACATATATTCAAGCAGAGAGCCCGCCCCTCATTCGCCGCTGCTGGAGGGGAGAGCAATGGCAACCTTTTGGCATATGGCCAATGCCTCCCCTCAAGACCCCTTTAATGGGGAACCCTGCTGTCGCCGCCGCAAAGTGGGCGTGGGACACAGCTCCATGCCCCCCTCCCCAATTAGGAAGATAGACTGGGATTCCGCCCAAGGCCTGAAACCGCCAAAGTTGTGACGTTTTGCTACACGAAAGGCGAAACCTGCCAATGCAGGAAAATTCCTTTCCGGCCCTTCAACAGTGGCCCTGACGTAGCAGCGCCCGTGTACCTGTGGAAAAGAGGTTAACCTGCAAAAGAAGACTTAAATGAGGGTGTGGAGGGTGGGAGAAGCTCTGGAGCCGACTGCCGCTTCCCAGGTAAGATTCACCGTCTGTTGTGTGGGCTGTATGGTCCCTCCCCTTACCTGGCCGATCCCCTGGCAACGCCTCCCCAGGCGGGATTGGACGATTGGCTGGGGTAGGCGGAGACCCCAGGCATCCAGCCTGGGGAGGATGCAGACAGTCCGAACTACCAGGTAGCCGCTCTGGGATCCAGGGGGCTGCGCGCGACCATGCAAAAGTCGCCCCCCCCCATTTAATGTGGGGAGCGGTCATTCTGGCAATAGGTGTACAGCTTGTTTTAGACGTGGTCAGAGCCACAGACTTTGGCCACAGGCTGTGGGTGCCCAGCATGCTTTTGGGGGCATCTGCCTTTGCCACAGGGCCTCTGTTGGTGCCCTCCACCTTCTGCTGATTGCGTTCTAACCTGTTTATTTACTTTCATTTGTTTTCCATGTGTCTGTCTGCAACATTTATTGTTTGCTTCTTTAACTTCTTTGAACAAAACCAGGCCCTAATTTAAAACATGCCAATAATAGGAACCCAGCCTTACTGCAAATCCCGCAGGAGGTAAACACTCGGCCCCATCACCAATAGCCTAATGTTTCATCTAGTGGAAAGCAAGAAACAAACTTCTGCCTTGGCGATAGGGCCTGGGATTTGAATCTGCCACTCTGCTCCACACCAATTCAAGGGACGATTGACTTCTCAGTTATTATTATTTTTTAATTTGTCACTATGCAAGTAATTGGTGTGCATATATATATAGATATACAACAAAGTAAGTAATCAGCTACATTAGTGAAGAAACAGCAATTTTAATGCACTATAAACATTCAACATCAGAAGGCGCAAGAGAGCAGGAATTTTAAAATGTATGATTTTCCATAGAGATTTCTTTCTTTTATTAAACCGATCAAATTTCTGACGTATTTATAGCAGGTTTTTCCCTGTGTCTAGATCCACCCTAAGTTAGCAATCAATAGTAAAGCAATAGTCATATCAAAAACCAGCAGGCCATGCGATAAAAAACTTATCACAAAGAGGAAGAGCTTCCTGCCTCCCAAATGACAGCAGGGGACAGGATTTTACGGATTTCATTCAGCAGAGTGTCCTAGTATACCCCGTGAAGAGGCTTAGGATCAAACGCAGGGCCGTCTTAAGTATATTTGGCGCCCTGGCACCGTGGTGCAATGGATCCCTCCGGCGCCCCCGCTCCGCCCCGTTTCTTAGCGCGTTGGGCGGGCGGAGCTGCGCGGCGGGTGGGCGGGTGCAGCTCCGTGGCGGGCGGGTGCAGCTGCACAGCGCCCCCTGGTGGGCGGGTGCCCTGGTGCCCTGCGGCACCCAGCCTGGCCGTAGGGCCGGCCCTGATCAAACGGCACACCAGGGCACGTTTGCTCAGAAATTATTATGCTACTTCCCTCATCCCGGCAGTTCTCTGGCCTTCACCTAGAGTCTGATATTTCCACAAGTAAAAGTGTCTTTTATTATGTATGCATGAGGACTAAACTGAAATAGATATAAATACATATGAATAGCATGGCCCCAGAAGCAAGAAGCAACAAGGCAGCTTCTAGAAAGGTTGGCTGAGACAAATTGGCAGATGCTGCTCTGTAGTGAAGACCGTCTCCAGATGCCATCCATTCTGGAGCAGAGTTGAATACAGTCTCATTTTGCAGTGCTTCTTTGAATAGCTGGTCTGGATTTTGTGCCTTCCTTAAGAAGGGCGAATGGCAGGGCGTCTGTGGTTTTGTGGATACACTTAGGAATGGGATGTCTTTTGCGGGGTCCTTAGAAGGAAGAGGCCAGTGAGGTCTTTTCAAGTTGAGTCTGGGAAGGGATTTTCCCCTAAGAGCTGGGTGAGTGAGGTGATCTCCAGAACCACAAGGTATAGGAGGACACTCTCCCGGGTGCTTTTTGGAATGCGGGGAAGCATGTTCTCCTCTAGGGTGCTTTTTGGTGGGTGAAGAATCTCCTTTTGCGTGCCTTGGGGACGAGAGGTCTTCAGGGCGCCCTTTGACCTTTATTGAGTGAAAAACAGAATGGAAAGGTGTCTTACAGCAAGGACATTCCGCCTTGGTTTCCAACAAGTCCTGTGTGCAAGAAAAGCAGAAGCTATGTAAACAAGGGTTTACATATAGCATATTGCCAAAAGTTCTCAAACAGAGAGGGCACGTGGAATATTGAGACGCATCAGGCGCCCTTATTGTCTGGTGCAAATCCTTTGTGCCAGCTTTGGGCGAAGGGCTTTTGGCCTCTGTCATCTCCTCCTTTAGTGACACTGGATCTGTAAGGGAGAAGAGGAACATTTTAGCATCTGCAGTGCTATTGAGAAGGTTCAGAACAAGGTTGGGAAACCTGTGGCCTTCTGGGATATTGCCGCGTTGCAACTCCTGTCATCTCTGGACTTTAGCAATGCTGACTGGGGCTGAGCAATTTGGCGTGTTAACCAGGCCCATCTCAGGAACCTTTACAGTGACCCATTGAACAACATCAGTATTCCCAACTGATGACCTGAAACTTAAAGATAGTGGCTTGTTGAAGGGTGAGGCAAGATTTGAATCCAAAGCTTTCTGGTTCATATAATTAATAGCAATAATAATAATAATAATAATAATAATAATAATAATAATAATAATTTATTATTTATACCCCGCCCATCTGGCTGGGTTTCCCCAGCCACTCTGGGCGGTTTCCAACAGAAATATTAAAATACACTAATTTCTTAAAGATTAAAAGCTTCCCTAAACAGGGCTGCCTTCAGATGTCCTCTAAAAGTCTGGTAGTTGTTTTCCCTTTTTGACATCTGGTGGGAGGGCGTTCCACAGGGCGGGTGCCACTACCGAGAAGGCCTTCTGCCTGGTTCCCTGCAACTTGGCTTCTCGCAGTGAGGGAACCGCCAGAAGGCCCTTGGCACTGGACCTCAGTGTCCGGGCAGAGCGATGGAGGTGGAGACGCTCCTTCAGGTATACTGGACCGAGGCTGTTTAGGGCTTTAAAGGTCAGCACCAACACTTTGAATTGTGCTCGGAAACATACTGGGAGCCAATGCAGGTCTTTCAAGACCGGTGTTATGTGGTCTCGGCGGATGCTCCCAGTCACCAGTCTAGCTGACGCATTCTGGATTAATTGTAGTTTCTGGGTCTCCTTCAAAGGTAGCCCCACATAGAGCGCATTGCAGTAGTCCAAGCGAGAGATAACTAGAGCATGCACCACTCTGGCGAGACAGTCCGCGGGCAGGTAGGGTTTCAGCCTGCGTACCAGATGGAGCTGATAAACAGCTGCCCTGGATACAGAATTGACCTGCGCCTCCCTGGACAGCTGTGAGTCCAAAATGACTCCCAATATTATTATTATTTATTATTTATTATTTATTATTATTTCTTCAGTTGTTTTAAATGATAAAAAGTGTCTCAAACCGGTTTTACAAAAGTAAAGCACAACACACAAAAACAGTCTAAAGCCAGAAAATTTTGAAACAGTGATAATACAGAAATAGAGTGGTACCTTGGGTTAAGAACTTAATTCGTTTCGGAGGTCCGTTCTTAACCTGAAACTGTTCTTAACTAGAGGCGTGCTTTCACTCATGGGGCCTCTTGATGCCGCTGCACCGCCGGCAAACAATGTCCGTTCTCATCCTGGGGCAAAGTTCTCAACTTGAGGTAACTCTTCCAGGTTAATGGAGTTTGTAACCTGAAGCGTTTGTAACCTGAGGCGTTTGTAACTCAAGGTACCACTATATACAAATGCTCACTCAGCAACATATTAATAAGGGCCAAGTCTTACCCACCCCACTAAAAGGCGAGCGCCACCATAGGAGACATAATTTATTAACCAGTGGCCTGGATTAGTCTGGTGCCTAAAACTAACAAAGAGGCCACCAGGTGTGTCTTCCTGAGAGAACATCCCACGGATTGGGGAGCACCAATGATAAGGCTTGTTCTCAGGTAGTCACCCTTTACACCACTCTTGGACTAGACTCAAACCTCAATCTCCTAGAGGCTGCACTACACTATTGCCACCCAACAGCATACCCTCCAACAATTCTCCGATGAAAATAGGGACGTCCCATTCCATAGTGATAATTTTTACTATTTATACCCCACACATCTTACTGGGTTGCCCCAGCCACTCTGGGAAGCCTCCAACACACACACACACACACACACACACACACACACACACACACACACATATATAACATTATAATACATTAAACATTAAGTAAACTTCCCTATACAGGATTGCCTTCAGATGGCTTTAGGGTTGGATAACTCCATACCCTACAACTTTTCTCCAAGGGAAATAGGGACGTCCTCAGGAAAATTGGGACATTCCAGGATCAAATCAGAAACTTCCTTAAATCAGCAGCATCCCTGGAAAATAGGGACACTTGGAGGGTCTGCAATAGCACCCAGACAGAAATTCAGGACAAATGTAGGCTTTTGTACAGGCAAAGCTTCTAAGGCCTTATTTAGCTTTATATTTTAATAGCAGCCTTCTGGAATTCGAAGAAAGCAGAAACTCTCTGTAGTTTTGAAAGATTCAGTCTGCCATCTTGGTTCAAAATGGCACCCGGTTGTATCCAAATACAGATGAAAACCAGCTCCTTGATCTCAAGAACCATCGAGCAAGATTTGGTTACAGTATCTTAAGAGCTGTCCGAACGCATAGAGAACAGACAACTTTCCAAAATGTACAGTAGGTTTAGTACTTAGTTGCTATCCATTACCATTGCAAATAAACAACTTACCCCATGTTCATTCATCCCAACTTAGTCTTCCGTCCTCCCTTCTCCTCCCCTTCAACACAACCCTTGAAATTTCAAACCCACCCTAAAAGGTTCAGTTAAATTCTACGTATTCATTATTGAATCTGTTACACATTCACAGCAAAGAAAGAAATCAGGAAAGCTCGAATGAGAGTGAAAACAGCAGGGAGAGAAAGCAAGTAAAGCGGGGAAGAGAGAAAACATCAAATGATTTTCAATAAAAAACCTTTTCATTCTGCATATACCCCATAAGTCTTCTTAATTCCTCTCTTACATACTTTGATTTTTACACCACTGAAGGCTCATGAGATAAGCCAAGACAGTTTCATTAAGAGCCAAACAAATTTCTCGGGGACTGGAAGGGGGAAGGGGGAAGTCATAAGCCCTTAAGTCCCCTATGAATGATTCAAAAGCCCCATGATGGGTTGAGAAGCTCCAAAAGAATTTTGACCAAACAGGCAAAAAATTCCCTGGGGGTGCGCAGCGAGGGGGTGAGGTGTTCAGCCCTACCTAAAAAATAGCAAGGATTGTTCAAAGTGTTACGTTAGAATCCTGGGCCGTACGTGGAATAATATGTCCTTTAATTTTAAAATAAACAAGCAAACACAATATACACAATAATTTCTGCTACACTGGGGGACTTCTGGCTGGGAAGGACAAACGTACATTTTTATGGCGAAGTGAGTTGCTCAGTGGAGTCTCTCAGAAGATGCACATGAGATGGAGGAGGAAAGATGCTCTTCAAGGTTCCAAGACTGTTAGAGTTTGTGAAAGCTCCAACTGTCACTCCCAGTCCCTCCAAGCGTACCTATTTTCCAGGGATGCCCCTGATTTAGAGAAGCTGTTTCCCGGTTTCTGATTTGACCCCAGAATGTCCTGCTTTCCCTATTTTCGTTGGAGAAACGTTGGAGGGTATGGAGTTATCCGACCCCCGAGCCCCCTGAAGGCCATCCTGTATAGGGAAGTTTATTTAATGTTTTGTTATGTTTCCACATATATTGGAAGCTGCCCGGAGTGGCTGGGGCAACCCAGTCAGGTGTGTGGGGCATAAATAGTAAAGTTATCTTTGTGGAATGGGACGCCCTTATTTTCATCGGAGAGATGTTGGAGGGATCAGCGCTTTCTGCAGAAGAAATCAAAGAAGCCGTCTCTCACTGCTTCTTGCTAGCTATCCTTCCTGGAAGACCTTTGGGAGTAATGGCTTCCAAGCAAGGACAAGCTACCAGAAGAGAAACTGGTCCTGATGTGGGCAGCATGGGAACTTTTTAAAGCAAAACAAACAAGATGGCAGGGTTGGGGAATGGAAAACTCTGGCCCTTTCATAAAGTTCAGTAAGGTAAGTTGGCAACCTTCTCCCAAAAATTCAAAAGAAATATATTTTTCTCACCCAATATTTTTTTTTTGGGGGGGGAGGTGAGTATCATTTTGCTACCAACCAACCAAAGTTTGAGAGCTTTAAAAAAAATCTGCACAGCTCTAAAAAATAACAGGCAAGTAAGAAAAACCCTTCTCAGTTTTATGAACGCAGCCCTTATATAACCCAAAGGCTATGTTAGAATATTGTCCCAGTTACTTAGAAAAGGTAAAGTGGCTGTCTGGAAACTGTTGGGGAAATGACTTTCTTTTGAACCAGGAGCATCCTTTTTCTGGCACTATCAAATCAGATAGAAGTTTAGAATTAATAATAATAATAATAATAATAATAATAATAATATATTTATACCTTGCCCATCTGGCTGGGTTTCTCCAGCCACTCTGGGCAGCTCCCAATAGAATATTAAAAACATGATAAAACATCAAGCATTAAAAACATTTTAAAAATTGGGCTGCTATACTTAAGGACTCACAGAGTCCTATTAAAACATAATAATAATAATAATAATAATAATAATAATAATAATAATAATAATTTTATTTATACCCCATCCTCCCCAGTCAAAATTGGGCTCAGAGTGGCTAACACCAATAAAATTACAATAAGACATAAAAGAAAAGAAAACAATTAATTAATATACAGATTAAAATACAATATTAAAATTTAAAATGCAGCCTCATTTTAAGTAGTCCATAAATCCAAACCATGAGGGAGGAAAACACAGGGGTCAGACTGAATCCAACCCAAAGGCCAGGCGGAACAGCTCTGTCTTGCAGGCCCTGCGGAAAGATGACAAATCCTGCAGGGCCCTGGTCTCCTGTGAAAGAACGTTCCACCAAGTTGGGGCCAATACTGAAAAGGCCCTGGCCCTAGTTGAGGCTTCTTGAAAGCATCAGTCAGATTAGGAAATGTTTGATTCAGGTATAAGATGAGACTAAGAAATCAAAAGAGACACATCTCTTCATGTTTTAGATTCTGTTAACATTTATGTAGATACGGGAAATTTATTCCTTTGCCCCTCCCCCCTCCAAAAGTATATTGAATTAATTAACATTATATCTCTGGCAATAGGCAAGAAATTCAGCTCTGGGAAACAGCAACCTTGGTGCTTCATTGGAAACATATTGCTCACTGGAGGAACACAAAACCAAATTCAGTAGATCATTAAAAACAAACGGCCAAGGAAACAAATGCATATTAAAAGCTCACTTCCCTGGGCTGGAAATGTATCCAGAGCCAGATTTACGTCTAAGCTAAACAAGCTATAGCTTAGGGCCCCACTCTCTTGGGGACCCCCCAAAATTTAAAGGGGGGGAATAACGATGTACATTTCCAAAATATAAGATAAAAAACAAATAAAATAAAACCTACATACAGCAACAATGTTTTCTGTTGTGTAGGCTCCAGTGATGTAAGTAATGAGCCCCACCTGCTAGCCTGCTCCCTAAAATATCACTGGTTTGTTCATTTCTACATATAGGGCGCCTACATTCTGCATGGACTGGTTATTTTGTTATGTGCAAATGGCTTTAGATACCTATTAGGTCCAAAAATTGTAGGGCCGCAGGTCTAAACCACTGAGCCTAGGGCTTGCTGATCAGAAGGTCGGCGGTTCGAATCCACACGACGGGGCGAGCTGTTGCTCAGTCCCAGCTCCTGCCAACCTAGCAGTTTGAAAGCACGTCAAAGTGCAAGTAGATAAATAGGTACCGCTACAGCGGGGAGGTAAACGGCGTTTCCGTGTGCTGCTCTGGTTCGCCAGAAGCGGCTTAGTCATGCTGGCCACATGACCTGGAAGCTGTACGCCGGCTCCCTCGGCCAATAACGCGAGATGAGCATCACAACCCCAGAATCGGTCACGACTGGACCTAATGGTCAAGGGTCTCCTTTACCTTTAAAGCTTGCTTTGAGGTGGGCTTCGCAATCCCCTGAAACTAGGGCTTTTTCTCCAGCTGGAACTCAAGTTCTGGCACCTCTCAGGTGGGCGCCATTGCTATTAGAAGAAGGTGGGTTCCCCATTCCCTAGAAAAATAGGAAATAAAGATACTGCTGAGAACTTTGTTAACACCTTTAGTTTAGTCTGAAGACAAATATGTGTAGAACAAAGAGAAGGACCGAGGCAAAGGAGGAAACAAAAGACAGGAAGAATATGACTTAAGGAACCTTGAATTTGCTGTGCAGAAAGGAATCTGGCCAGAGACCCAGAGCCAATCTCTGCTAAGAGCTAGCCTAAACAAACACTAGATCACATCATGATAAAAATGTTCTTGGTCTGAATGACTTCAGGCCGTAGGTGGGGGAAATCACATGGTTGAATGTATTCCCACATTACCAGCAAAATCCCTGCATGATCCAGGGGGGAAGAGATTTTCTTGCCTAAAAGAAAATCTCTCTAGCATTCTATGCACAGGGTTGTTTATTTATTTATATGCATCGAGGGTCCCCAAGTCCTGCAGATCGAAGTGGTGCATACTCTCAGTACAGCCACTGCTTTGGAATAGAAGATGCTCTTTTGCCCTGGTCTGTGGTACCCCACCCACTGGAATCACACGCCTTCCGAAATCTCCTCGTGTGACCTTGCAGACAGTGGAACCGGGGAATGCGTTTAGCCAGGGCGACGAGGTGAAGGGAGGATAATTCAGTCCTCGCAAATTGCAACATGCAAAGGAGGCCAGAGGGATGGGAAAGATTTGCGGAGCAGGTTGGAGGCAGGGCGACGGTTTTTCTCTGTCTTTGTGGAGAAGCATTGCTTTGTAGCAACATATCCTAGCAATGTCTGGTTAGTGCTAGGTATATGATTTAATTGACAACAGACAGAAATCTAATCCTGACCTCTTCCCACCCCACCCTGCTTTTTAAAAAAAGTTTCTCTGCAGTCAAGGTCCATGAGGGTCAAAGGAGAGTTAAGGGGGTGATGGGAGCGAAATGATAGGTGCCATATGGTTTTTCAAACGTGAAACAGATTGGAGGTGAAACATCGGCATGAATGCCACATACTAAGCCCCATTTGCATGACAATTTGTTGACCACCACTGCAAGGCTTGTCTGGACCACGGACACTTTTCTGTCTTTCCACTTACTTTGATGCATCGGAGAATGCGATATCACAACTCAGAAGAAAATTAAATAAACACAATCAGTTAAAACTAGTGGTGCTGTCCCTTCTCTGGCATATTTTGTTGTTGTTTAGTCATGTCCAACTCTATGAAACCCCATGGACCAGAGAACGCCAGGCACTCCTGTCTCCCACTGCCTCCCACAGTTTGGTCAGACTCATGTTAGTAGCTTCGAGAACACTGTCCAACCATCTTGTCCTCTGTCGTCCCCTTCTCCTTGTGCCCTCCATCTTTCCCAACATCAGGGTCTTTTCCAAGGATTCTTCTCTTCTCATGAGGTGGCCAAAGTATTGGAGCCTCAGCTTCAGGAGTCTCCTCCAGCACCATAATTCAAAAGCATCAATTCTTCAGCGATCAGCCTTCTTTAGGGTCCAGCTCTCACTTCCATACATCACTACTGGGAAAACCATAGCTTTAACTATACAGACCTTTGTTGGCAAGGTGATGTCTCTGCTTTTTAAGATGCTGTCTAGGTTTGTCACTGCTTTTCTCCCAAGAAGCAGGCGTCTTTTAATTTCATGACTGCTGTCACCATCTGCAGTGATCATGGAGCCCAAGAAAGCAAAATCTCTCACTGCCTCCATTTGTTCCCCTTCTATTTGCCAGGAGGTGATGCCCTGTGGAATGCCCTCCTCGCAGATGTCAAGGCAATAAGCAACTATTTTACTTTTAAAAGACAACTGAAGGTGGCCCTGTTTAGGGAAGTCTTTAATGTTTGATGCTGTATTGTTTTTAATATTCAGTTGGAAGCTGCCCAGAGTGGCTGGGGAAACCCAGCCAGATGGGCGGAGTATAAATAATAAGTAATTATTATATTATTATTATTATGGAACCTGTGGCCATGATCTTAGTTTTTTTGATTTTGAGCTTCAGACCATATTTTGCACTCTCCTCTTTCACCCTCATTAAGAGGTTCTTTAATTCCTCCTCACTTTCTGCCATCAAAGTTGTGTCATTTGCATATCTGAGGTTGTTGATATTTTTTCTGACAATCTTAATTCCAGCTTGGAATTCATCCAGGCCAGCCTTTCGTACAATGAATTCTGCATATAAGTTAAATAAGCAGGGAGACAATATACTTCACTACTGTATAAACATCGACAACTGTTGACTCTGCTTACAGTTCCCCACAAAATGCCTACTGTAGTTATTGACCAAAGGAAAACCAGAAAAGAGAAAATAAAACCAGTAAAGACAGGGGTAAATGTTTTTAATAGGTTGATCCTCTCCATTGTAGCAAGCTGAATTGACACAAATCAGGTTTATCCAGAACTCATTCTAGGTGCTTATTCATGCTAATGAAGGATGGCCAAGAACTTAACATTTTAGAGCACAAACCTAAGCATGTCTACTCAGAAGTAACTCGGGATTTTCTCCTAGGCGAGTGCATGTAGAATCGTGAGATTTATGGTACGGAAGACGCCAATCGAAGAGTGTGAAATGTGAACATTACATTTCTAGGGAGATTGCAACGAGCAGAACTTAGACCAAGCGAAGAGCAAGGGCCACAAAATCTGTAGGTATTGCAGGCGGGATGGAGGTTGTAGCTCTCAAAACTCCTCTGGGATCAAGCCAACCTTTCATGACTGAAAAAGTGTCTGCTTGCCTGGTTTCTTTCTTTAGAGACTGGAGTAGCAACGAACAAAGAACTGGCCTGTTCCCAATCATGACAGAAGCCAGCCCTCTATGCATGAACCTTTTCAACTACTGTAGGAGTACGAACCCCTGTCTCTCCTTCCCTCGTCCCCTAGATAAACATTTTATCCAGCGGTACCAATTATGCACCCCAGAAATGCTTCTTTCAAAGAAACGCCCATTGTTTGGTGAGTTTGCCTTCCCACCCAGATCTTTCCATCGCTCCCTTGTCCCTGGTTGCTTGTTATTCCCCCCCCTCTTTCTTCCCCCCTTCCCCCCTCTCTCAAAGCTTTGAAACATGTTGTTTCCAGATGTAGGCCCCAAGTGCCCTGTCAAGAGCTTCCTGTCCTGTTGAGTTCAGAGCGGATGGAATTACACAAGACTTGGCTGAAAGAATCCAATCCTCCATCTCCTTAATAAAACCCTGGGATTCTACAGAGGCTGCCCTATTCCTGGCAAGGACCCTCGCGCAACCCCACTCCACAACGTAGTAAACGAGCGGCTCATTAAAACCATGACATCCCCGCTGACGAGGTGTTCAAAACAAACATTTCCCCCTCAACAAAAATACGGCCGGCCTCCCCAATTAACTCTGCCGCCTTCTCAGAGCAGCCATTGAGGGCGGCTCACGGTTTGCACCCTTTCTGAGTCAATGGTACTTTCTTGTATGGCAGGACCCTAAGTTAGAGACCCTGAATAATAATAATAATAATAATAATAATAATAATAATAATAATAATAATAATTTATACACCGCCCACCTGGCTGGGTTTCCCCAGCCACTCTGGGCGGCTCCCAACAGAAAATTAAAATACAATAATTTATTAAACATTAAAAGACTCCCTAAACAGGTCTGCCTTCAGATGTCTTCTAAAAATCTGGTAGCTGTTTTTCTTTTTGACATCTGGTGGGAGGGCGTTCCACAGGGCGGGTGCCACTACCGAGAAGGCCCTCTGCCTGGTTCCCTGTAACTTGGCTTCTCGCAACGAGGGAACCGCCAGAAGGCCCTCGGCGCTGGATCTCAGTGTCCGGGCTGAATGATGGGGGTGGAGACGCTCCTTCAGGTATACTGAACTGAGGCCATTTAGGGCTTTATAGGTCAGCACCAACACTTTGAACTGTGCTCGGAAACATACTGGGAGCCAATGTAGATCTTTCAAGACCGGTGTTATGTGGTCTTGGTGGCCGCTCCCAGTCACCAGTCTAGCTGCCGCATTCTGGATTAGTTGTAGTTTCCGGGTCACCTTCAAAGGTAGCCCCACGTAGAGCACATTGCAGTAGTCCAAGCGAGAGATAACTAGAGCATGCACCACTCTGGCAAGACAGTCTGCAGGCAGGTAGGGTCTCGGCCTGCGTACCAGATGGAGCTGATAGGCAGCTGCCCTGGACACAGAATTGACCTGCACCTCCATGGACAGCTACAGGTAGGTAGCCGTGTTGGTCTGCCGTAGTCGAAACAAAATAAAAAAAATCCAAAGTGTGCATGCACACGAAAGCTCATACCAATAAGAAACTCAGTTGGTCTCTAAGGTGCTACTGGAAGGAATTTTTTTATTTTGTCCATGGACAGCTGTGAGTCCAAAATAACTCCCAGGCTGCACACCTGGTCCTTCAGGGGCATTGTTACCCCACTCAGGACCAGTGAGTCCCCCACACCTGCCCGCCCCTTGTCCCCCCAAAACAGTACTTCTGTCTTGTCAGGATTCAACCACAATCTGTTGGCCACTATCCATCCTCCAACCGCCTCCAGAATAATAGGAGGTTTGATAGGCCCTGTGTTGTTGTGTCTTCTTCACAAGACAGCAATATCTCGCTAGGTAACCAAAGTAGATTCGGACAGCATTTCCCCCCCCAGGGACGTTACTAGGTTCTTGCCTGGGGTACAAACCCATGTGACGGAAAGGTGCCTAAAATTTGCATGTGCTGATTTATATGTCTAAAGATGCCTCTGGGAATTTAACACTGTGTGTGTCAGGGGTGAAGTCAGCCACCCTGTAAACAACATTTGGGAAAGCGTGTTAAGTTTTAAAAGGGGGGGGGAGATGCAGATGACTTGGGCCCCTCTGAGCCCATCGCCTAACAACACCCCTGATTTCTCATGCTAAAGACCTTTTGGAGAGTTTTCTGCAGCCAAAATTAAGGGTGTGTGTGTGTCGGTCGGAGCTCAAGCCATATATAGTGTTACAAAAGTTGGGTACCTCCCAGTGCCCCTAAAATTGGGTGGGGGGTGGTGGTGGTCAGGAGAACCCCCAGAACTTCGGGGAGGATTGGGGGGGGGCTATCATTCTGTCTGGCTTCATAATCCCTCTGGTATAAATTCAGAACTCAATTCAGGTGTGGGTGAGGCTATAATAGAGCAAAGCCACATCAGTGGAATGTTTTGGCAATTTAAACCCTCTGAGCTCTGGGAAATGGATGTGGACAGGAGGGTCCTTTTGCCCTGGCAGCCTGGTCCCCTATTGAAAGCAGCAGGTAACAAAAATAACATGAAACGAATAAAATAAACAGAAACAAATGAGTAATGAACTAAACACGATTTTACCAAATGAGTAACTAAATCATTTCCCCCCTTTGATATTGAAAATGAATGGAGCAACAAAGGCATGCTGAGGACCAGCTGGGAAGGGGGAAAAGACTCTGAGCCACATACCAGTTTCTCCCGGGATTTGCAGCTGTGCATGTGTGAGAATAGGTTGCCCGTTTGATTTTTAAATGTTTTGAGAGCTGCTTTTCAGCCCCTGCTAAAGGCCAGAAGGCGAGATAATAATTCACTAAATAAATAAATAGAGTGGGATTCACTTTAGGCGTCCCATCAGCGGAAGCCCTGGGCAAAGTTTTGTGCTTGCGCAATGAGGATTCCCGCTTTGGCAGTGTCCCCAAAATTGACTGGGTGGTGGTGGTCAGGAGAACCCCCAGAACAGCATATTGGGGGGCATAATTCTGTCTGGCAAGCTGAAATCCTTGCACTGATGGAATTTAGCGTGACACTGAATTCCTTCCATAATCTCCACATTTCTGCCTTTTCATAGAAACCAACTAAAACGTTTACACAGCTTCTACAATATGTCCAGGCTTTGACTCGAATGCAGTCGTGAAGGAGAGGAAGTTTCTGAGTTAGAGAGCAGTCATTTGGAATGTCTATCAATGTGTGTCTTTGTGAGTATAATCTTATATAGAGGACTTGATCCAGAAGTCAGATATGTTGCCTTTGAAAATGGCAACCAAGAACTGATCTTAGTGATCTAAGAAGCGGTCCTTGGTTTTTATTATTTTCAAATCTTTGTGCATTGTGGCTGCTTCTAGTTTAATTAAGCGTTTTTCATTCGATGTCTGAAGCTCTATAATTTTTATTATAATACATTTTAAGTTTTTAAACTTCATTATGTGTGGTTGAGCAATTGTTTAATAAATATTAGATAATTACCTTTTAAATGCATCGGGCGCATTGGATAAATGTCTTTCATGCCCAGTCAGTGTGGGATGCCTTTTCCCAGTAGTGCTGTGGCCCATAAAGGTAAAGGGTAAAGGGACCCCCTGACCATTAGGTCCAGTCTTGGACGACTCTGGGGTTGCGGCGCTCATCTCGCTTTACTGGCCGAGGGAGCCAGCATACGGCATCCCGGTCATGTGGCCAGCAGGACAAAGCCGCTTCTGGTGAACCAGAGCAGCGTACGGAAATGCTGTTTACCTTTCCGCCGGAGCGGCACCTATTTATCTACTTGCACTTTGACGTGCTTTCAAACTGCTAGGTTGGCAGGAGGTGGAACCGAGCAACGGGAGCTCACCCAGTCGCAGGGATTCGAACCGCCGACCTTCTGATTGGCAAGCCCTAGACTCTGTGGTTTATCCCACAGCGCTTTTTGCCCAGTATCTGTCCCGTGAGCCCTTGCAAAGGGGAGGTGAAATCCTATATAAGGCTGCTTCCCCTAGAACTCATGGCTATTTTGCTTGAGGGCTTCCTGCCTTCACACCCACAGGGTAGAGGCTTCACTGAGCAATTTGGGGTCACTGGTTGACAAGGCAGGAAAGGAATTCCCCGCCCTCCCAACCTCATTAGGTTCCCCCCCCATCTTTCCCTCGGTGAAATTATGGCCTTCCTTTGTTAGGTGAATAACATTTGTATGAGGGCAGAAATGGTATTGGGCAGTGGATGTTTTAAAGAATGGCAAAAGGTATTATCAAAATTTATCTGGCAAGGGAAAAAACCAAGAATTAAGTACAAACTTTTAACAGATGTTAAGGAAAGAGGAGTCTTTTCCCTGCCAGATCTGAAGTTGTATTTTGAAGCAGCAGCCTTTTGCTGGTTAAGAGAATGGTTTGTACTAGACAATGATGATATACTTGGGGTCCCTTTACATTTTTTTTTACAGATGATATGTAAAGAATCACAGAAGGAGGAGGAATGAGGACGCCAATAGATTAGAAATAAGGGTTGTAAGTTAGAATTTTTGTTTTGATATTTTTTTGTATTTTTTGTATTTTGTATTTTCTTTTTGTATTTTGTATTTTTGTATGTTTTTGTTGTTTGAAAATCTTTAATAAATACATTTAAAAAGAAAAGAAAAAAAGAAATGGTATTGGGCAGGATCAACATAGTATGGGGGGCCCCCATAGGGGACCTGAGAGGAGGATTGACCACAGCATCCCCAAACTTGAGGTAACTCGTGCTCTCCATGAATGGAGAACCCGTTTTATTAATACTGTGAGTAACCTATCCAGAGATCAATATAGTGAATGGTGACATATGACTGTTGTAAATCAATCAATATAACCACATATGATGGGGACTGATGGGAAAGGAAGTGACCCCTAAAGCATGAAGGCCTTGATCCATTTAGGGTTCTGTGCTGCTATGACCTGTTTTGCAACCTAGCAACTTCAAAAGTTGCTGTTGGTTATTTTTTGTGCAGACATCTATGCTCCACACAGAAGGAAATGTACTGAATGTTCCTCCGCGATTATTGTTCCACTAGGAAATCATTCACAGTAATACCCTGAAAGCAGAGTAATTACTATTTACAAAGATCTGATAAAGATGCACCGGTCTTATATTTTCCATTAGTACTGGATTATAGTAATTTCCTGTCTTTTTATAGTGTAGGCACTTGGGATTCCAACTCATTCCCAGAACTCTGAAACCATGAGCGGTGAAGAGGAAAAACACCCTTTTCTCTGGGATAGATGGTGGCTCACACTTCATCAGAGGAAATTCCAGGACGATTGAGGCAGGCCATTATAAAGCTTGGCTACTCGGTCCCATAATTCTAGACTCAGCAGTGCCCTGGAAAATGTTGGGAAATAACTGGGGAATACCAGTTAATCCTGAAGTCCCACATGCGTGGGGAACTACAAAGAAGAAATGGCTGGCTGCCTGAATTCAAGAAAGCATGCAGGGCTTGACTCACACTTTAGCCACAGCAGCCCCCAGCTGAGCATAAAACACAGATCTATGCAGCAAGGCACGGGAAATATAGATTGTTAGACCTTTAACATCCCAGTGTTAAGCGCTTAAAATACTGCTCCCCCTGCCTTTACTCCTCTCAAATAGATCACAAACTTAAGTAAGTTTAAATGTTTTACTTACAGTAGTCACAGGCATCTCACTCATGTATCATTCAATGCTTACAGCAGAAACAACACAGGCAAGGTACTCTTGGTTACAAAATGCAGAAGTTGGTCTCAGACACGTGATCTGAGTCTGGAGTCCTAGCCGTGTGCCCAGCTTAAACGGTTCAAAGGGGGTGGGGGAGATGAGAGAGGAACCGGAAACAAACAATACTTCCTTCCTAAAAGGTAAGGCACCTAGCTGTGCCTTCTTTAGCAATTTACAGCTCTGTGGTCCTTAAACCCTTTCTTATTGGCAAACACAGTTGTGTTTGACTGCATGAAATCTCCCAGAGAAAGGGGACGTGAAAAGATCAATCCTAAGGGATGGGATGGGAATTATCTTGCATAGAAGACTGAAGAGGAGTGAAAATGCCACCCATTTTTCTCACTCAGTGGCTCCTAGATGAAAGATGCCCACAGGGCTGCCGTTTCAGCAGTCCTTGTGTTATGAGTAACCGACATCCCAGCGGCAGGGGTTGGCTATGAATTATCCACAAATAAGCTTAAATGTGAATGAACACCATTATTTGTTTCTTTTGATGATGGGAGAATTCCGTGAAAACAAAAAGATCAGAAGACAGGGCTGAATTGCAATTTCCAAACTGGTTGATTTCCGTTTAAATGGGAAGTTAAAATCCCACTGTCCCGAGGGGAACAAGCAAAAGGTTCAGAGTTACCTCCTTTTGTGATGGTTTTGAGCTTTCCCACAGGTAGTGATTACCAGTGATTCACAGAGGCCTCCAGTCTGAATTCTTTATTACATGTTACTCAAGCAGTTCAAACAAACCCATCAGTTCTGGTAATATTACCTCTTCTGAAGAGCTAAGCTTTTGGAATCATGCAGATTGAGGCTTTTAAGAGAGATCAACAGACCCTTCCTTCTGAGTGGGATTTCTTCTTTCAGAGTGCTGTTTTTATTCATTAATTTCCAACTACATTCACATATTATAGGGATCAGAGGGGGAAGACATCTGAGTACACATAATATCCAAGTAATTTAAGAAGCAAATGGTTCCACCCTCTTTAAAATTCAGCAAATTTTGTCCCATGTTTAAGAACCTTCAAGGCAAGTTTTCTCTTGATTTCTTGGGAAATGGGGTATTTGAAGTAAAACCTATTTTAGATGGAAAGGAATAGTATCAACATGTGTTTGCATCAATAGGAAATAGCAAAGGAGTGTCATAGAGCTTCTTTATGCTGATGACAACGTAGTGTATGCACACTCGGAGGATGACCTCCAAACCACCCTAAATATCTTTAGAGAAGCTTACAGAAAGCTTGGCCTATTTCTCAGTATCCAAAAAACCAAGGTGCTGCACCAACAAACACAAAACAAGCCCTCTGCAGCACCACAAATCCAACTTAATGGTGTAACATTAGAAAATGTTGATAATTGTTCCTATCTAGGCAGTTATCTTTCCCCAAGGGCCGACACTGATGCCAAAATCCAGCATTGCCTGAGCTCTGCGAGTACAGCTTTCTCCAGATGGAAGCGTAGAGTGTTGGAGGACTGGGACATTTGCAGGGAAACAAAAATGCTTGCTTACAAAGCTGTTCTACTATTAATTTTACTGTGCACCAGGGCAGTCTCGAGCAGGTCGCGCGCCCTGGTGCTGAGGGGCGGAGATCGCTCCGGCGCCCCCGCCCTCGCAGGGCGCAGCATGGTTTCCGCGTGGCTTCGCCACACGGCGCCCAGCCTACCGGCCCGGCGCCCTGCCACACTGCGCCACCGGGGGTCTACCTAGAGCCGGCCCTGCTGTGCACTTGTGAAACATGGACCACTTATAAACGCCATCTCCAACTCCTCAAAAGATTTCATCAAAAATTTCTGAAAATTTTTACATATCACTTGGGAAGACAGGGGAGCTAATATCAGTGTACTGGAAGAAGCAAAGATCACCAGTGTTGAAGCAATGATTCTTCAACATCAACTTTATTGGACTGGCCATGTTGTTCAGATGTCTGATTATCATCTTCCAAAGCAACTACTCTGTTCCTAACTTAAGAATGGAAAGTGTAATGCCGGTGGACAAAAAAAGAGGTTTAAAGACACTCTCAAGGCAAATCTTTAAAAATGCAGTATAAACATCAACAGTTGGGAAACACTGGCCTGTGAGTGCTCCAACTGGAGAACAGCCTTTACCAAAGGTGTCATGGACTTTGAAGACACTCAAACTCAGGTTGAAAGGGAGAATCGTGCTAAGAGGAAGGCACATTTGGCAAATCCTCATTGTGATCAACTCCCACCCGGAAAACATATGTCCCCACTGTGGAAGGACGTGTGGATCCAGAATTGGCCTCCACAGTCACTTACGGACTCACTGTTAAAACCGTGTTCATGGAAAACAATCTTCCTCGACGATGAGTGATTGCTGAAGAAGAAGAAGAAGAAGAAGAAGAAGAAGAAGAAGAAGAAGAAGAAGAACCCAAGAGGTTAGCACTCATGATTACTGTGCAACTCTAAAAGGGACTTGGAATAAATAGCGAGTGCGAGAGCTTACGCTTTGAACATACTAAAACCCTACAATATTCTGTTACCTTCTTTCCTCTAGTTCAGTGTTATGTACTTCTGGGTGTAAGGTAGAACAGTGAGCCAGGAGTTTCCTGTGCAGACATTCCCTTAGACAAGATTTATAGGGTCTGGTTTTCCTGCTTTCAATCATTCATTTCCTTTCTAAAGGGTCCATTCCCCTTCCTAGTCAGTTGCTTAAATTAGGGCCAGTTTGTGCCCTAATATAACACTACTTTTCTCCTCTTGTCTGTGACCTGAGTGTTTCAGTGCTGTTTTCTTTCCTGAGTCAGGAAGAAAGGGGCAGCTGGTTGCTGCCTTCCACTCATCGCTGCTATTTAACATACAGTATGTTTGCTTTCCTTCCACACACAGCTGCCGCTCTGTTCTGCCTTCCACACCATCCTGCCTTCTGTCTCTGCCACCTTTGCTGGGAGCCAAACCTGCTCATTTGCATGTGTGCAACTCCATCAAGCTTTGAGATTTCCTGGGCATCTGCAGAAATTCTCAGTGTCTCTCCCCCATAATTTATTTTGTTGCGCAGCCTCATTCCACATTATTGGCACCCTTGGTTGAAAACAAACAAACAAACAAACCTCCCTGCAGAAAGATTGGCCATTTCATTTTAGGACCATGCGTTTGGTTGAGATGAAACCACAAGGTATAAAGTCAATTTATTGGGATTAGTCTGGCTTCAGCTAACCTCACATTGCACCAGTTGTGCAATGCTGGCTTTGTGCTGGTTCATGGCACACATTTAGGTTCTCACCAGGGCCGTCTTAAGCATATCGGGCGCCCGGGCGCCGTGGTGCAACAATCCCTCCAGCGCCCCCCGCCCTGTTTCCCAGCACGGCTTGCGCTAGGGCCGGCCCTGGTTCTCACCGTGGTGCTAAATGGATCATCCATGCCATGGATTCATGTTCCCATGGTTGTTCTTGGATAGACAAAAGTGGTCATAGATGCATAATTTTAATTTTTCACTGCGAAGGGTTCACTGACACCCACATGTAACTAAATTCCCTGAACCAAAATGGAAGCACACCTCACCTTTGTCCTACATTTTCCCTGCTACAACCCCACAGAATCTTGAGCCATATGGTCATAAACAACACATTTAGACTCTCCTTCCCTTCCAGGCAAAGCCGCTCAGACTCCCTTTGTTTTACAAAACACCGTTCCCATTCCATTCCCTTGAAGAATAAAGATGAGTCACCTGTTGAGATAAAATCAAGCCATCTCCAGAATAATCAGGGTGCCATTTCCAGAAGATTCACAGATAGAGCTCACAAGTACTCTGTTTACTGAAAATTTTAATCTCCCCTTTCCGCCTTTTCCCCCTCCATCCACTTACATGTACAGCCAAAGGTATATAAGGGGAAATATTATTTTGTTCAGGGTTCCTCTTGCCATCTCTGCTTTTTTTTTGGGGGGGGGGACCTCTGTTGTACCAGACCTTTGTCTTTTTAAAATAAAGATCACACTTTGCTTTACAAGCCCTGGGTTTTGGTCTTTGTCATTTTATCCTGACCAAAAGGAGCCTAGGTCTATCTGCTCCTTAGAGGATTTCAGTCCTCCTTATGAGAGGCTGATCTCCCTTTAAGGGAACTTATTAATTTCATATCAAGGTAAAAGCGCCCTTTTGCCATTTGATCAACTTTTAAATACCTTTGTTTTTATTGCGTTTGCAGCCCATTTTACAGCTTAGATGTATGATCCCCCCACCCCCGACATATAAGACAATAAATTTGAATCAATGGATTTGATAATAACCATTCACATATGTGCGGTTTAATGGATAAGAACATATGTTTTGAATTTTCTCGTGGAGAAAAAGAAATGATGAAACGTGAACACGATGCTGGCCTCTCAGATCAGTCTTGCCAGTTTTCAAGTGAAGATGCAGTAGTGGTTTCAACTACTTAGTTGAATCACTAGCCAATAATAATAATAATAATAATAATGTTATTATTTGTATGCCGCCCATCTACCTTGGTTGTCCCAGCCACTTTGGGAGGCTCCCAACAGAATATTAAAAACATGATACAGTGGTACCTCGGTTTATGAACACAATTGGTTCCGGCAATCTGTTCATAAACTGAAGCGTTCACAAACTGAAGCGAACTTTCCCATTGAAAGTAATGGAAAGTGGATTAATCCGTTCAAGACGGGTCCGCGGAGTACTCAACCTGAAGCGTACTTAACCCGAAGCATGGGTGTAATTGGTTCTGGAAGTCTGTTCATAAACTGAAGTGTTCATAAACTGAAGCAAACTTTCCCATTGAAAGTAATGGAAAGTGAATTAATCCGTTCCAGATGGGTCTGCGGTGTTTGTAAACCGAAAATTCGTAAACCGAGGTGTTCATAAACCGAGGTTCCACTGTAGATGCAGACAACGACCGTCAGCAAATGAAATACAGTTGCCTAACTTTTAGACCTGGAGCTGTTGCACTGAGAAAATAAAGTTGGAGAGGTCTCTTCCCCACCTTTCTCCTGTGTCTTCCTCATCCAAGCTCCAGAAGAAAGGCAGGAATCTTTAGAAGGGATGGCTTTTGAAAACGATGGAGTACATGCAACTGGCAAGATTAACAGCAAAGATTGGAGACAAAACATTCCTTGAAAACCCGAGACCTTTTTTTGAGTATTTAAAGAACTGCAATAGTAGAGCAGGACTTGAAATATGAGCAACAGCGTGAATCATTAAGACAAATAGGTTGAAATGGATGTGTTGAATAGTATGTGAGAAATATGCAGCATTCAAAGGTAAATATGTAAACCATTGAAGGGGGGCGGGAAGTCAATGGCTAATAATCATTTAATGATAATAATAATAATAATTTAATAATTTATTATTTGTACCCCGCCCATCTGGCTGAGTCTCCCCAGCCACTCTGGGCGGCTCCCAATGGAATATTAAAACAATACAGCATTAAATATTAAAAACTTCCCTAAACAGGGCTGCCTTCAGAAATCCTCCTCGCAAGGGGATGAAGTAACTGTGCCTGTTCACGGCCTTCTGTACCTCACCGTGTTATGAAATGCAAATTGGCAGAGGTGATGAAGAAAAGGACTAACGCGCTGGCGGGACTCTCCTTGTACGTCCCACTTCTCCTCCCTTCCGTTGTTCCTTTTTCCGTTCTCTCTCCAGAAATGATTCCCCCCCCCCTCCCAAGCCGCATGTCTGGAGGTACCTTTCCTCTTTCGTTTGAGCAAAGGGCTTGTGGCATTATTCATATTCCAGAAAGTGCGGGAGGGGGAGGGAAGAGAGGTTGGAACATCTGGATCGCAGGGTGTTTGTCTTGCAGCACGGGCCTTTGAAGAGGGAAACATTCTGTTTTCATTTCCCCCCTGCTGCTCTTTGTTAAACTTTCTAGCTCCTCTATTGGCTGAAAGTGTTGCTTCGCTTGGAGGTGGAGAGGTACGACCTCAAAAGGCAGTCGTAGGCCATTTGGTTAGAAAACTAAAACAAGGCGCTTCAGCCGATGGTTTCCTTGGGTCCAGATCCAGATGTGAGACCATCGCAGATGCAAAGCACAAACGCAGAAACCCCTAAGATACACTTAGCATCTCATCAGAAAATAAATCAAGTGTAGGAAGGGAAGGGGGAAAGACTTTTGTAAGGCTATCGAGCAAAAACCTGAGCTATCTGAGCTTAAGATAGGGGGAAAGATATGAATGTGAACCAGATATTCGCCATAAAATGTCCTAACGTGTTATGAATGATCACCGTCTATGGAATGCAAATGCACAAACCAATCAAAGTTAAGCACTTTTAAGGGCCTTTGAGTTCAATAGCGGGAATCTAAGCACTTTTGAAACGTCTGTTTAAATCATTGGACTTCAAGGTACTTAACTTTAATTGGATTGTGCTGGTAGGCAGGAATCCTGTGTAAGGAAATAGGCTGGTTTAGTTATGCAGGATTCATGACTTATTTTAACTCTTACAATTTCCATGAGTCACTCCATTAAGACCAGTGGATTAGAAACAGACAAAAGCATTAGTCAGTACACATGCGGCTATTAATTTCTGGTCATTAAAATGTGTCATATTGCTTAAATGTGTGTGTATCAGTCATCTGAATAGTGTGCCACGATGCCGAATATGTCAGATAAGTGGCACTGCTGTTTGATGATGTTTGATGCTCATTGTGGGTTGATTGCCAAACTGGACTTAAAATATATATATGCTTTTCACTGTGTGAATTTGTCCTCATTCCTTTTTATTTATGAGACATTTTGATCATGACACAGAAATTTACATTTTACACTATCGCTGTCATCATTGGCATCATTTATTAGACTTGCTAGCCTCTTGTATCGTAGAGGTCTCCAAGTGACTTAATCATCATACTAGTCCTTATGAAGTCTGGGGTGTGTGTGTGTGTGAATCTTCTGAAAAGATATCAGCGAAGGCACCGTGCAGACCTCACTGGGGAGATTGTCCCACAGATTCATCCGCAACTGAAATAGTCCTGTCTTGTCTTCCTCTAAGTTTCCCTTTGAAGAATTGGCCTGGCCTCGGATGATGACCTAAGAATCTGGGCAGGTTTATGTGCAGAGAGGCATTCCAGAAGATCTTTTGACCATAAAGAGCTTTATATTTCAAAATCAGCACTTGCAACGGGACCTGGAAGATAATATTACCATATTTTTCCATGTATAAGACTTGGTTTCCCCCCTAAAAATAATGTCAAAAATTAGGGGGCATCTTATACACGGCTATATCTCCCCCAAATTTCTTAAATCTGAGTCCCCCAAAATAGTCTTATACATTTTGGGGGGGGGGGTCTTATAGATGGAAAAATATGATAATTTTGCAGTTCTTCCTTTCTTCATTAACTTTTTGGCTCAGGAATGCTGCTTTTAACCACTCCCCTGCACTGGGAATCAGGCTTAGCAGCCTCTCTTTATTTATTAGCTCAGGATTTTTCACGGCACTTCAGGGGAACAAGGATTGTGGTCTCCGAGGGTTTTTCTCAGCATGCTAGCTTTGTGATGGAGGACTTACAGTGACTTAGGCAAATTGATCCTTTCCTTTGTTCACTGAGCCAGAACAGGAGGGTACACACATCAGGCGCATTTTCTGCCTTTGTTCTAACCAATAAGTCTCCCTCATTTTTATTTGCTTGTTTTCATATAACAAAAGCTCATTAGCGTTACAAGCCCCCACAGTTCGGATTTCCGACCCAGCAAATTCAGAAGCATCTTTTGCTGCAAAAAGCGACAAAGAGCACATCCATACCTTGACCAGCTTGAACAATAAGTTCTTCTTTCTGGGGGGGGGGACTCTGGGAATTGCAGTTCTGTGAGGGTGATAGCAGGAGTCTACCAGCCATTCTCAACACCCTTAGCAAACTACAATTCCCAAGGTTGGTGTAGTGCCAAAACTGCTTGCACATTTGCAAAGCTATGCAGGGTCTGGTCTGGTTTCAAATTTGATGGGGGTACCGGGTGTTAAGATTCCTGCATTGCAAGGGGCTAGACTAGGTCTCTCCAACTCTATGATTCTTTTTTTTGGGGGGGAGGAGTCTGGATTCTTAAAGTTATATAAAAATTATAGTGTGGATATCCCTCTATCGTGGACGATGAGTTTTCCTAATATAGTCCACCTCCTAACTGTAAAATCTTCAGTTAATGGACAGAATTACATGCAAATATGTGTGGACATTTATATCTTGTGAAATGATAGGCAAACATCATGTCGGGGCACCTGAAACTGGAGAAAAATGGTTTCAGGGCTGAATTTGGTCCACAGGGCTACTGGTTATCCCTTCCTGCGTTCATCAATGTCTTGAGAGTTTGACCCCAGGGGAACGCCGCAAGTTATTGGCGCCCCATTTCTGTTCACATCTCCCTTGAGTTTGCGCAGATTTCAATTTCCTTTCAGTGCTTCTCGCACCTTATTAAACATTCACAAGGCGGGGGAAGTGTGGCTGCAACCCCTCTGGGTTTCTACAGGATGGGTGATTGGTGGAAAGAGATGCTAGGTGAAACAATTGAGGTGCTGAGCAATTTCCATCACACTTCATTCCGGGGCTGGGTTGCCAGCGATTAAATGTGACCCTTCAGCACGACAACATGTGAAAATATTGTGCTTTTCTTTTAACAGGCAGGCTTCATTTCCTGTAGCTTGCGGAAAGATGCCCACAGCTGCCCAGCTGTGAATTTAAAGGAATCCAAGAGCCCTGAGTGTCTTCGTCCCCCGGTCGTAAATGCGCTAACGTTTAATGGAGGCATAGAGCAGGACTAGAAATTTTCTCAATGGTTCCTTCCCTTCCCCTCTGTAGGCTATGGCCGAGAGGCACCAGGAACATGCATAACATTTTTTTAAAAGGAACATGATAACATTTTTTTAAAAGAAAAGAGCAGCCAGCCTTCTCATTGTTGAGATAGCAGCTAGGCTGGCCAGGTCTGCTTTCCATCTGAGCTTGACAAGGGTGGTTCTCATTCCCCTGCTCGCCTTTCTCTACTAATCCTTTCTACAAAGATTTTTCCTGTTGAATAAATTGAACCCAGTGTTTCTAATTGGAATCTTCCTGCTTTCCCCATTCATATACGTGCATTAAAGAGGGGGGGGGGGGAGAGAACCCTACAGAGCCAACGGGTTTTTACATCTCCTTGCCATTCACGAGCATCATATTAATACGGAACGAAATATAGAGCACTAAAAACACACACGCTTCATAAAGTATTTCAGGACCTGACTCTCTGCAGTGGGCCTCCTGCTAGCATAGCCGAGTATGTTGTTTCAGGATTAGGGTGGGGATAAAAAGAAGCAAATGACATCTTCTGTTTTTCTTCCTTTCTGTTTTTCCTTCCTTCCCTCATACTGAGGGAAGGGCATAATTCAAATTTAGCATTCAGATTTGGGTATGATTATTGAGGGAGAAAGGAACGCCTTTCCTGGGTGGCGCTTTGGCTCATAGATTACAGCAAAATGCTGGGCAACATTTTGCCTGGTATTCTCTCTGTACGATGGACTCACGGGAAGCAGCTGTTTCATGAGCCCTTGCAAAGGGGAGAGGGAAGCCTTGAGGCCACAGCCATTTTGCCTTGAGAACTGCTCACCCGCCCACCTTTAGGTTAGAGCCTTTGCTGAGCAATTTTGGGTCGCTGGTTGACAGGACCAGAAAGGATTTTCCCACCCTCTCAACCTGATTGGCCCTTGGTTGGGTTCCCCCCCCCCGCCTTTTCCTCAGTGAAATTATGGCCTTTCCTTTTTTAGGCGAAGAACATTGTTTGTATGAGGCTGGAAATGGCATTGGGGAGGATCAACGTAGTAAAGGGGGCTCCCCATAAGGACATACCTGCCAAGTCTCTTGCGGAGAAATCCGGGATCGGCAGCCACGTGACACCGGAAGTTGCGTAGACGCAACTTTCGGTGTCGCTTTGCCCATCTATGGGCACCGAAAATGGCCGGCACAGGCGCCGGAAGTTGTGTCTGCGCCTGTCCGGAAGTGCATAGACGCAACTTCTGGGGCCGGCGCCGGCCATTTTCGGTGCCCATCGATGGGCAAAGTGACACCGGAAGTTGCGTCTACGCACTTCTGGACATGTGTAGACGCGACTTCTGGCGCCGGTGCCAGCCATTTTCTGGTGCCCATGGATGGGCAAAGCGGCACCAGAAAAATGGCCGCCGACAGGAGCCAAAATAAGGGAGATTAACGGGAGAGGAGCTGAAATGGGAGACCGCTGGGAAATGGTAAGGAAAAACGGGGGGGTTCCCGGGAAATACGGGGTACTTGGCAGCTATGCATAAGGATTGACCACAGCACTCCCAAGCTCATTGTTGTGGCATCTGCCTGGTAGAATTCTGCACCCTGGTTGCTGTACGATGTGTTACATCAGTATAGTCAATTACAACATGCTTTACTTCCTAGAGTGGACGTAATCCGTGACGGAGGCATGTCCACAACTCACAACGTTCGACCGGTGCTGGCGCGATTTGTCGCTTCTGCGCATGTGCGAGCAGCGAAACCAGGAAGTAACCTGTTCCGATACTTCTGGGTTTCCCATAGTCCGCAACCCCAAAACACATAACCTGAAGCGTCCGTAACATGAGGTATGACTGTATTGCTTAGTTTCTCCTTGCCTGGCAGAAGGAAGCCAGAGAGCCTGAAATATATTTTTCTTTGGCATCAAACAATTTGAAAGTAACCCAGTGCCCAGGAAGTCCTCTGCCCTGAACCAACAAAGGCAATCATTCTCTTGAACGAAACGAAGAAAAAAAGGCAGACATTTTTGGAATCGCTGTTGCGATGTTCATTTTCGTAGGATCATTAAATTGCCCTCTTCCTGAGACCCTCTTTCAACAAAATGTCAGTCAGCGGCACTTGTAGCTAAAGGTCTCATTAGCATTCCCTGACCTTCTCATGTGGAGGGGATCCGTCAGGGTCCCTGCTGTCACAGAGCAGCTGGCCTTGACTTTTAGGAGGCCATCGAAGTAGGACTCCTTTTCACTGTATTCATTGTAAACATTAGCATATTTATACAGTACATGCGCTTGGGGAATAGATTATTTTATTGTTCACATGCAATACATAACAAACACAGGACTGTCTATTGTTAATCACCATCCCTTAACATAGGAACATTCCTCCATGGTGCAAATTTTGCACCATTAGCTTTGTGGGAAACCTTTGGCAAATCGCTATGCCTTGGCCCCTTTCTAACGCTGAATCTAAGACTACTGGGGTTCCTTTGTTTGTTGGTAGCAAAGAAATTAATCCCAGACCAGGAATGTGCTGCAAATGTCATATATGCATTTAGTAGTCATTTGTTTCATTCATTGCATCCTCATTTCCACTTCGGGAGCCAGAATAGCTAAGATTAAGGTTACCGGGGGGGGGGGGCAGGTGGGTGCAGAGTTTAGGTATTGTAAACAGTCCTATGGGTGCCACACATCAGGGAAAACCTGGACATGTCCTCTTTCAGAGGACCAACATGCCCATCCGGGCATATTTTTACATTTTAAAGGAAATGCCAGGTTTTTCGGACTTGGGATGCTCTGCATGCCACGACTGCTGCCAGCCCGAGCCAGTGAAAGAGGCGTACAGGTGCAGCTGCCTGTGACCACACGCCTCTCTCCCTGGCCCAGGCTGGCAGCAGGCTTGGGCTGTCCTCTTTTTTTTGCTCTTCAAGATATGGCAACCCTAAACCGTCCAGTCATCAACTCAGACACATTTCAATGAAAGTGTCCAACATTATGAAAGGATGCTGGAACATGTGCAAAGGAGGGTGACCAAGAGGATCAAGGGTCAGATGGATGGGATATAAATTTAATAATAATAATAATCATCATCATCAATGCCTTGTCATGGCGAAGGGGCTTGAATAACTCAAAGAAGCTATGAGCTATGCCGTGCAGGGCCACCCAAGATGGACAGGTCATAGTGGAGAGTTTTGACTAAACGTGATCCACCTGGAGAAGGAACTGGCAAGCCACTCCAGTATCCCTGCCAAGAAAACTCCATGGACAAAGACAACAGGCATATAAAAGTTATGACGCTGGAAGATGAGCCCCTCAGGTCGGAAGGCGTCCAACATGCTACTGAGGAAGAGCGGAGGACAAGGACAAGTAGATTCAGAGCTGATGAAGCGGCTGGGCCAAAGCCGAAAGGTCGCTCAGTTGCGGAGATGCCTGGAAGCAAAAGGAAAGTCCAATGCTGTAAAGAAAAATATTGCATAGGAACCTGGAATGTAAGATGAGATGGTTGGACAGTGTTCTCGAAGCTACGAACATGAGTTTGGCCAAACTGCGGGAGGCAGTGGAAGACAGGAGTGCCTGGCGTGCTATTGTCCATGGGGTCACGAAGAGTCGGACACGACTAAACGACTAAACAACAACAACAACGATGATGATGATGATTGAATAGGATGCCCCTATTTTCATCGGAGAAATGTTGGAGGGTATGCCACACCCTTAGGTGAACAGAAGCCAGGGCTGATGGTCATCCATTGAGTTTCAAGACTAGACTGTGACTCTAGGTCTTCTTTGTGCAAGCAAACACTCTCCACTAGAGTCTAGACCACACTAACTCTCTGACTGGGCCTTATTTATCAATTTAGGCAGCTGTTTTTGTCACCTAATGAAACAGAGGCTCTCTCCTGAAATCCATGTGATGGCATGCCAGCATCTAAATTGGTTTGTACACCGATCCCAAACACATTTTTGAAAGTCTTGTTGATTTCACGGCCATAATTCAGAAGGGCTTTTGAGTTGGGAAATGATCCATGTGTACAGTAGGGAATCCCGGAGCTGACAGAGCACAATTGCATTTGCAGAAGAGAACAAGTAATACATATATTTCAGATGTCTCACTAACCAACTGCAGGGAGAACAAAGGTTTTTTTGGGGAATATACCAGGTTAGAAGGATTACTAGAAGGTTTTCAAGTTCTGCTCACATTTTGGAAATATTTCTTTGTTATACTGCCCACCAAAGTCATTTTCCACTTATAAAAGGGAAACGAAATGGAAACGTCCCATCGCGGTTAAGATTTCTCATCACAAGTCCTGTTCATTTTATGTGGGTTTGCAGCTATTTTGTTTTCAGATCAGGGCCTTCAAGTCTCATACCTAGGAGATCTCAGGTCATAAGATGAAAGCTAATATTTTTTATTTATTTTTTTGTAATGTCTAGGCAGCTATGGATGGAGTATTGATGACCACACTTTATGGATGGATTTGTTTTTACTGCATACCTGCCAAGTTCCTGCCGGAAAAATAAGGGATTGGCAGACCGGAAGTAGCGCTGCTGCCATTTTGGAACTGGGCGGAGCATGCTCAGAAGTGACTTTCAATGCTGCTCTGCCCAGTTCCAAAATGGCCGCTGCACCGGAAGAAGTGCTGTGGCCATTTTGGAACCGGGCAGAGCAGCTTCGAAAGTCGCTTCTGAGCATGCTCCGCCCAGTTCCAAAATGGCCGCTGCACCAGAAATTGCTTCTGCGCATGTCCAGAGACTCCAGACATGCGCAGAAGGAGCCTCCCCCGGCCAGTAAGTAAACTGGGGGAAAACAAAAATAATAATCTGTTTTTCCAGCTGGGAATGGCTGGAAAAACGGTGGTTTCCCAGGGAATACGGGAGACTTGGCAGCTAGGTTTTACTGCCAGGTTGATCCTTGTCTTTCCAGGTCAATGGTAATAGAGCAAGTAATTAAACAGAAAATTGGTTGGGGGGGCAGGTTGGGGGGCAGAGGTAATAATAATAATAATAATAATAATAATAATAATAATAATAATAATAATAATTTATTATATACCCCATCCATCTGGCCAGACCTTTTCAACAGGGTATTAAAAACACAATAAAACATTAAACATTAAAAACTTCCCTAAACAGGGCTGCCTTCAGATGTCTTCTAAACGTCAGATAGTTGCTTATTGCCTTGACATCTGATGGGAGGGCGTCCCACAGGGCAGGCGCCACCACCTAGAAGGCCCTCTGCCTGGTTCCCTGTAACCTCAAGTCTCGCAGTGAAGGAACCGCCAGAAGGCCCTCAGAGCTGGACCTCAGTGTCTGGGCAGAACGATGGGGGTGGAGACGCTCCTTCAGGTTTACAGGGCCGAGGCCATTTAGGGCTTTCAAGGTCAGCACCAACACTTTGAATTGTGCGTGGAAACTACTGGGAGCCAAAGTAGGTCTTTCAGGACCGGCGACCACTCCCAGTCACCAGTCTAGCTGCCGCATTCTGAATTAGTTGCAGTTTCTGGGTCACCAAGATTGGCCCTCTGAGTTCTTGAAGAAATGCAAACTTCTTCAAGCTCCTCGCCATTGGAGCAGAGGTCACGCTGCAAGATGACACATTCCAAAAATGAGATCATGAATCACCTCATCTGAAAAGGAGGAGGAAAACTAATGGGTGAGGTGAGCCAAAGGGCGGACAGATGTGAGTCAGTGAGAGGAAAAACAGTGAGAGGAAAAATGATGGAAGGAAGCCTGAGATGGGCATTGATCACATAAGCACTGAAAAATGCTCTTTAGAACTGTCAGGCTGAGGGGTGGTTTCTCACATATCATGAGTGCAAAATACACCTCTCATCCGGTGTGAAGGAAATATGGGGGATCAATTTGGAGTTGTGTCCCTTTAAAATCTTTAGAAGACTTATGGGATAGGAAATTCCAATATGTTAAAGGAGGAATGTTCTGGATGTGACATAAGGACCTCTTCAGGTCTTGACGAGATAGTTGTGCCTTGGGATCTCTATCAAAGTACAGAATCCGAAATCAGAATTAAAAGACTCTTACGAAATTATCCTCCCCGCCATTTCTCCCCCAGATTTATAGCGTTCTGTGATCTCATCTTGCTTTGGGAGTGCTGTCAGTATTTTAGCGATCTGCCCGTTTTCTGCTTTTAATTCCCATGCTTTGTTCACTCAGCCGTACATGCACGGTTTGCCACAGAGATTTTGCTTTCTTTCTGCCTCCCCTCCCCCTCCCCACCGCCATACTGGATACGTGTGTGGGTTAAATCACATCAAGGAATCCTGATGTGATTGCATCAATTTTTCGGATTGCACCGATTTAAACCATATTCACCTTGGCAGCCTGTAAGAAAGGGCGGAGAGAAATACGAACTGAGATTGGCCAAGTGTCAAGATTTCAATTAACTCCGGAATTAATTCTAGAAATCCCCCAAAGTAAAACCGTAAGGCACACTGAGCAGAACATGAAGCAAAGTGAACCGACAGAATCATAATGGAATGTGCTGGAACGCAGAGATCCAGAATTGGCTGTGGGAGGAGGTAGACCGATGGCTCAGCTGGAGATGGTGAAACCAGTCCAGTCTCTAAATGCAGATGGCTGCCAATCAGCTGTAAAGCTGGAGGTAAATTGGCGTGTGTGTGATTTCAAGCAGAAAAGTAGGAGGTGCTGAACTCTTCTGCCTTGCAGACCTCACCTTGCCAGCTGCTCACATTTTCCAGAGTGAGCTCCAATGGCTGGCAGTACCGTAAAACTTTTTAAGAGAACAATGTCGAGGGGTAGGGCAGGCGGTTCAGCACCTCCGCTTTACAGCTGGTTGACAGCAAATGGCCTTGGAAGACACAGGCCTGCAACCATCATGTTAAGTTCTGCCAACCCCTGCATTCATTTGTGTATCGAGGCCCCACGACCACCCTGTTTTCTAAGGTGCAAATCACTAGACACCACACCACCTACTGGATTGAGATCAAATAAGGCCACAACTTTATTGGTTACAGATGTGAAGGTTTCGCCATAGACATTGAGGTAAGCAACTGTGTATGCCATTCTCACCCATCCGCTGGGAGTATTACTAAGGGTGAAGCCAGTGGGGGGGGGGTGCCCTATGACCTACATCAAATCGGGGCATCCCACAAGCGGTTCCCATTGGAATAATAGAATCATAGAGTTGGAAGAGACCACAAGGGCCATCCAGTCCAACCCCCTGCCAAGCCGGAAACACCACACTCCTTGGCAGCAAATTCCACTGCCAAACAGCTCTTACTGTCAGGAAGTTCTTCCTAATGTTTAGGTGGAATCTTCTTTCTTGAAGTTTGAATCCATTGCTCCGTGTCCGCTTCTCTGGAGCAGCAGAAAACAATCTTTCTCCCTCCTCCATATGACATCCTTTCATATATTTGAACATGGCTATCATATCACCCCTTAACCTTCTCTTCTCCAGGCTAAACATACCCAGCTCCCTAAGTCGTTCCTCATAAGGCATCGTTTCCAGGCCTTTGACCATTTTGGTTGCCCTTTTCTGGACACGTTCCAGCTTGTCAGTATCCTTTTTGAACTGTGGTGCCCAGAACTGGACACAGTACTCCAGGTGAGGTCTGACCAGAGCAGAATACAGTGGTACTATTACTTCCCTAGATCTAGATGCTATACTCCTATTGATGCAGCCCAGAATTGCATTGGCTTTTTTAGCTGCTGCATCACATTGGCTTTTTTAGCTGCTGGAGGAGTGGTATGGCCCTAGTCTGGGCTTTGGATAAGAGCCACTCCTCCCAGATCCTTTTACCAGGATACCCTTAACAGTGGAGGGGCAGGCAGAGGTTACAACCTCCCCTCCAAGCAAGACTAGGCTTACCCAACGCCTATCCACCTTACAAAGTTGTGACGATTGCTACGAGGTAGGCGAAAACACAAATAGCGGCGCCAGTTTGCCAGATGGGAAAAAAAAATCCTGCCTGGCCCCTGAGTCCGGCGACTGACATTGTCCACAGCAAGGTCGTACCATCCGCAAAAGCCTAATCTGAGGGTGGGTGGGTGAGAGAACTGGCGCGGCGAGAGAGAGGCCAACAGCCCAGCAGGCCAGGAATTTATCCTTGCCCTGGGTGCGGGGCCAAGCACTGCTATTGACCAAGTTGGTCCCAAGTTCCCAGGAGAATGCCCTCGATCCAGCCTGCAATAGGCTGGTTCACAGAGGGGGCCTGGGGACTGCCCACAAAGTATCCCACCCAAGAAGGGGCAAACGGACTTCAGAGGTAGTTGCTCACACTGTGACTTTGCCACCTTAATGCTATAGGGTCAACCGCTGCCTAAGATTGCCTCCACGTGAAAAGGGTTAAAGTCACCAGGGCTCAGAAACCCTTTAAAAATCTATTCATTTTTTCATTTGAAACCACATTACCCCGTCCTTTTGCTGCTGCCGCAACCCTCCGGCCATCTTGCAACAACTTAAAAATTTTCGCAAGCCTATAAGAAAACACACTATACACGTGAATATTACAATAAAACCTTTTTAAAAATAGATAGGAGCAACAGATGCCTCTTCTTTTTTCTTTTCTTAAAGGGGGACAAGCTTATTAAGATGTCGACTCTGATGTGGCAGCGTTGTGTGTTGTTTATCGCATGATTTGCCCCTGTGACAAGGTGAAATCTTCATACCAAGCGGCTCTCAGACAGGGGACAAATGGAGCCTCTAAACTCTGCTGTTGGCAAGGTTGCCCAAACAGGAGAGAATAGGAAAGCAATGGTATAGCCTCCTGGAGCTCAGAAGTCTGAGGCTTGGCAGGTTTAACTTGTTGCTGACTTAGAGGTAAAGTATTTGTGAAAGTATATCTAGTCTCGGAGAATATGTTTATGGTCAAAGTTACCAGCCACCCATAAATTTGCTAGTAGTCAAGTTAGATTTGCCAGCTGTCCCTGGACATCCCATCTTGACAGTAGCATGTAATCCTGACAGCAGTTTCTGGCTTCCCTGGTGGGAATAACAGCACAAACCTGAACTTCTCAGGTCAGCCTCAGATGTCTGGCAAATTTGCAGTCAGGATATATGCTGTTTTTAATTTTCAGCAGCTGCCCAGTCGTATCTTCCTCTTCATCTTGGCGAAAAGTAACTTCTTCATTTGGTCGATGTCTGTGGATCGCAAGCTGAAAATTAGTAGACACAGGTGCATGCTCTAGTAATCTCCCCCCCCCCCCAATGCTGAGATATTTTACTGGATAGTTGCTTTTCTTCTTTTCAGACCTGAGTGATGGCACCCAATAGCACACCTTTCCAGTCGTTCTGTCTGCAAACGCTTTGCATCTTGCCAGGTAGAATGACACCCCCCTCACTCTTTTCCCTACATGCTGTTCTGGGGGGACCCTCCCCAGAGCCTTTTTTTTGTGGGATGTGGGGGCATGCAAGAGGAGAGTGGCAAAAGTCTGTGTGCAGGACTTCCACTGATGCAATGGCAAAGCATGCGGGGAGGGACCAAAGGGGCGATTGCCCCCGGCACAAAATTGTTACGGGGTGCAAAATTTGAACACCCGGTCGAACCCTGCCCCCCCTTAAAAATAAATAAATTGCCATGTTTGTAAAGTTGAATAAGCACAAGTTAAATGTGCATAAGTTTGTAAAGTTGAATAAGCACAAGTTTGTAAAGTTGAATAAGCACAAGTTTGTAAAGTTGAATAAGCACAAGTTTGTAAAGTTGAATAAGCACAAGTTTGTAAAGTTGAATAAGCACAAGTTAAATGTGCATAAGTTGCAAGCTTGCTATACAGTCTTGTTTGCTGAGCGGGAGAGTCTCATAAACAAATACCTGCAATGTGCGGAAACTAGCTTTTTGCAACTACAGTAGTCTGTTTAAAAAAAAGGCAAAGGGGGCCTTGAAAGTTATGAATATTCAAAAAGAAGCACTTTTATTTTTAAATAGTGTTGCTAAAAAGAAAAAAAGTCTGGCACTCAGTGGAGCATGGCTCAATATTCTACCGGGTGAGGTTCGTCCAGTGAGGGAGAACAATAAGTCCCTTGTTGAAAATCCCACTGCTGTGCTGCCATACAGGAAGGCTATTTGAAGGTCACGCAGAGCACACAACTGCCCAGCTATATTTTTTTACTGAGGGGAGACATAAACCTGATGGATGACAGTGCCATTATGTTCAGCCTTACTGGGAACCCAAGTCTTATGGAATAACAGAACTTTTAAATGTTATTTCTAAATGTTATTTTTCCCGGTTTGGTGAAATAAACCCAATACCTCCAAAGTAGCGACCGAGTTTCTCAGCCGGCATAGTGAACTGTTATTTTGCTGGGCAACCATGAAGTGGAATTAAGTGATGAAGGTTAGCAATTAACATCGGCTCGACGGTGTGTATCTTGGTACCTTAGCAAGTTAACACTATGACAGGCAGCTATGCTAAAAAAAACACCCCCCCCCCCAAAAAAAAACCAAACAGCGGTAGCAGACAAATAAGGCTATACCTCCATGGATGTGTGTGTGCATCAGGAGATTGGATAAGGGCCGTGCTTTTTTCCAAGAAAAATAAGTGCTGGAACTCACCGTGAATCTTTTACAGTAAGTCACCGGGTGACTCAGGACAGCCCTGAACAGATGTCTGTTTGGCAACAGCCAAGTTCACTACCTGCGGAGGTGTTAAAAACCATGTCTCCGTAGCTTGTTTGGGGGCTGCCCCTGGTTCTGGTGCAGGTCAAGTCAATGCCCGCCCTCTTAGATTCAGACAGATGGCTGGTGCAGCTTGGAACTCGCACACACCAACCAGCTTACGTTTTGATTTGAAATGTTCATTTTGGGCTTCTCAGAAGTACGTAAAGGAGCCATTGGCCTGCAATGGCACCTACTGGAAAGATGCCAGAACTCTGCTTCAGAAGAGAGAGAAAAGCACTAGCTTTGGGTGAATAGGTTAGACGTGGTTAAGCAAAAGTGAGAAAACTGCAAACAATGAAATTCAGAATGCAGTTATTAAAATCTGGAATAAGTGCAAGTACAGTGGGACCTTGGTTCCTGAACGGCTTAGTTGTCAAACAAATCAGCTCCCGAACACCGCAAATCTGGAAGTAAGTGTTCCGGTTTGCGAACGTTTTTCGGAAGCTGAATATCCGACGCAGCTTCCGCTTGAGTGCAGGAAGCTCCTGCAGCCATGCCTTGGTTTCCGAACGGTTTCGGGATTGAAGTGTTCTCCTACTGGTTTCTCTGTCTTGTGGTTCCTGATGTCAGATTTATGCCCATTTATCCTTTGGCGTAAACAGGCCAAACCCTACGCCAATCTCCCAGGACATTCTATACAAGATCTCAAAGCAGCTGTTTTATTACAGAAAAATTTCAGAAACAGACTGGAAAGAGAAGTTTCTGAATTGGAACTCATTACCAAGCTTAAAACCATGGAGCCACCTGGGATGAACAAAGACATAGGATTCTTATCTCATTATGCATGATCAAGCTTTCTTTAGCGCCTCAGCCCTTGCTTTTCCCCCGCAGGACCAATTGCAGTCATCAGCAGTCGTTAACAGCCATCAACAGGTTTACCACTCCCATCAGCCCATCACCCATTCCCACCACCACCCACCACCCTCTGTATATACATAAGGGTCTGACTCTTCTGTTTCAAGTGTATCTGAAGAAGTGTGCATGCACACGAAAGCTCATACCAAAATAAAAACTTAGTTGGTCTTTAAGGTGCTACTGAAGGATTTTTTTTATTTTAATAGTATCACTTTAACTTTTTTGTGTTTGTCTCCCTGGAGAAAGAGTAGGATAGAAATTTAAAATACAAACAACTCCGTTACATTCTTGGGCCTCTGTGGAATGATTGATTATCCAGCTCTGAAAAATCAGCAAAAAGGGCTGGATTGTTTTTTGTGGGGGCTAAGATCATTTTGCGAAATGCACCTTTTCCCTGATTTTAAATAAGCACTAATGCACACGGCAGAATTTGTACGAGCAACCCAAGGCAGTTTTCTTTAACGTGAAGATGTCTGTTGAAGCAGATGGAAAGAGCCAGTATTAAGGACATTGTGTCCTGCAAAATGGACCTGTGGTTTAATCTGATCTGGCAATTCCGGGAAATTACAAGTGGGAAGGTCAAAAGAGAGCCTAATACCCTTGATGATGAAAAGCACAGCTTCAAAGCATGACACGGGGCCAGGACACCAAAAAGCAGATCTTGAGCTTTCTGAATGCCACGTGGAAGCTTGCTTTGAAGTTTACTCTAGCATGAAAGTAACCATCATTGTTGCATTTTTGGGCAATTATTCTGTGTTTCGCTTGGGTAGTGACTGCAGTCAGTGTGGCAGGGCAGGGATTCTCTCATGAATCCAAAACTATGGAAAAACAAAGGAGGGAGAGATGCTATCCAAAGACACCGATGCGTTATGGGAGCGTCGTGACTGCAATGCCCCTAATTCCCTTCTGGGTGTTCATTCCATCGCCACTCTGCAAGGCCAGTTTCCCTGTGTGAAGCAACTTACAGGGAATTATGGCTTGTTTTTTTATTATCAATAAAATATGCCTGCTTATCTACAATGCAAAATGCATAATATGACAATGAGAGAGAAAAGGCAAGCACACAGGCAGACATGCCCTCGTCCTGCAAATGCATGCAACAGATCCCTGGAGTTTATCCTTCAGCCATCTTGCTGCAAAACTCAGATTTCTTCTTCTTTGCTGGTTTAATCTGCTGGTTTCCTTCTACTACCAAGTAATTTAGATGGGTGCATGAGGCACTAGCCACCAAACCGTTTAACATATTTAACACTCTTCTAAGCAGACAACCTCTAGCCATCAATGAGGAAGCCATCTTAGCTATTAGAATTAGAATTGCTGATCTGCACAGCCTTTAATAAGATAAAAAGGTAAAGGACCCTTGACAATTAAGTCCAGTCGTGAACGACTCTGGGGTTGCAGCACTCATCTCGTTTTATTGGCCGAGGGAGCTGACGTTTGTCCGCAGACAATTTTTCTGGCTCATGTGGCCAGCATAACTAAGCCACTTCTGGTGAAACCAGAGCAGTGCACGGAAACACCATTTCCCTTCCCGCCACAGTGGTACCTATTTATCTACTTGCACTGGTGTGCTTTCGAACTGCTAGGTTGGAACAACGGGAGCTCATCCTGTTGCGGGGATTCAAACCGCCGACCTTCCGATCAGCAAGTCCAAGGCTCAGTGTTTTACACCACAGCGCCACCCGCATCCCTTTTAACGAGATAGAGAAACTAAAATATCCATAATAAGGATGGGTGCAGATGCTCTAGGCATAAGACAGAGAAGTGATATGATTTCCTTGGGGATGGGCGAATCAGTCAATTTCAGTTTCTCTGTTTCTCCTTTTTTCCATTTTAAAATCCACCAAATCTTATCAGTTTGCAATTTTTTTAAAGTCCCGAAGAAAATTCACCAACTTTTTTTTGTCTGAAATTTTCCTAAAATTACATTATTGTATGCAATTTTGCCCAATACACACATTTTCCCAATGCAATTTCCCCAAACAGAATACATTTTTGTATGCTATTTTCAGTAATATAATCATCCTTATTCATATCTTACCCTATTATATGTACAGTCTGGAGACATTTGATTGTCAAAGGTTCACACGCTGCTTGGGAAAGTGATGATTATGTTTGCCTTTAAATGCAAAGTTCATATAATTTCTTCCCCAATGTTACCTATGATATGGGTTGGCTGCAACAGGATAGTGGAAAATCTCTCCCCCCCCCCCGGAGGTAATTTTTCCATTTCCATTGGTAACATGAATGGATGATAATTGTGTCCATTATACGAGCCTGGCAGTTTCAACGATTTTAAGTTTTGCTTCTTAAAGTAAAATAAACATGCTAAACTAGATCACTCTCTAGGACTCCCAAACATTTTCTGATACAAATCACCCTGTGCATGTTAGTCTTAATTTGCAAACAAATTCTGCCCGGACACTGAGGTCCAGCACCGAGGGCCTTCTGGCGGTTCCCTTGTTGCGAGAAGCCAAGTTGCAGGGAACTAGGCAGAGGGCCTTCTGGTGGCGCCTGCCCTGTGGAACACCCTCCAAACAGATGTCAAAGAGGAAAACAACTACCAGACTTTTAGAAGACATCTGCAGCCCTGTTCAGGGAGGCTTTTAATGTTTAATAGATTACTGTGTTTTATTTTTCTGTTGGAAGCCGCCCAGAGTGGCTGGGGAAACCCAGCCAGATGGGCGGGGTATAAATAAAAAATTATTATTATTATTATTATTATTATTATTATTATTATTATTATAAATTAAAAATCTCCAAATTTTTATCTTCCCAATTCCACGTTTTCCAGGAAAACCCACATCACCCTAGGTGGGCATTCCTAGTGTTGCTCAGAGCTCTGCCCCCAAATTAGACTTGTGCAAAGGAATTATTTCCCACAATTAACTGTGCATTTTGCAGTTAAAGATCCCTGCTCCGTGTTACTGAATTCAGAGGGCTATTTGTTTTCCAAAATGAAAATAAACATGCAGGCCAGTTGCCTCTGTTTCCCCCCTTTCCCAACATGCCATGGAGCAGACAGCCAAGGACCATACTATAAATGTCATCTTGATGCCACTGAAAGAGATGGGGGGGGGGGACGGGGACGGCACAGCAAAGCATTCAGGACCTGTTTCCAGCTTTCCTGGAAGAGGAAACACTGGAAAGCTTTGTGAGTTTCCCTGCTGGGTCCCTGCCAGCGCACTCAGCTTTCCAAGAAGTTGTATTTCAGTATAAAGTTGCCTGCATGCCTGGTGGGTTTTTAACCTCTAGTAAATTATTTGGGTGAAGGAACTGGGGTTAAGATGGGGGGGAGGTGGGGGGGAGGGGATGCCACCAAAGGGCAGGCCTTACAAATAATAAATAATAATATTGTCCCAGTGCCAAGCTTGCTAACAGTTGGCAAGACCAGCCAGGGCTTCAGGTTGCAGATATTTCTAATTTGTACAATAGGCTAGCTTTCAAGGATGTGCAGGTCTGCAGATCAAAGAGAAGGCTCCCCCCCCCCGCTCCCTTTCCCCAACTGAGGGTTACAAATAGCAATTGAGCACATCATTACCACACATCAAGTGCTGAAAATCCATGCTGTGTGGAGCCAGTGGAAACAGCTGCCAAGTCCATAAGGAGGATCGTGCAAATGTTTTGCTGCTTCCAGGGGGAGTTAGAACGCACTGCAATGAATGTTTATGAGCTGCCCTTTGATAATTTGGGGGGCTGTCTGTGGTCCCCTTTAAAAACTGGCCAGATTAACCCATTAGCACCGGGGGGGGGGGGACTCCCAAGAGATTGCGATCTACTCATGGAGTTAAAAACTGGCAGTGTTCTACCTCCTTCTTTGGGGTTCAGGTCAAAGTTGTTGAGCTTTTTTTTAGGGGAACCAAAGTTTTTCAGGGGAGCCAAAGTTGCTTCTTTGGGGGGAACCAGTGATCTACCAGTGCTCTACCACAGACGTCCAGTGATCTACCGGTAGATCATGATCTACCTGTTGGACATGCCTGCATTAGTAGATACCAGACCCTCCAAGTATCCCAATTTCCCAGGGACAGTCTCGGATTTACAGAAGCTGTCCCGGAATGTCCCGCTTTTCCATAGGACGTCATTTCATCTCAAGGCAAGTTATTTTGAGCGAGAATTGGTCCTCGCTTCATGCCAGCTTTTTTATTATTCCTGTTAACCTGAATACTTTTCAACTATTGCAGGAGAAGGTGACTAGTTTCCTCACTTTAATTAGGGGTGTTTGGAGCATCTTAGGCCCCTGGCCAGCCCTGCTCTGATTTACAGCCACATGGCTTCCATTAAATGCTGAGCACAGAATCGGAACTTCTCATGTCATTTCCAAATAGAAACCAGGTGCTGCTCTGAAATTCGAAGATGCCAGGCAAACAGCTCTTGTTGTTATGTTTTGTCTGGAGATGATGTTAGAAGAAGAAGAAGAAGAAGAAGAAGAAGAAGAAGAAGAAGAAGAAGAAGAAGAAGAAGAAGAAGAAGAAGAAGAAGAAGAAGAGGAGGAGGAGGAGGAGGAGGAGGAGGAGGAGGAATTGTGCAGACGAGTATTTGATTTCTTTCCAGGGCTTTGAAAAGAAAAGAACCTCCTCTCTTGGTATTATTTGAGTTCCATGTAAATTAAGGTAAAAGATAAACTAATTTTTTCCATAAAGCCTAGATTATTATTATTTTTTATAAAAAAAAATCTGATCAAGCAACATTTTTACCTGGATCCTGCTTTTATCTTCAATCTTTGCTGAGGGCAGGGAAAAAATGGAATTCCATGTGGAAATTGCTTGTGCAGTGACTAGAAGCGGGCAGGCAGACAGTCATACAACAGAAGATTGCCAGTCTTGAAAGAAATGTGATATAGAAAGGCAAAGTCATTCTTAGATTGCAATTTTATACCCTTTTATGAATTCAATGGGATTTAATTCTGAATAAGACAGGTATAGGACTGTGCTGTTAGGCATCATTCCAATGTACATTATTCAAAGATACAGGCACTTGCTGTTGTCAATTTCTTTCTTGTGAAATAAACTCAAAGATAAATGAAAAGTAAGGCTTTTTGAGGTCCTGTACTTTTGTTCCTGAGCCTGTTGAGCCTGGTGTGCTCTGGTCCATGGGGTCACGAAGAGTCGGACACGACTAAACAAGTAAACAACAACAACAACAACAACTTTTGTTCCTTATTTGAGAACATTTTTTTTGTGGGATTGCAGATGATTGATCACCTGGAACTTAAGTGTTTCATTGGACTTGCAGCCCCCATTTTGGCTTCTGTTCCGAGTCTTAATTGACTGGTAGCATTAGCAATGGAAACTGCGGTTTAAACCTCAATACTGTAAGAGGAAGTACTTCTGCAATGATATGATTTACTTCTGTATTTCCTGTTTGCACTGTTTGTAGGAATGTGTAGAAGTGCCTCCCTAGAATATAATGCATATCTATTATCACCATAATACTTCCATAAAACATAGCTGCCAAGTCTCCCGTATTCCCCGGGAAATCCCCGTTTTCCCAGCTGTTCCTAGCTGAAAAAAGGGATTTTTTTGTTTTATCCCGGTTTATTCTGGCGCGGTGGCCATTTTGAAACTGGGCGGAGCATGCTCAGAAGTGACTTTTGATGCTGCTCTGCCCAGTTCCAAAATGGCTGCAGTGCTACTTCTGGCGCGGTGGCCATTTTGGAACTGGGCAAAGCAGCATCAAAAGTCACTTCTGAGGATGCTCCGCCCAGTTCCAAAATGGTGACAGTGCTACTTTCGGTCTGCTACTTCCAGCCCGGTCCCTTATTTCTCAGACAGCAACTTGGCAGGTATGCCATAAAACTTCCAGAGAACAAACAGAAATTCTTTAATGCCCAAGCTGCCTTATATGTTACACTTGCTGCATGTATCAACAATTCTAAGCAGAGTTTCCCATATCTTTGATTTATTATTTAATACAACTGGCCTTGTGCCTTGGGGACATCATAGAATCATAGAAATGTAGAGTTGGAATCAGGGGCGTAGCCAGGATCAAAACTAGGGGGGGGGAAGCCATGGTTGTTCAGGGGCGGGGCCCCGAAGTGGGAACGTGGGCAGGGCTACAGGGCCAGCTGGCCTGACGACATCGTGGCGGCAGCGGCGGCAGTGGCCACCTTGTGCTTCTGGGGCTGGCAGCATCGGCGGCTACCCTGCTTGGCTGGAGAGGACGGGAGGGTTGGGCAGGCGAGAGGGGGTGACAGGGTGGGCGAGGGCGAGGCAAGGCACGGCCGCAGTCATGACGGCTCCGAGGCGTTGCTGCATATCAGCATAATATTTCAACCATGTTGTGGGTTCAAGCCCCACCTTAGGAAAAAATTGCTGCATTGCAGGGGGTTGGACTAGATGACCCTTGTGGTCCCTTCCGACTACAATTCTATGATTCCATTGATATATTACCATAGCATATGCATCATTCTGCTTTCTTGAATTGTCCTACTTCTAGGCATAGCAGCCAACTCCTAGAGGCCTAGGTGCCTTCCCCCCCATTACTGGTGAATACTGTATTTTAAAGAGTCATCCCCCCCCCATGTTGATGGGCTTTGTATGTGGGGCTTATCTGCCCCCCCCATATTTTATTAAGGATGGAAGAGGGAGGGAAGGAAGGAAGAAATAGAGAGAGGGATAACTCATATTTGTGGGTGCCTCTGGGTGACACTGTGATGCTGGAACTCTGCAGCAAGAGGACGGGAGGGTCGGGCAGGCGAGAGGGGGTGGCAGGGTGGGTGAGGGCGAGGCAAGGCAGGGCCGCAGTCATGACGGCTCTGAGGCGTTGCTGCATATCAGCATAATATTTCAACCATGTTGTGGGTTCAAGCCCCACATTGGGGGGAAATTCCTGCATTGCAGGGGGTTGGACTAGATGACCCTTGTGGTCCCTTCCGACTACAATTCTATTGATATATTACCATAGCATATGCATCATTCTGCTTTCTTGAATTGTGCTAGGCATAGCAGCCAACTCCTAGAGGCCTAGGTGCCTCTCCCCCCCCCCCCCAATTACTGCTATGGTCCATGGGGTCATGAAGAGTTGGACACGACTAAACGACTAAACAAACAACAACCACTGTATTTTAAAGAGTCACCCCCCCATGTTGATGGGCTTTCTATGTGGGGCTTATCTGCCCCCCCCCCAGTATTTTATTAAGGATGGAAGAGGGAGGGAAGGAAGGAAGAAATAGAGAGAGGGATAACTCACATTTGTGGGTGCCTCTGGGTGACGCTGTGATGCTGGAACTCTGCAGCAAGAGGAAGATACCGGTATGCCTGTACAGGAGCCTTGCAAGCAGCTTTCTCTCTGCTTGATTTACAGCAGGCACGTCCAACAGGTAGATTGTGATCTACCAGTAGATCACTGGATGTCTGTGGTAGTTCACTGCTAGATCACTGGCACCCCTAAAAAAAGCTCACCCAAAATTTTCCTCCTCCCTAGAAAAAGCTGAACTATGACCTGAAGCCCTAAACAAAAATGGGCCTCCCTCCCTCCTAAAAGAAGCTCAACAAGTTTGACCTAAACCCCAAAAAACAGGGCTTCCCTTCCTTAAAAAAACTCAACAGCTTTGACCTGAACCCCCCCAAAAGGGGGTAGATCACTCCCAGTTTTTAACTCTGTGAATAGATCAGAGTCTCTTGGGAGGTGGCCACCCCTGATTTACAGTATACAGATGCAGACTGGAACACCACTGCTTTTTATAAACATCGCTGTGTCTATCAAAGCTACAGCCCCCCTTTTTCTTATTCACTTCCTTTTAGCCTTGCAGAGCCACCTTAGTCAATGCACCCTCATTAAATCGCCAATAGAACTCTTAATGCGATCCCTGAATGCTCATTAACAACTCCCATTGAAGAACAATAGGGTGAAGTGGTCAGATTACTCAGCTATCAAACCTTGCCTGAAGGGATATTCTGCTCCATTGTCTTAACTGCTTAAGTACCGGTAGCCACTTTGCTTTATTTATTTGATGTGTTTTTGTTACAGCTGTGTTCCCACCCCCACCCCAGCAAGTGGAGAGCTGCTCTCGCTAAAGCAAAGCCCTTTCCACTTCAGTTTTTGGAGGGGAAAAGTGCTGGTTATGGTCTGTAAAATACAATATTTTTTACAATATTTTTTTTTGCTTCTAGGGGGGGCAGCTGCCCCCTCCTGCCCCCCTGCCTACGCCCATGGTTGGAATGGATCCCAAGGATCTTCTCGTCCAACCCCCTTGCAATGCAGGAACCTTAGCTAAAGCATCCATGATAGATGGTCATCCACCCTCTGATTAAAAATCTCCAAGGAAGGAGAGTCCACCACCTCCTAAGGGAGTCTTTCCCACTGTCAAACAGCTCTTACTGCCATAAAGTTCTTCCTGACGTTTAGTTGGAATCTCCTCTCTTGTACCTCGAATACATAGGTTCAGGTCCTACATTCCAGAGCAGGAGAAAACAAGCCTTTCCCCCTCTTCCATGTGGCAGCTCTTGAGATATTTGAAGATGGCTATCTCCTCTCAGTCTCCTCTTTTCCAGGCTAAACATACCCAGCTCCTTTGACCGTTCCTCATAAGGCTTGGTTCCCAGACCCGATCATCTTGGTTGCCTTCCTCTGCACATGTTCCAGCTTGTCAATATCCTTCTTAAATTGTGGTGCCCAGACTTGGACACAGTATTCCAGCTGTGGTCTGAATGGGGTGGTATTGTTACTTCCCTTAATCTGGACACTTGACTTCTGTTGATGCAGTCTAGAATTGCATTATGCCACCATGTTATCTTTTTGGAGGCCGATCTGGGCAAACGTTTGCATTTTACATGAAGTGTCCAGGTATTGAGTTTATATATATACAGTGGTACCTCGGTTTAAATACACAATTGGTTCCGGAAGTCTGTACTTAACCTGAAGTGAACTTTCCCATTGAAAGTAATGGAAAGTGGATTAATCCGTTCCAGACAGGTCCGTAGAGTACTTAAACTGACAGTACTCAAACCAAAGCGTACTTAAACCGAGGTATGACTGTATATAGATTTTTATTGTGCCATGCGAGTGCCGCTCTAGGCCTTATGTTGTTTCCGGTGGCCACCAGGCCTTGTGCAGCCTTCCTGGGGCCGCTCAGACTTTCACCGTCTGCAGGCGCAGCATCTCCTTAGCCACTGGCAGAAGACAGCTAAGGTAAGAGAGGGGAGGGAAGGAGGGGGCGAACAAGCGGGTGAGGAAGGGGTCAGCAGCAGGGAGGGAGGGAGCGACAAGTTGCAGAATGGTGGAGTGTGTGTCCCCCGAATGTGTCCGGGTTTTTGCTCTTTGGAATATGGCAACCCTAAATTTTCACACCCTCTCTTACTGCAGGTCTGAGCCTGAGCACAGTCACACCTGCTCTTTGCTATTGACGAAAGCTACCACACATTCAACATGTACCTTGGCTCTTGATGAAAGACCAAAGTTGTTCCTGACCCCACACAACTTTGCTGCTCATCTGCTCCTGACCATACCTGCCAAGTTGCTGTCAGAGAAATAAGGGACCGGGCCAGAAATAGCAGACCGGAAGTAGCGCTGCCGCCATTTTGGAACTGGGTGGAGCATGCTCAGAAGTGACTTTTGATGCTGCTTTGCCCAGTTCCAAAATGGCCGCTGTGCCAGAAGTCGCACTTCAGCCATTTTAGAACTGGGCAGAGCAGCATCAAAAGTCACTTCTGAGCATGCTCTGCCCAGTTCCAAAATGGCCGCCGCACCAGACTAAACCGGGGAAAAACCAAAAAAATCAATTTTTTCAGCTAGGAACAGCTGGAAAAACGGGGATTTCCCGGGGAAAACGGGAGACTTGGCAGCTATGCTCCTGACTCCTGACTTTGATTTCAACAGCCTCACCTCAGCATGGCATAATATTGTAATTTCTCCACCGGCATGGCCTTAAACTTCCAATACACCATGACTTCCCGATGTGCATTTGCACATTGTTGCCTCGGAGAAAACATAGCTGCGTGCGGCCTTTGTTCGTGTGACTGAGTGGGGAAAGAAACTCTTGTGCTTTGTTGCTGCAGCAAATCTATTCCTCCCACGATGAGGCAATGCCAGCATTCTTTCCCATGCGCAAAACACGCACATACTTTCGTTCGCAGCAAAGCAGCTGGAGTGAATATCTGCCGGGGGCAGCGCTTTGCCTGTCATTGCTCTGGATTTCATTTCTTCTGGAGAACGCAAGCCTACATGGAAGTCAACCAGAATCCCATAACCAGTGGAATTGAGCGCCTGCCGTTGGATTCCTTTGACAAGAGGAGGGCTCACAGATTAAACACTGTCTTTTTATGAGAGCATCTTGTGTAGGACAGAAAATCAGCAGGTGGCTTTTCACATGGGGAACCCAGTGCTGGGGGAAAGCTTCACCTACTGAACTTCATAGGGCCATAGGAATCTGCCTTAGGAGACCCTGGGCCCATCTATGTCAGGATTGACTGATTGGCAGCAACCACAGGGTTTGGGGCAGTGGATTCTCCCAGATCTTCCTAGGTCCACCAGGGATTGGACCTGAGACCTTTTGCATCCAAAGCATGTACTCTGAGCAATGATCTCCTCCCACTTCCATTAGACTCTTCTTACACAAGTCCACTTACCTTAAATGGCCAGGCGGCATTGCAACCTGGCCATGAGCCTGGTCAGTGATCTGGCAGCCGGCTGGGGAGGACTTCAGGCTTGTGTTCAGACTGGCCTTTGGTAGGCAGGCCTGGGTCCGGGGATTCCCCATGGGATGGGCCCAACCAGCCAATGGGACTTGCTTGGGTCTGCCCCCTGGGGAATAATTTAAGATGAGCCCAGCACTGCTCCTCAGTTTCTCTGTCGGATCTCCCACCCTCCTTCCTCCTTTTCCATATGCTTTTCTTTCATTCTAAGACTTTGCTATGGACATTGTCGGCTGCCGTATTCAGGGCCAGGCAGCATTTTCCCTTGAAATATGGGACAATTCCTTATTATAAGGGGCAGGTGGCAACCCTAGGCCAAGGGGTCTTTGGCCCCTCCAATAAAATATTTGAGGGGACTGCCCTCCCCAGTTTAGGGGCATTGCCATTCAAATGGTGTGTGTGCACTGCGTCATGTTATTGATTATGTGTGGTGGGACTTACATGGGCCCCCCCAAATATTTTATTCAAGTTGGCATCATTTAGTCCAGCATCCTCGTCTCACAGTGGCTAACTTGACATTATCCCCCTACGTATTTTGTTTTTGGGTGGTTGGTGAAATGGGTGGCAGCACAGATATTTCGCATTGCCTGCACTGTACTGCATTTCAGCATCTGAACACAAGAGATCAATTTGCAAAGAACTTTATTCTCAAGCAAACACATGTGGATATCTTAATTCTTTGCCAGATGGAGATTCTTCTTGCTGATTTCAGCAGAGCAGAGCATCCACTGTAAACATCGTAAATGCTTGCTCTTCTCTCAAGGCCCAGTGCAGAATTGAGGACTGTTTCCAGGCTGCATGTTTGCATTTGGAAAACAACAAGATGGTTTCTCGCTCGGTCAATGCTGTATGTTCTGAGTGTTGGAAGAAAAGTTGTTCTCAGCACGCCCATAGAAAGTGCTGCTTACTTTGGTGATGATGATGATAATAATAATAATAGTAGTAGTAGTAGTAATAATAATAATTTATTATTTGTACCCTGCCCATCCGGCTGGGTCTCCCCAGCCACTCTGGGCAGCTTCCAGCAAAGATTAAAATACAATAAAATGTCACAGATTAAAAACTTCCTTAAACAGGGCTGCCTTCAGATGTTTTCTAAATGTCAGGTAGTTGTTTATCTCTTTGATCTCTGATGGGAGGGCGTTCCACAGAGTGGGCGCCACCACCGAGAAGGCCCTCTGCCTAGTTCCCTGCAACTTGGATTCTCGCAATGAGGGAACTGCCAGAAGGCCCTCGGCAATGGACCTCAGTGTCCGGGCAGAATGATAGGGGTGGAGACGCTCCTTCAGGTATACTGGACCGAGGCCATTTAGGGCTTTAAAGGTCAGCACCAACACTTTGACTTGTCCTCGGAAACGTACTGGGAGCCAATGTACCGGTAGGTCTTTCGGGACCGGTGTTATATGGTCTCGGCGGCCGCTCCCAGTCACCAGTCTAGCTGCCACATTCTGGATTAGTTGTAGTTTCCGGGTCACCTTCAAAGGTAGCCCCACGTAGAGTGCATTGCAGTAGTCCAAGCGGGAGATAACTAGAGCATGCACCACTCTGGCGAGACAGTCTGCAGGCAGGTAGGGTCTCAGCCTGCGTACTAGATGGAGCTGGTAGACAGCTGCCCTGGACACAGAATGGACCTGCGCCTCCATGGACAGCTGTGAGTCCAAAATGACTCCCAGTCTGCACACCTGAAGATCAACCAGCACATAGCAAAGTGATCTGCAGAAGTATTTGTTGAGCATGTATTCTGACATGTATAATTATGTCCCACTTCTTCGGCAGTTGAGAGTGTTACCAGCCACTCAGAAGAACAATAACAACGTCAACAAATTTTGGCAGGTTGCATACGACATTTCTTTCAAAGCAGATGCTGGTTGAACAAGCAGAGCCGCAGTTGACGTTTCCACTCATTACACTGCCTTTCTTGTTTGTAGGCTTTACTTTCTATGGGCTTTATTTCCCTTTGGGGGATGTTGTGGCATAATTTATAAGGAGGAACTAACCCCCACTTTCCACTGCTTGTGGGGCTCCATGCATCATCCTATGGTGGCTGCCTTGTGACAGGTCAACAGATGCTGTCGTGATGCACTCTCAAGCATGGGGATGGATTAAAGGCATCCACAAAACACTGTGCATGGAGCACCAGTCGTCCGGTTTATTCCAAGGTCTACAAAACTCAAGCATCCCCTGAACACTGAAATTTGCTTCTCTACCAAGGTTTTCAGTGCATACCAAAAAATGCTGAAACCAGCAAACCCACATCCTAGGGATGCTGCTGCTTATTGGGCGGCAGCTGTTGGTCCATGTTATTTACCTTTTCCGTCGACATTTTGCAACCCCTTATCCATGCATCTGTGTCCCTTTCCTGCAGGACAGAATGACGGGGTTAAAGTTAGCTGTTCGGTCAATGCCAACGGGAGTACTAGGTTCCAGGAGCAAAATTCTGTCCTTCGTCTAGCCTGCCTATTTCCTCCTCTCCTTTTCACGCTTTCAGTTGGCACTAGAACCTGTTGAACAAAACACATAAATCAATCTGAACAATGGAGACTGTTAACTCTATGAAATTTGCTGTGTTGCAAATCTTTAGCAGCAGAACCAACAAAGTCTGTGGTATCTGGCGTTTTCATTATACACCTTTAGGTTCCCGGTTCCTTTTTAACTAGGCCTTTGGTTGATCTGATTGACATTCTATGCCCTTTTAACTTTTGGGGGGCGAGGAGGGCTATTGGGTTGTTTTTTATTTTCAGTGTGTATTTTGTGGTTTTATATCTTGATTTTATTCTGTGAACTGCCCTGAGATCCCTGGGTATAGGGCGGTATATAAATTCAAATCATCATCATCATCTTCTTCTTCTTCTTCTTGTTTAGTCGTGTAGTCGTGTCCGACTCTTCGTGACCCCATGGACCAGAGCATGCCAGGCACTCCTGTCTTTCACCGCCTCCGACAGTTTGGTCAGGCTCATGTTGGTGGCTTCAAGAACACTGTCCAACCATCTCATCCTCTGTCGCCCCCTTCTCCTTGTGCCCTCAATCTTTCCCAACATCAGGATCTTTTCCAGGGAGTCTTCTCTTCTCTATTGGAGCCTCAGCTTCAGGATCTGTCCTTCCAGTGAGCACTCAGGGCTGATTTCCTTCAGAATGGATAGGTTTGATCTTCTTGCAGTCCATGGGACTCTCAAGAGTCTCCACCAGCACCATAATTCAAAAGCATCACTTCTTTGGCGATCAGCCTTCTTAATGGCCAACAATTTTCCACTGCAATCCTATGCATGCTTTCTTGGGAATAAATCCCATTGAATAGAGAGATACTGAGTGAAAGTGCTGTCTTTGTGATATAAGACTTTGTAGGCTAAGCCTCAATCAGTTGTACTCAGTTGGTTAGAGCATGGTGCTGATAATGCCAAGGTTGCAGGTTTGATCCCTGTATGGGACAACTGCATATTCCTGCATTGCAGGGGGTCTAGATGATCCCCAGGGTCCCTTCCAACTCTGCATTTCTATGACTGACTCATGTTGTATTGGGAATTAGGGCAAAGATCTAGGGGGATTCTACTCATGGTACAGCACCCTGTTCTATAATAATAGTAGTAGTAGTAGTAGTTGTTGTTGTTGTTAATTTATACCCCACCCATCTGGCTGGGTTTCCCTAGCCACTCAGGGTGGCTCCCAACAGAATATTATTATTATTATTATTATTATTATTATTATTATTATTATTAAAGCAATAAAACCTCAAACATTAAAAACTCCCCTAAACAGGGCTGCCTTTAGGTGTTTTCTAAATGTCAGGTAGTTGTTTATCTCCTTGACCTCCGATGGGAGGGCATTCCACAGGGCGGGTGCCACTACCAAGAAGGCCCTCTGCCTGGTTCCTTGTAACCTCCTTCTTGCAGTGAGGGAACCGCCAGAAGGCCCTCGGAGCTGGACCTCAGTGTCCGGGCTGAACGATGGGGGTGGAGACGCTCCTTCAGGTATACTGGGCAGAGGCCATTTAGAGCTTTAAAGGTGAGCACCAACACTTTGAATTGTGCTCGGAAATGTACCGGGAGACAATGTAGGTCTTTCAGAACTGGTGTTATATGGTCTCGGCGGCAACTCCCAGTCACCAGTTCTGTAGAATGACCTTCCCTCTGCCATACCATGAAGCCGCAACCGCTGGTTACTTCAGACACCTCGAAAAGACTTGCCTTTTTGCCCACGATTTCCCTGTCCCATAAGATTCAACCCTGTATCATGTGTTTGAATCCCCTGAAACTGTTTTGTTTGCTTTCATGTGCTTGTGCATGCTTTTACTCTGAAATCTTCATTAGATTTAGGTTGTATTTTTGCTTTATTGGACACTGGTTTTATATTGTACGCTGCTGAGAGATTTTTCAGATATTGAACAGTATAGAAATGCTTCAAGGGCGTCCTTGCAGGCTCCAGACCAATTTTAGGGTGGCCCCACACTGAACGCATTGCAGCAATCCAGTGTAAAGATGACAGCTCTTCAAGTATCAATGCTAAGCATATTGGTTATAAATTCTTTTATGAGCAACGCTGGAAGGAGTTATACCACACTGAAGTTGGCACCATTAATAAAATGACCTCATCTTATTTGTTGTGTTTAAAGGCTTAGACATTTTAATGGGGGCTGGGGAAGGAGCAGACATGACTCTTTTGGACATTAACTCGGAGTTTGTTAGTACATCTCAATTCTCTTGAAAAATATCTCTTTAAAGGCCTGTCTTGAAACCCCCGAAGCCAACACAAATAATATCCCAGATTTCAGTAGTGAGCACTAGCCTGTTTTAATACTCTGCGAAAAACTCAACGCTGAATTGAACAGGGCTTTCTCATTTAACTGGTGTCTGCATTTAGCTTTCCCAAACATCCTTTGAAGCTGTCTCATTTGCCCCAGACCATTTTCTTGCAGCTTTAGCACGCCAGGGACACTCCCATTGGTGTGCTAAACTGACTCACACGGTAAGTACATCGCGTCGTGGTAGGATGTGTGTGGAGCCCTTATCCGTATAGTCTGTTTTGATCAGTATATTAAGAATATTGGAGCAAATGTTATGTCCTGAAAACATATAATAGGCACATAGAAATTGCCAGTGTAGTTTTCTCACAGCTCTATGGCCAAGCACACCCACTCTCACTTGTAGCTGAGGTGCACTCCAGCGCATAGACATGGTATATATGGCTGTAGAAGGGAAGGGAAGGGAAGCATGAGGCCTTTGACCATAGCCAATATTAACAAAAACTTTTTGATGCCATTACAGAGATACAGGTTGATTCCCGATGATTCCCCCCACCCCATAAAATCAATCTTTACTTGTTTGCACAAAATTTACAGGAAGGTTATATGAAGTCCACCTATTTATTGAGTTTTCCTTCTGATTCGCATGTGGGGAGCTTATATGATGCCATGCGAAGCAATTTCCCTGACACTTTCATTACCACAAAAACAAACAAACATAGAATCATAGAGTTGGAAGAGACCACAAGGGCCTTCCAGTCCAACCCCCTGCCAAGCAGGAAACACCATCAAAGCATTCTTGACATATGCCTGTCAAGCCTCTGCTTAAAGACCTCCAAAGAAGGAGACTCCACCACACTCCTTGGCAGCAAATCCCACTGCCGAACAGCTCTTACTGTCAGGAAGTTCTTCCTAATGTTTAGGTGGAATCTTCTTTCTTGTAGTTTGAATCCATTGCTCCGTGTCTGCTTCTCTGGAGCAGCAGAAAACAACCTTTCTCCCTCCTCTACATGACATCCTTTTATATATTTGAACATGGCTATCATATCACCTTTTAACCTTCTCTTCTTCAGGCTAAACATACCCAGCTCCCTAAGCCGTTCCTCATAAGGCATCGTTTCCAGGCCTTTGACCATTTTGGTTGCCCTCTTCTGGACACGTTCCAGCTTGTCAGAATCCTTCTTGAACTGTGGTGCCCAGAACTGGACACAGTACTCCAGATGAGGTCTGACCAGAGCAGAATACAGTGGTACTATTACTTCCCTTGATCTAGATGCTATACTCCTATTGATGCAGCCCAGAATTGCATTGGCATTTTAAGCTGCTGCATCACACTGTTGACTCGTGTCAAGTTTGTGGTCTACCAAGACTCCTAGATCCTTTTCACATGTACTGCTCTCAAGCCAGGTGTCTCCCATCCTGTATTTGTGCCTTTCATTTTTTTTTGCCCAAGTGTAATACTTTACATTTCTCCTTGTTCAAATTCATCTTGTTTGCTTTGGCCCAGTTGTCTAATCTGTTAAGGTCATTTTGAACAAAAAAAACCCCCCACAAAACCCAACCTTGGGTTTGTTGCACAAGAGGCCAGATCCACAATCATTGTGCAGTTTGAATTTGCCAACATGTGATGGGATTGCTCCTGCAAAATAGGGAAGTCAGGAAGCAGCCCTAGAAACACGACATACAACCAGCATACACAATAAGACTTCTTGTTCCTAGAAAAAAAAGGTGTCCTCTGGTTTGGTTTTGTTTTGTTTTTTTTAAAAAAACCTCTTCTGCTACCTCAGAAAATTCTGTGGCAAGGGGAAGTTCTAGATGGAGGATCTGCCTTCTCAGAGAGGAAGATGACCTGTCCTTGACCCTTACTGGCTGCAACCCTTAGCTTTTCCAAAGCAGCAGGCCGCTCTGATGCACAACCCGTCTACCTGTCTCCGTGGTTGACATCTGCGTAACACGGAGTTGGTCTGCCAACGGGCCTGCGGCCTGAATCCAGTTCCCCATTGAACACATCCTTGGGGATCCTGCCATCTCCCATTCTGTGGACAAGGCCAAGCCGGCATAGATGTCGCCGAGATAGGAGTGCAAGCAGGCTGTGAAACGTGGGCTTGGGAGAGCACATCGTTGTTTGTCCCTCCTTGTCAGGGTTGTTGCGACTACTCTAGAGTAACGACTTTCCACATGCTTGTCTTTTAACAGTCTTTATTGGTGCTCTCTATTTATGGTGTAACGAGCTGTTGGATGCATGTCATTCCGATCCAGAATCCAGAATCCGGCACTGCCTCTTTGCAAGATTTCGACCAACATAAAAGCCGCGGGACAGTGAATCTCCTCCCCTTTCTCCTCCTTAATTCAGGTGCTGGGGGAAAGGGTCTACGATCTGTTTTTTCCCTGTTCCCCTTTTCTGCCTCTCTCTCTCCCCTTCTGTGGAGCAGGGGCTCTCCCATGCTGCCAGAGACCTGGCACTCTCTCTCCTCTTCCTGACTAGCCCCTTCAGACCCCGCGCTTTCGTGGCTGCTTGGGGAGGAACTGCTCTTGATGAGAGGGGGAGGTTCTCTATACTCTCTCCCCCTTACACTCCCAAATCTTCCAGATGCAGTGCCTGTGGAAGGTTTTGAGGCATTGCTCCTGATGGTTGTAACCTACCCAAATCTCACTGCATACCATAAAGTAGTGTGCTCAACACATAAGCCTGGTAGACCTTGCCAATGCTGGGTTTATTCATAGCCTGGCAGGAAGAGAAAAATAGTGTCTTATTTCAGATGTGGATATTGCTTTCTGGAAATATATATATATATATATATATATATATATATATATATATATATATATATATATATACCGTATTTTTCCATCTATAAGATGGAAAAATCTACACATGCCTCCATATACAAGATGCCCCCTATTTTGGGGGATTCCGATTTAAGAAAATGGGGGGAGATATTATCCATGTATAAGACGAGCCCAGATTTTGAACATTGTTTTAGAGTAAAAAAAAACACCATAGTCTTATACACGGAAAGGTATGGTATATATCAGGCACATCCAACAGGTAGATCGTGATCTACCGGTAGATCACTGGACGTCTGTGGTAGATCACTGGCTCTCCCCAAAGAAGCTAAACAACTTTGGCTCCCCTAAAAAAAAAGCCCTGCAACCCCCCAAAACAGGGCTTTCCTCCTCCCTAAAAAAAGCTCAGCAATTTGACCTGAACCCCAAAAAACAGGGATTTCCTTCCTAAGAAAAGCTCAACAACTTTGACCTGAACCCCTCAAAAGTGAGTAGATCACTGCCAGTTCTTAACTCTGTGAGTAGATCACAGTCTCTTGGGAGTTGGCCACCCCTGGTATATATTAAAACCCTTGTTTTTTTCTTATAATCGCAGTAATTCCATATGCTAAAATTCTGACAGGAATGTTCATGCAGAGTCATAGCTGGAAACTGAGAAAGTCACACACAAAGAAAAGCTGTTGTAATCTTCCATGACTGAACAGTTCCCCCTAGTGTACTTGGCTATGTCAAGGTACATTTGCTGTGCATCGAAATGGCAAAAGATACTCAATGATCACTGGTTCGTTATGCTTCAAAACCACTATATAATCCACTTAGCATTACTCCAGGTTGCAATAACCCAGTTGTATTACATTATGCTGGGCTGTCCCATGAGCATACCTAAAAGTAATATGATGAAGGAACTAGCGCTAGAGCATATTCTGTCAGGATACAGCCATCTAGAACGGCCATTTTGTTTTTGTTCCATGAGAGGTGCAAGTGGCCTAATGCATGCTCCGAAACTCCAAAAGGGATGAATGTGGAGCAGAGTACTACAAGGAGATGCAGGGAGAACTACAGAGCCCGGACTTTGCTAGAGCTTCCTCAACACAAATCAGTCTTCACGCGCCAATATATCTTCCGCACATATTTACTTTCAAAACACACAGATTTGTAACCCTGTGTATCTGGAGGGAGGGAGAACTGGTTGGGGAATTTGAAGTGGAGTAGTGGCAAGCGGGGAAAAGGGAAGGGCCATCCTAGCCCCCCCCCTGTTTCTTTGCTCCTCCTAAATTGGATTGCCACACACACAGATACAAGGTCATTGGGATTCTGTTGAATGCGTCTGCATGGAGTATTTCAATAGGTCCAAGCACTGAAGAAATTAATTTCCCTTTTTATCCCAGGCCCTGTGTACAATTCTATAAGACTTGCCAGTGACACGTGTTATGCCAATATTGAGGTTTTGGTAGTATACAAAATAATTTAAATGTGCTCATGCTAATTAAATGTACTTATTTCACTACAGGTGGCGCTCTGGTTAAACCACTGAGCCTAGGGCTTGCTGATCAGAAGGTCGGCGGTTCGAATCCCTGTGACGGGGTGAGCTCCCGTTGCTTGGTCCCAGCTCCTGCCAACCTAGCAGTTCGAAAGCACGTCAAAATGCAAGTAGATAAATAGGAACCGCTACAGCGGGAAGGTAAACGGCGTTTCCATGTACTGCTCTGGTTTGCCAGAATCGGCTTTGTCATGCTGGCCACATGACCTGGAAGCTGTACGCCGGCTCCCTCGGCCAATAACATGAGATGAGCATGCAACCCCAGAGTCGGTCACGACTGGACCTAATGGTCAGGGGTCCCTTTACCTTTACCTTTTTATTTCACTACGCAATCAATCAGTTAGAAGTCAGGTTATTAAAGAAGTGGAGCGGAGCTTTCCAAACTGTGTGTCACCACACATTAGTGTGTCGGCTGCAGTGTGTAGAGCAAACGCCCCGCCCCCACTCCTCTCAGGGCTCGAAAGGGGTTAGTTGAACCTCCAGTTTGCTAGTAAAACTGAATTACTGTGTCGCGAAATCATGCATGCCTAAAAAGTGTGTCGCCAACATGAAATGTTTGGAAAGCTCTGATGTCATCAGCAGCTCCTGGCTGGTTGCCCAGGAAAGCATAAAGACAAGGAATAGTTTATTATTATTATTATTATTATTATTATTATTATTATTATTATTATTATTTCAAACTTTACAGAGAGAGGCAACCTTCTGACAGTTTGACTTCACCTCCAAAGGCACCCTCCTCCATTGTCTCCCCCAAGACAGACGGATGCCAACAATATTCCCTAGAAGAATGTCAGCATGAACTGAAGAAAATGTGTCCACAATCTTCCAACGCTTTCTGTGGCAGATGGGTAATGTGTGCTGGTTGGGAGGGCATTGTCATGTACTGTCAGGATGCTGTCAGCGGCTCCCGACTGGTTGCCCAGGAATAAAGACAAGGGAAAGTTTCTTACCATCCTTTCTTATTTCAATCTTCACAGAGAGAGGCTATAGAACCCAGCCTCTTGGATAATGGCATTGTCCCAAGTGAATCTCCACCCCCTGTCTCTCCCACTACCTCATCCATCACTTCTACAGGTGCCGCTAAGTGCCCTCTGTCTTTGAGCTCTTTGCTCTCCTACTTTTAAGGCTCGCCGGGTTCTGGAGGGTCTGGGATGCTTTCTAGTGACAACGTGTCAGCCTGGTGTTGTTCTGGCTCTCCCATGATTCCCCAACTTCCCCCCTCATCTGCCTCTGAGCTGCGACCTCCCTCAAACCCCTGTTGTAAATCTATACTGTCTTCCTCTTCCTTCTCCCTGGAAGGGTCAGGATGGGGAGGCGGTCTCCACCACTCCTCCTTCTCTGCCCAGTCCCTGACAACTGAAAAAGAGCCCTGCTCAGGTAGTCTATGTCTGGGAGAAACACAGGACTGAACATTCCCACCCTCATCCCCACTAACCTCCCTCAGAAAATCTGAAGCAGCCTTTTAAGCTTGTTCATTCAGGTGTGATTACCGTCCTCCCAACAACTGGGAGCCCATTTTGTACAGAGTCTTGTTCCCAGGGATGACTGCAACTACTACCGGTACGTCTACTGGTTTCACATAATACCCATTCCACATTTGTAAGAAATCAAATTGTTCAGTGTGGCTTTGGAATTCCCTGCCTATTGATATCCGCCAGGTGCCTTTGCCGTACCCTTTTCAGCGTCTACTAAAAAAAACTCTGCTTTGGACGAGTCTACCCCGATGGATGCCTAGAGAGCTGGGGTGATTTAAATCTGTTTTAGTATTTTAACTTTTGCATGTTTTAAAGCATGGCTGTGAATCTTTCTCGGTTTTATCGTTTTATCTCAATCGCTTTGAGATTTTTTTGCGATCGACCGGTGTATAAATGTTACGAAATAAGTAAATAAGCAAGTGAGTGAGCGAGCGAGCACATTCGGTGCTTAAAATTCCCCTTAAAGGGCTTCCTGCTGTATGGAGGGAAGCATGAAATGGAAGCCAGCCCACCCCATCTATAATTTCCAAACTCCCGAATCGTATCGATCTGAAAACGTGGGCAGCACTTGATTCTGGGTGGGTTTAAAAAGCAAAACAAAACCGACCATTTCCTCTTCTGAGATTCACTCAGTATTGCTGGCATTAAAGAGCCACAGATGAAAGAAAGGAAGGGGAAAAAAGACTCTGGTTCAGTACAGAGAGAAGCAGCAGCCCCCTCTTCCTTTGTTTTCGCCTGCTTCTCATTAGAGGGAACAACAAATCTGTCTAATTTGCAACTGTCGGAAGATGAGTGCTGTTTATGGTGAAACACTCATATACACAGAGACAGGAACAAAGAGGAGAAATCTGATGACCAGCCACTCTGATCCAAAAATAATTTGTCATGGGCACAGCGGCTCATGAGGTGGCATAACACACTTTTCCGGAGAGTATGACACATGCGAACATGTGCGCGCACATGCATGGGGACCTGAAATAAAATGGTTGCCACATGCTAGGTCTACAAAAATGAATAGGAGACAATCAGCTTGAAATAGATCGTTTATTCTCAGTACTGAATTGCACTTCAAGACCCCCAAGCCACCCCAGGAGAATAAAGACACAAGGACACAGAATTTTAGGTTAATGTTAATGGGCAAAATTTAGACCACAACTTTATTGGTTACAGAATGTTAGCGGTAATGGCTTAGGCAGTGGCATCAACAGACTATATCTGACTCCTGGCTGCCTTGCAGGGAGTCTGGTAAGGGTAAACCACCAATAGGGGGAGCCGCGCCGATGTGGCTCGACTTGAGCATCTCCCGGTTTCCTGATGGGGTCGTGGCATGGCCCTAGCCCCTTCCTGGGCGTCGGACGCAATCCAGACCCCCAGATTCCTTTAACGGAATACCCTTGAGCATGGAGGGGCAGGTGATTGCGGCGCGAGGCTGAAAGAGGAGCTTCCAGAGTCACTCCGTGGTTTAAATTGCTCCCGGCCACGCCCCCCACAGCACCCTGATTGGTCGCCTGGCAAATGGCATGGCTGGGACACCCTCAGCGTGACTCGTGAGCGCAACCCGGTCCCACTTGGAAGCGCAACCGATTAAGCTCACATCATTTTCTCTAGAATAGACTTTAGCTCAGTGCCTTACCTTAAAATGGGCCGGGTCGCCATATCTTGAAGAGCAAGCCCAAGCCACTCGGGCTGGCAGCAGCTGCAGCGTGCAGAGCAGCCTGAGCTGCCCTGAGCCCAAAAAAACCGGACAGTTCCTTTAAAATGTCAAAATCTGCCTGGATGGGCATGTTGGCCCCCTAAAAGAGGACATGTCCCGGTTTTCCTGGACGTATGGCAATCCTAGGAACAGGGCAGTCTCAAGCAGGTCGCGCACCCTGGTGCTGAAGGGCGGAGATCGCTCCGGCGCCCCTGCCCTCCCAGGGCGCAGCATGGTTTCCACATGGCTTTGCCGCGTGGCGCCCTACTTACCGGCCCGGCGCCCTGGCACACCGTACCACCGGGGGTCTACCTAGAGCTGGCCCTGCCTAGGAAGGGTCATATCTGAATGTGAGGCACCTGTACCTGCAGTTCGGACTGAGAAATAATCTGAAACCCTGGAGAGTCTTTGCCAATCAGTGCAGACTGCCACCCCTTCCAAGTGTCCTGATTTTCAAGGGACTGTCCTGGAATTATGAAAGCTCCTGATTTAACCCCTATTTCCCCTGCCAATACCACCGCTGCCAAGCTCAGGGAGGAGGGTGAGCCAGCGCTTGTCCTGAGAGCATCCCTCATTGCCTCTCCAAGGACGCCACTGCCGGCCTCCTCCCTTGGACAGCTCCTACTGGCTGCTGGAGAGCGGGCAAGGAAGGCGAGAGGTTGCTGCCGCCAGGGCCCAGCCCTGTGTGGCATACCAGCTCTCTGAGGGGCAGGCAGAGGGCAGGGCTGCCCTGGGTGGGAAGAAAGGGGGAGCGGAATGCAAGGAGTATTTTTTTTAATGCTTTGTGCATACACATCTAATCTGGCCCCTTTCTAAAGTTAATTTATTGGTGTGTGTTTTCCTTTGGTATAACTGGAGGGGGGGCACTTGCCCTTTCTTTCGATAGGAAATTATCATCAGGGGGTAGGGGGACCCCCCAAAATGGGGTGTTGAAGAGGGTCTATTGTGGGGGAATGAGAAATGTCCCTATTTTCATCTGAGGAATGTTGGAAGGTATGTACAGTGGTACCTCGGTTTTCAAGTGTCTTGGAAGCCGAAGGTTTCGGAACCTGTACGCCGAAAACCCGGGAGTGATTGCTTCCGTTTTCGAATGCGCCTCGGAAGTCAAACGACTTCCACTGTGTTTCCCCCCCCCTTTTTCTCCACTGAATATGCCGACCGCCCTTTGCGCCTCGGTTGTTGAACGTTTTGGAAGTCAGACGGTCTTCCAGAACAGACTATGTTCGACAACCCAGGTACCACGGCCCAAGCTTGACGGCCCAAGGCTCTGACTCAGTAAAATGGACCTTTCTGCTTCCCTGTGTTCCTACACCTTCCTTGTGGGTCGGTGGCAAACATCTTCTTAGGGCAAGTGCAGCTGTGATGTAGCAGACCATGAGAAATGCTCGAAATAAACATATTGCTTGTGTACTGTAGTTATACTGCATCGGAAACTGAATGTACCCCTGGTCAAGCGACTGTAATTAAATGTTGTTCTTGTATTTACATGAAAACCAATAAAAACTATTTTTTTGTAATGCTCAGGCAGAGCAAGTGAGGTTTGCCAATCCCAATTCCCCCTCTTCTTTAAAGCAAGTGCAATTTGGCATTTTAAAGTCACTTAAATCATAGCATCAAAGTGATGCTACGAAAGGGTTGCCATATGCCTGGAATCTCCCGGACATATTCAGAATTTTCCAGTCGACAGCAGTGTCCTGGCAGAAATCGATCAAATGTCCTGGAAAATCCAGACAGGCTGGGTCTCGGCAGTGTATCTGGAGGGAGGAAGAACAACTTTGCCAAAAAAAGAGACCATGGCGCAACAACATTTCTGTTTGGATTCTCCCTGTTTGAACCCTATGCTATGATTTGGGGCGTCCCATGGACATCTGGTTGGCCACTGTGAGAGCAGGATGCAGAGCTAGATGGACCCTTGGCCTGAACCCGTGGAGCTCTTATATTCTTAGCACACCAGCAGGAGCAACGGGGCCAGTTGAGCTGGATACCAGAACTAAAACTGCCCTGTCCTACCTGAATTCATCTACTCAATGACAAGAGAACATGGAGCAGGTTCTTGTAACCAGAAGACCAGAGATAATGCATTCTATTAAAGGTCTGAATCAACTCCTTGAGTTGGGAACGGGAATTTCGGAAGCGTGAAGCAGCACAGCCTGTTTCTGTACACACCTACAGCAGCCATCCCCGCCTTTAAAAGAAACATTGGCTTTATCTGCAGAAAGGAAGGGGAGGTGTCTTGTATCAAAAGCAAATAGGACTTTGATTCTAAAAGCAGAAGTATTGTGGGTCAAAGTTAGGAGCGGTGGCCCAGCGTTCCTCAAATCCCAGATGTTGGAAGGCTTGCTGTTTCTCCTCAATAATAAGATAAATGAATTCTGTACATGCTCAGAGTTACCCTCTTCATTATTATTACTTCATTGTCATTGCTCCTAGATGGAGTCCCGGTATTCAAGTTCTGGGTCTGACTGCCCCTGCTTGCAAATGGTGCCATAGCTAAGCCTCCAGGTGTGCCCACACATGCTTTGGTGTGTGGGGGGGGGGGCTGAAATCTGGTTGGGAGGATAAAAGCATTCTTCTCTGATGCAAATACATCTGTGGTTTGTGGTTTGTTTTGCGCCTTTTCCTAGGAAGCCTTGAGTTTTGCGTGATTTTTATTTTTTAACCCGGCTAAAGGGCTGTTTCTTTTGCTGACATTAAGTTGTAAATACAGCTCTGGGTGTAGTAGAAATAGGTGGGGAGGGAAATAAATCTCTCTCCATCTGCTGTGATGGTGCCAGCGGTGTGCAGTGAATAATTTTTTTGCGCGGGGAACAGTTAGGGCAAGGGGCACCAGCTTCTGAAGGCGATTGGGAGGGGGGATGTTGTGTGTACAGCTTTGAGATGTCCTGAGGTCACATGTATGAGCATGGGGGGGGGGGCGCTCCCTAAGCAGGGCAGAAGCTTCCTGGGCTTTGGAAAGGAGGCACCAGGCTTTAATACTTTAAAGAGAAAGTGGGTACCTTTTGTCTGGGAGATGATATATAATGAGTTGGGGAAAAACGCTGAAAATATCCCCCCCCCCAAGAAACCAGAAGCTTTTCTTTTAGGAATTCTAGATGCAGATATTCCAAAGGACCAGACGCTGTTTATTTATGCAACCACAGCTGCACAGATTTTGCTAGCCCAGAGATGGAAAGAAGATACAGTGGACGCTCGGGTTGTGATCGTGATCCATGCGGGAGGCACGTTCGCAATCCGCAGCGTTCGCAACCCGCGTCTGTGCATCTGCGCATGCGCGGGTTGTGATTCGGCGCTTCTGCACATGCGCAAAGCGTGATTTAGTGGTTCTGTGCATGTGTGCGTGCCGAAACCCAGAAGTAACCCATTTGGGTACTTCCGGGTTTGGTGCGGGACGCAAGCTGAAAAGATGCAAACTGAAGCGTTTGTAACCCAAGGTATGACTAGAGTTCCAGCTAAGGAAGAGCAGCAGATAAAATCAATGAACTATGCTGAAATGGCAAAACTTACAGGTAGAATCAGGGACCAGGAAGAATCAAACTTTAAGAAGGCATGGGGAAAGTATATAGTGTATTTGAAAAACTATTACAAACAACTACACACATTAGTAGGGTTGACAGAAATCTTGTAGTAAAGAAAGGAATTATGGATTGATTAAGGCTTTATAATAATTTGAATTATTGAGAAGATACAGAAGTAAAATAACAAGTACAGTATTCACAAAAGGGGGAAAGTCAAAGAGGATACATTGTATTCTGTTTCTGTTTCTGTTTCTGTTTCTGTTTCTGTTTCTGTTCTCTCTCTCTCTCTCTCTCTCTCTCTCTCTCTCTCTCTCTCTCTCTCTCTCTCTCTTGTTACTGTTTGTAAAATTGAAAATGCAAAAATATTTTTATTGTTGTTTTATTAAAAGAAAACTTTACCAGGAATATTTAGAGGACTAGCCTAGTCTCTGTAGTCTACTGGATAGTGCTATCCTAAGCATGCTTGCTCAGGTCAGTGGTCAGTGGGATTTATTCCCAGGACGGTGTGCATGCAAGTACCCTATATATGTCCGCTGGACCCCTTCTGTCTGAGAATTTGCACATAACTCTCATTCCACACTTGTACAAAATTGATCTTTTCATGTGGCAGCAATGGCATGTCGGGGACTGGCTGGATGGCAAAGAGTGGTGAGAGGCCCCCCCCATCCCCAAGAACTCCCCAGGGAAGACTCAGGGGGATAAGACTTAGACCCAGGACAGTGGTGGTGGGACACTGAGGACAGGCCTGAAGAGGGGCCAAGCTGGGAAGTGGTAGAAGCAGGAGGCTTGAGTGGACACGAGGCATCAGAAGAAGGGACAGGGCCAGTGTGCTGAGGGTCTCAGTGTGAGCACAGACTCAGAGGAACCAAACGCTACATTAGTTGTGCTAGTGCTGGACAGCCCCTCTTCAGCTAGTTATCTCCCGCTTGGACTACTGCAATGTGTTCTACGTGGGGCTACCTTTCAAGGTGACCCGGAAACCACAACTAATCCAGAATGTGGCAGCTAGACTGGTGACTGGGAGCGGCCGCCGAGACCACATAACACCAGTCTTGAAAGATCTACATTGGCTCCCAGTATGTTTCCCAGCACAATTCAAAGTGTTGGTGCTGACCTTGAAAGCCCTCAATGGCCTCGGTCCAGTATACCTGAAGGACCCCCATTGTTCAGCCCAGACACTGAGGTCCAGCGCCGAGGGCCTTCTGGCGGTTCCCTCGTTGCAAGACGCCAGGTTACAGGGAACCAGGCAGAGGGCCTTCTCGGTAGTGGCACCTGCCCTGTGGAACGCCCTCCCACCAGATGTCAAAGAGAAAAACAACTACCAGACTTTTAGAAGACATCTAAAGGCAGCCCTGTTTAGGGAAGCTTTTAATGTTTAATAGATTATTGTATTTTAAAATTCTGTTGGAAGCCACCCAGACTGCACCCGCCCTTCCTCCGACCCTGAGGAATGTGCCAGGCGGGTCCAGAGTGGGGGTCTCTCCTCCTCGCTGTAGTTTACAGCTGCTTGGGAAGAGTCCAGAGGGAGAGAGCTAGAGAAGGAAGTAGGGGCCGGGGCCAGTCCCAGCAATGTCTTCAACTAGGGCAGTTGAGCCTAGGTGAACTCTGCTGTGTTTTCCTTTTCTGAATAACAAAGCTGACTTCACATTGAGTCCTGAGTCTTCATTCTGACTTGTGGCTTATCCTGCCTGCCTGATAGCCCAGACACTGTGCTTCCCACGGACATTGCCATACTCTTTTAGATGCCTACCTAAAACATTTTTTCCCAGACGTGTCGAAGTTGTGTGTGTTTTACTTCTTTTTAAGCCATTGTTGGTTTCAATAACCTTTTGAGAATTTTTAAATGCTTGTTTTCAACTCTCTTACAGTTGCCATGCTTTCTTTCCTACTTTTGTAAACTGCTTAGAGGTTTTCTTGTAATCAAGCAGTGCATAAATTTTGTTCCGTAAATAGAATTGCAGCCTTGAGAATAAAGCCCGTTGTAGTCAATAGGACCTCCTTTTGAGGGAGCCTACGCATTATTGTCCTGTTAAGGGATCAGCATGGGAAGAAATTGGATCCTGCCCTGGGCCATCAAATGTAGGCTATTTGATAAGAACAAAGTCCTTTTTCTCCTTCTGAGTCGCTCTGTGTTTCATTACTGCCAAGCATGGCTTCACTTTATGTTGTCTAGACACTAATTTAAAACCAAAATCAAATAATAAAAAAGAAACCCCATATTAAAATTAACCCCTGTGATGTGTCCTTTTGTAACAGGCATCCAGAGACATTCGAAGAGGTTTATTTAGCCCCGGGGGGAACTTGACTCAATAGATTTTGCGCTGGTTTTCTTAAGAGGGTACATTAGGAAACCTTGACTCAGCATTATGAACATTTTATTTGCATGTGATTTCAGAGTCGAGGTTTTTCTTTTTAAATATATATTTATTGGTTTTATAAAACGAAACATACAACACAAAAAACACACAAATTATACACAACAAAGCAAAATACAAACTACAATAAAAAATAACAAATCAATCTTCTGTCATGAATCTTTATCGACTTCCTCCATTCCCTCCCTACTACATTTCATTATATTACTTCCTTAGTACTTTCCATGTCTTGATTCCAATCTTTTTTAAAGCTATGGTTTTCCCAGTAGTGATGTATGGAAGTGAGAGCTGGACCATAAAGAAGGCTGATCGCCGAAGAATTGATGCTTTTGAATTGTGGTGCTGGAGGAGACTCTTGAGAGTCCCATGGACTGCAAGAAGATCAAACCTATCCATTCTGAAGGAAATCAGCCCTGAGTGCTCACTGGAAGGACAGATCCTGAAGCTGAGGCTCCAATACTTTGGCCACCTCATGAGAAGAGAAGACTCCCTGGAAAAGACCCTGATGCTGGGAAAGATTGAGGGCACAAGGAGAAGGGGACGACAGAGGACGAGATGGTTGGACAGTGTTCTCGAAGCTACCAACATGAGTCTGACCAAACTGCGGGAGGCAGTGGAAGACAGGAGTGCCTGGTGTGCTCTGGTCCATGGGGTCTCGAAGAGTCGGACACAACTAAATGACTAAACAACAATTATCCTATATTAAAAGGCTGACATTACTAAAAATGCATAGGAAGCAGTGGTGCTGTCAGAAGGAGCCCAGCGCGCCACTCAGAAAGATGCCCCAAAGCAGCAGGAATGGCTTTCCATATTCTGATGTAAATTAAATAACAAGAGAAGGACTTCCATAAGATTAAGTTCAGGGGTCAAGTGACCATTTTATGTTGCTTTCAGTTTCAGTTTCCTGAAAGTAGTATCAGAGAACATCCCAGATCTCAGTTTTTATTTTAATTTCATCTCAGCCCATTTTTGTGTCATGAGAGTTTGACATTTCAAAAAATTGACAATGTTGGCCTTGCCGGACCACACAAAAACCTTAAAAATTCAACCCAGAACTGAGATATTTCAAAACTAAAAATGCTAATCTCTTTAGAACTTCGTGGGCTTTAATGTGATATAGCACATGATGGACTTAGCTTCAAATTCTAAAGTCAAATTACAAAATTTCAAATATTCATAACTCAAAACGGGCTGAGATAAAAAAATTGAAATTTTAGATTTAAACTTTAGATTTAAACAAGTGGACAATTTTTCCAAGAGAATTGGATGACATGAGGTCAAAAAAAGCACTACAGATTGGATCACTTGATATGGAATGGCCCTCAGAAGTCTAAACTTTCTTAACTGCTCCACGGATGTGTTGAGAGGAATGTAAGTTGAGCGGTTAATGTGTACAATAACTGGTCATTGTGCAGATTCACCAGGTGTCATGGAGAATGTGCATATAATCCATCCATTAAGAGGGAATTATGCACATTTCCAAGTCAAGGTACATTGTCTCCAACAGGTCTAGGGAAATATGCAGATATTCTATATGTTCTCTAATCATTATGCATAGTCTCCAACAGGCTTTGGGCAATGTACACATATCAACAGATTATTATTATTATTTGTATTATAGTCTGACAATATTCACATTCTCCAAGCTTTTGGGGCCTGGGGACATATTTGGAAATCTAATAAACTGTGGTAAGTGTTATGTATTGGTTTAATTTGTGTACATGAGTTCCCTGCTAGTCCTTTCCCGCTCCAGGGCGATTCAAATCGGTGCGGTGACAGTTGCTATTGGTTAACTTGTTAGCACAATTTGGATCCTCACTCTGATAGGGTCCCGCCAAAATCTAAGTGTATCTGTGAGGGATAAGAGCTACCGAGAGCCCCCTCCCATCCTGAATACCAGCTCCTCCCCCAGCGGGGAGGGGGAGACTTCGAGTGGTGATTCAGGAAGTGGAAACAGGAGCTTGAGTACCCTAGCGGAGCACAGGCACCGCCGGGGAAAGGAACAGGGAAGCAGGGAGACGGTGGGAAAGAGGCCGATCCCAGCTACCCCGGAATTGCGTAAGAAGCGCCGGGGAGGAGATTCAGTATGCCAAGATTACTTTGTTGGAGGAAAACGCGCGAACCGCCATTCGGAGGTTCTGTGGGAGACTGACAACATGTACCACTATCTGTAAATAGCACTGTTTTCAGCACTGTAAATACACAGCACCAATAAAAGGATAAAATGCAGAGCTGTGTGGAGTCGTTACTCTGAAGTAGCTCACTCCGGCCACTGTGACAGCAACCTCCGAATCTTTTTTGGGCTACTTTGGAGTTGCCGGGATGAGCGCGCAAGAGGCGGAGAAATGGTGGCAGATCGCAGAGCAAGCCCAGCAGGAGCTGCAGCAGCTGGCGTTGCAGGCACAGGGAGAATTAAAAGCGGCCAAAGCAGGAAACGCGGAAAAGCCAGGAGGAGATGCAGAAACTTATCGACCAGGTGAGAACACTACAGGAGAAAGAGCAGCAGCTAAGAACGCTAGCGGTGGACCTCCAAAACAAGTTGGATGCGGAGAAAAACAAGGGAGGGGGGGCCCAACTCCAAGTACTGCCGGGAAGGAGAGCGGGGACCCTAGTCAGCAAGTTTAACAGGGGCCCAAGGGAATACCTGGGCTTTGAGACTGAGATTTTATACGCCCTTGAGCTGCACAATGAGGAGTTCTCCGATGACGCGCACAGAGTAGCGTTCATTGTGGAGCATCTCACCGGAGCGGCGAGGGAATGGCTTAGACCGTTAATAGCGGCAAAAAACCCCTGCATGAAGAATGTCAAATAATTTCTAGAAGCCTTAAAAGTAATGTACACGAGTGACAGGCATATGGACAATGTGAAAGAGGAACTTCATAATTTGCGCCAGGGAAAAATGACGGTGCGGGAATATTGGGCTAAATTCACCATGTTGGTGCACAAGCTGGGATGGGACCTTCACTCGCCTCCGGTGCAAGCCGCGTTCTATTTGGGACTGCATTCGGATGTGAAAGATGTGCTTTCAAGAGGTCCGAAACCCAATAACATGGATGAATTGAGTAAAGCGGCACTGGCGGTGGGGGTGAGGCAGGAATCCCGGTGGAACGACAAGCAGGCAATGCGCGCAACACGGCCTTGGTTCTCACGCTCGCAGGAGAAGCCACCCCCCAACAGCCATCCCAGGCCACGCCCGGAGCCAGCCCAGCCCAGGAACCCATGCAAATTGATAGCGCGCGCGCGGGGGGCTTTTCAAACGCCAGTGGCAGGGCGACGCAAAGAGGGAAGGGGCGGGAACTGCTTCCTCTGCAACTCCCCAGGGCATCTAGTCCGGAACTGCCCACATCGCAGGGAATGGCAAGGGAGGGCGGGGACTGTCCTACCCCCCCCCCAACGGAGGCGTAACAGCCGCAGGGAAACGAGATGGCCTGGCTGCAAGAGACAAGGGGCAGCAGCCAGGTGCGAACGGCAGACAACAGCCCCAGCCCACCCACCCACACGGCGGGGAGCAGCGCCAGCCCACACACCCCAGAGCAGGAGTGGTTCTTGAAGTGACTCTAACGCTCCCAAATGGGTACCCCCTGACCGTGCTGGGCCTCATAAACAGTGGTGCCTCTGCCAACTTTTTTTCGAGGGAATTTGCAGAAGCACACCAGATCCAGCTTCTGCAGCTGGACTTTCCCCTGCACGTATCCACCATTGACGGCAGGGAGTTGCTGGGAGGGGCCATCACCCACCAGACCCCCCCCAATGCGAATGACGGTGGGACGGCACTCTGAGACACTGGCATTCAACGTCACCACCATCTCAGACCCCCCCCCCATCGTCTTGGGCATGAGCTGGCTGGCGCGCCATGACCCCTCCATCAGTTGGCACCAGAGGTGCATCACGTTTGGCTCAGATTATTGCCTGGAACACTGCATGCAGTGCCAACCTGGGGAGGGGCCTCCTATTGCCACGCTGGCCTCCATGCAGATCAAGGGGGAGGAGGCAATCCCCAAGCCTTACTGGGACCTGCAGGAGGTCTTCAGCGAAGCGGAGTCCGATCACCTACCCCCGCACAGGCCTTTTGACTGTCAGATCAACCTGGTGCCGGGGGCCACGCTACCCCCAGCTAAGCTGTACTCCATGTCCGATCAGGAGCTGGATGATCTGCGTGAGTTCATTGACAAGAACCTCGAGAGAGGGTTCATCAGGGAAAGCAAGGCAGCAGGGGGCAGCCCGGTCTTCTGGGTGGACAAGAAAGACACGTCGCAGCGCCGTCTGGTGGTGGACATCAGATGCCTGAACAGTATGACGGAACCGGTTGCGTTCCCCATGGACGACCTCCTGACAGCGGTACGCAGGGGGAAGATCTTCACCAAGCTCGACCTGAGGGGAGCGTACAACCTGGTCAGGATCCGAGAAGGAGATGAGTGGAAAACCACGATGTTCACGCCACTGGGATCCTTTGAGTATCTAGTGATGCCCTTTGGTTTGCAAGGAGGGTCCGCCTGCTTTCAGGCCTTTATGCACCACGTCCTGGGGTCCCTGCTCTTCAAGAACTGTGTGGTCTTTTTGGATGATATCCTTATTTATTCGAGCGACCCCGTACAGCACGTGAAGGACGTCCGAGAAGTCTTGCAGCGCCTCAAAGAGAACCACCTGTACGTGAAACTGGAGAAGTGCAGGTTTCACACCAAGGAGGTGGAGTTTCTGGGCTACAAGCTAGCGGACAAGGGGCTAGCAATGGACAAGGACAAGGTGCAGGCTATCCTGGACTGGCAGAGCCCCAGAACACGCAAAGACGCACAACGCCTACTGGGGTTTGCCAACTTCTACAGGAAGTTCATCAAGAACTTCTCCCATGTCACGGCTCCCATTACGGACTGCTTGAGAGGCAAGCAAAAGTTCAGGTGGACACAGGCGGCACAAGCAGCATTCGAGAGCCTGAAGAAGGTGTTCGCTTCCGACCAGAACTTGGTCCACGTGGTGCAGGATGCGCCCCTACGTGTCGAGACTGATGCTTTGGACAGAGAGGTGGGCGGAGTGCTGCTCCAACTGGATGCCAACAGGGAGTGGAGGCCTTGCGCCTTTTTCTCCCGGAAGCTGACTCAGCCCAAGCGCAACTACACCGTTTTCAACAGGAAACTTTTGGCGATCCACGCTGCGTTTAAACACTGGCGCCACTTCCTGGTGGGCGCCAAGCACCCCATTCAGGTGTGCACGGACCACAAGAACCTGGAGTTCTGGAGAACAGCCAGGGTGCTCAACCAGCGGCAGATACGGTGGGCAGAGTTCTTCTCGCACTTCAACTTCTCCATCCACTACATACCGGGGGAGCAGAATGTCAGGGCGGATGCCCTCTCCCGCAAACCAGAGTACATGGAGGAGGAGTTGCCACCCGCACCCCGACACGTTTTCCCCCCGTCGGCATGGACATGCGGAGCAGCAGTGGTGAGCGAGGCAGAACTCACAGCACTGACGGCAGCAGATGAGTTCGCCACCTGCATCTTCAGAGATCTGCGAGGGGGGAGGGAGCAAGCCAAAGACTTTGAGGAAAGGAGGGGGTTGCTTTCTTACAGGGGAGCCCTGTACCTGCCCACCACCCAGCTCAGAGGTAAGGTCCTCCAGCAGATGCACGACAACCCAACGGCAGGTCATTTTGGAAGGGACAAGACCACACACTTAGTCATGAGACACTTCTGGTGGCCAGGGGTGCGGGAGGATGTTCGGGACTATGTGAGGGGCTGTGACACCTGCCAGCGAGCAAAGGCAGTCAGAGCAGCGCCAGCAGGGTTGCTGGAGCCATTGGCCACACCGCACAGGCCGTGGGAAGTAGTGTCCATGGACTTCATCACCGACCTGCCTTCTTCCAGGGGCAAGACCGCAGTGTTGGTGGTGGTGGACCTCATGTCCAAAATGTGCCATTTTATACCATGTGCCAGGGCGGTCTCTGCAGAAGAGACGGCCAAACTGTTCGTTGACCACGTATTCAGACTGCATGGCTTACCCTTGAGTGTTATTTCGGACCGAGGCCGCCAATTTGTTTCCAGGTTCTGGCGGCGGCTCATGAACCTCCTGCAGGTGGAGGTCAGCTTGTCGACGGCCCGGCACCCGCAGACCAATGGACAGGCGGAGAGGGTCAACACTATTCTGCAGCAGTACCTGAGATGCTACGTCAGCCAGAGGCAAACGGACTGGGTCGATCGCCTGCCACTGGCAGAGTTTGCCTATAACAATGCAGTGCACGTCTCCACAGGGGTGTCGCCCTTTAAGGCCAACTACGGGCGGGACCTCCGATCGTTCCCAGAGAGGGAGAGGGAGGAGGAGGAGGAGGGCCCACAGGCAGAGGATTGGGCGGAGGAACTGGAGACGGTGCACCAACAGCTCAGAGAGCACTTGGAGAGGGCCAAGGAAGCATACAAGAAGGGGGCAGATCACCACAGACGACCGGGGGAGGTCATCAGGGTGGGAGACAAGGTTTGGCTGTCCTCTGAGGGCCTTCCGACCAGGGGGAGGTGCAAGAAGTTGGCACCTAGGAGGTTGGGACCATTCACGGTCACGCAGCAGGTCAATCCGGTAGCCTTCAGGCTGGAACTGCCGGAAGACATGAGGGTGCATCCAGTGTTTCATAGATCGCTGCTGTCGCCATACAGGGAAAGCAGCAGGTTCAGAGGCAGCGAACAGCCCCCCGAGGGAGGGGGGGAGAGGGGAGGCATGGAGCAGCTCAATGAGGCCACGGAAATTCTTGATTCCCAAAGAGGGGTGGGGGGCCTGGAGTACCTCATGGCGTGGGAGGATGCCCCACCATCCCAGAATGAATGGGTGCCAGCGAGGGAGGTACAGGAGGAATTCCTGGTGGAGGAGTTTCATGCCCTTTTCCCCCACAAGCCGAAGCCTTGGCACATGGAGAGGGAGGAGGGATCCACTTCGCAGGGAGAAGAAGGGGGATCCTACGCAGGGGAAGACACGAGCAGTTCACCCTGGTCTTGGGAAGCGAGTTTTGAGGAGGAGGAGGAAGGGGACTGGGTCTATAAGGTACCCAGGGGCCCAGAACCAGCAGAGGGTTGGGAACAGGTCTTCTCGCCCACGGACTCAGACGCCACGGAATTCTTGGGGTTCCCATCATCGCCGGAAGCGGCAGCGTCTGAGCCTGACTGGGAACAGCTCTTCGCCCCCACCAGTTCGGATGCCACGGACTTCATAGGCTTTCAGTCGTCCCCAGCGCTCTCTGAACCCTCGAGGGAGGGGGGATAAGATAATGTGAGGGATAAGAGCTATCGAGAGCCCCCTCCCATCCTGAATACCAGCTCCTCCCCCAGCGGGGAGGGGGAGACTTCGAGGGAGGGGGGATAAGATAATGTGAGGGATAAGAGCTACCGAGAGCCCCCTCCCATCCTGAATACCAGCTCCTCCCCCAGCGGGGAGGGGGAGACTTCGAGTGGTGATTCAGGAAGTGGAAACAGGAGCTTGAGTACCTTAGCGGAGCACAGGCACCGCCGGGGAAAGGAACAGGGAAGCAGGGAGATGGTGGGAAAGAGGCCGATCCCAGCTACCCCGGAATTGCGTAAGAAGCGCCGGGGGAGGAGATTCAGTATGCCAAGATTACTTTGCTGGGGGAAAACGCGCCAACCTCCATTCGGAGGTTCTGCGGAAGACTGACAACATGCACCACTATCTGTAAATAGCACTGTTTTCAGCACTGTAAATACACAGCACCAATAAAAGGATAAAATGCAGAGCTGTGTGGAGTCGTTACTCTGAAGTAGCCCACCCAGGCCACTGTGACAGTATCCTTTCCCCAACCCCTGCTCCTGAGAGTATAAAAGGAGCTCACCCTTTCCCTCCAGTTAGTCAAGATTCCTACTGCAATAAAGAAGACTGTTCTTGTTATACTTGACTCCCAGCAGTTCCTTGCTAGTATGCTGACTCGCTACTCAGAGCTGACTTCACGAAGAGCTGAAAGCGCACTCACGACATAACAGTAAGCACCACAAGATATCCATTTCCATAGCTGCCAAGTTCCGGCCTGAGAAATAAGGGACTGGACCGGAAGTAGCAAACCGGAAGTAGCGCTGCCGCCATTTTGGAACTGGGCGGAGCATGCTCAGAAGCTACTTTTGATGCTGCTCTGCCCTGTTCCAAAATGGCCGCCGCACCAGAAGTCGCGCTGCAGCCATTTTGGAACTGGGCAAAGCAGCATCAAAAGTCGCTTCTGAGCATGCTCCGCCCAGTTCCAAAATGGTCGCCGCGCCAGAATAAACCGGGGAAAAACAAAAAATCCGTTTTTCCGGCTGGGAACAACTGGAAAAATGGGGGTTTCCCGGGGAATACGGGAGACTTGGCAGCTATGCCCATTTCACAAGTTGGAGATGCTCAGAATCCCACCCCACACCTCAAAGTACCAAAGTAGCTACACACCTACACTCCCTAAAAACAAAAACGCAGACAACAAAAGTGGGAAATGCTCTCCCTCAAAGAGACAAACCTCTCAATCAAACACCTCCCTGAAAAAGCAACAAAATCCCTCTGTCTCCCTCCCATAGGAGGATTCTGAAGGTTTACTCCATAACTATACCCCAGGGCATTATTTGAAAAGTATGATTTCCTCTGAGAAAATGAAAGTCAGGCAATTGTTTGGTTGAAGAATGTATCTCTCTCTCTCTCTCTCTCTCTCTCTCTCTCTCTCTCTCTCTCTCTCTCTCTCTCTCACACACACACACACACACACACACACGACAAACTACAGTGTTATCAGTATAAGTTAATTCAGCTCAAACAGAATAAATCAGCTACAGTACTTCCATAAACATGGAACCAGGAAACAGCAATAAATGGGTGCAGCAATGCAAGGAGGGATGGACTTTTGCACCACAGCGACAAAAACGAGTCGTTGGAGACGGAGAAATAGCATAACACTAACCCCAGCTGTTTGTATTGCAGTCCTTGCACACACATGCAAGAAAATGTACAAATTTTATACATAGCAAACTTTCCTCATGCTTGAGGGGCTAGGCTTTGAAAGATACCTGCCTTTCCACCTTTGGACTCCACAGTTTAATGGGCATGGGGACCTTTGGACTAATTCCGAGGGAAAAGGTTTTGCACCAAAGTAGCTTTTATGAGTCTTATCTGTCTGGGAAGACACTGCCAGGTTTTGCACGATAACTAAATCAATGGCGCCAGAGGGAGGAGGGACCCAGAGTTTGCTGGGGGCGAAGGAGGGGAGATATAAATGCCGTTGCGGAGTTTGATACACCCGGTAGACGTTTCATCATGTCCTGTTTCTCACTGTAACCATCTGTTCCATTCGTTCCGTTGTTTGTTTCAATGTATTAATATCCCCCTTTCTGTTTGGAGGTGCCAAAGAACAGAAACGTACAATTTTAAAACTCCTGATGGCTAAAATATAGTCATTGAAATAACAGTTCAAAATAATGGAAGATGAGAAAAACTGCACTAAACACAGTGTTTTGAAAATGCTTGCAAGAACAAGGAAGTCTTCAAGGGTTGCTGAAAAATTCCCAGAGAGGGTGCTATTCTGATCTAGTGGTGGGTGTAGAGAGTTTCCCAAACGGGGTGCCACCACAGAGAAGGCCCAGTCCTGGGGCAAGGAGGTCCAGATCCAACAGCTCTTCAGGGTTCACAGATCAGCTGGGGTATGTGTGTATCCAGGGCCGTCTCAAGGAGGTTGGGCGCCCTGGCGCTGTGGCACGGAGATCGCTCCGGCGCCCCCGCCCTGGTGGGTGGGCGGGCGCAGTGCACAGCACGGCTTCCACACGGCTTTGCCGCGCAGCGCCCCCCGCTGGCCTGGCACCCTGGCGCCCCGCGCCACCAGGACTACCCCTAGAGCCAGGCCTGTGTGAATCTTGATAGCTCATCCTGTTCCTCCTCAAAGGAAACCTCAGGTTTGAGGTCCAGGTATGGCTGAAGCCTGGCACTCCTTTTTTCAGCCCCCTTGCCCCTCCCCACAGCTCCCTTTTGTTAAAAACAAAGACAAACTTCTGGAGAGAGAACATTGCATGAACATCACATATAGCAGGAGTGGCTAACTCCGAAGAGACTGTGATCTACTCACAGAGTTAAAAACTGGCAGTGATCTACCCCCTTTTGGGGGGTTCAGGTCAAAGTTGTTGAGGTTTCTTTAGGAAGGAGGAAGGCCCATTTTTAGGGGTTCAGGTCAGAGTTGTTGAGCTTTTCTGAGACGGGAGGAAAGCCCTAGTTTTTTTGGGGGGGGGTTGAAGGGCTAAAATGTTGAACATTTTTTAGGGGAGCCAAAGTTGTTGAGCTTCTTTGGGGGGAGCCAGTGATCTACCAGTGATCTACTACAGACGTCCAGTGATCTACCGGTAGATCACGATCTACCTGTTGGACATGCCTGACATATAGCTTGGCTGATACTTCATCACTTCAGTGTTGGGAGATATAGTCTGCTGTGGGAATCTGGTAGCAACATATCTTCCGGCATTTCTCCAATGAAAATAGGGACATCCCAGTCCATAATGATAATTTTCCATTTATACCCCATGCATCTTACTGGGTTGCCAGTAAGCAACTTCCAACATATGCAAAAACATAATAAACATTTTTTTTAAAAAAAACAAAACCTTTCCTATACAGGATTGCCTTCAGACGGCTCAGGGGGTCAGATAACTCTATACCCTACAACAGTTCTCCAGTGAAAATAGGGACATTCCGGGATCAAATCAGAAACTGGGACGGCTTCTCTAAATCAGGGATGTCCCTGGAAAATAGGGACATTTGGGGTTTTTTTAGTAAATAAGCAAAGGTATTGAAAGGAGGTGTGAATTTTGAGCTCCTTGGAGGGAAGGCAAGATGTGAATATAATGCATATATATTGTATGTTTATATTTGAAGAATATGCAGGGCTCTGATCCTGTACTTTGTGTTCTTCTGCCACCTGGTGGTAAGCAGCCTGGAAATGCTACAAAAGACGTTTGTGAGGAGGGAAATGAATCCATCGCCCGTAAAGTAAGATTATATGCAAAAGAGCCGAAATACATTTGATACATATACATACATTGAAAAGGAGAATTTTGAAGACTGCTTTTCAGCTGAAGCCAGAACTCTTTCCGCTTGGTCTTATGGATATATATTGGAACTTTGCTACAATATATGATTATGGCTGCAAAAGTTCTTTGTGCAATGGTACCTTGGTTGTCGAACAGCTTAGTTGCCAAACAAATCGGCTCCCGAACGCCGCAAACCCAGAAGTGACTGTTCCATTTTGGGAACGTTTTTCGGAAGCCAAACATCCCACACGGCTTCCGCTTGAGTGCAGGAAGCTCCTGCAACCAATCAGAAGCCGCGCCTTGGTTTTTGAACCATTTTGGGAGTCGAATGGACTCCCGGAACCGATTAAGTTTGACAAGCAAGGTACTATGCTCAAAGATAGAAGGACTCAAGGGAAGAATAGTTGTTAAAACTAGCGCACTTAACATTGACATGTTTAATCAGAGAAAAGTCATTGTTAACATTTGTTAAAGATTGGCAAGCTCTCATAGACCTTTTGGCGTGAGAAAGAAATGATGACATTTGGATTTGTGGATGGACGATAATGTTTGTTTATAGAAAGTGACTTTGTTGCATATTATATTGGAGTAGATGAAGTGAATATTGTTTATATATAGTGGACACTTGAAAAATTGGAAGTCCTTTACCTTCTGAATTGACCGACAAACATATCTACATGCTTCTAGCTACCATCCCAAACATACCAAACAATCCATCGTATACAGCCAGGCCTTACGTTACAACCGCATCTGTTCCAACTCTACAGACAGAGAATCTCACCTAAGAGATCTACAGCAAACCTTTTTAGAACTAAAATATCCACCTGATGAAGTTAAACAACAGATCAACAGAGCCAGACAGATACCTAGAGAGAACCTGCTGCAAGACAGACCCAAAAAGGAAAATAACAGAACACCACTAGTCATCACATACAGCTCCCAAGCTAAAACAGTACAACGCATCATCAGAGATCTACAGCCTCTCCTAGACAATGACAGCTCCCTTTCTCAAGCTCTGGGAGGAAGACCTTTCATTGCCTACAGACAGCCACCCAATCTTAAACAACTCCTCACCCACAATAATACAACCACCAGACTTAACATGGACACTGGTACCAGAGCCTGCAATAAACCCAGATGCCAACTTTGCTGCCACATACACCCAGACAACACCATTACTGGCCCCAACAACATCCAACATACCATCTCAGGACTATTTAATTGCTCATCCTCTAACATTGTGTATGCCATCAAATGCCAACGGTGCCCTTCAGCTCTCTATATTGGACAAACACGCCAAACCCTACGCCAAAGGATAAATGGACATAAATCTGACATCAGGAACCAGAAGACAGAGAAACCAGTAGGAGAACACTTCAATCTCCCAGGACATTCTATACAAGATCTCAAAGTAGCTGTCTTACTACAAAAGAATTTCAGAAATAGACTGGAAAGAGAAGTTGCTGAATTGCAACTTATCACCAAGCTCAAAACCATGGAGGGACCTGGTTTGAACAGAGATATCGGATTCTTATCTCATTATACATGATAAGCGATCTTCAGCCATCTCAACCCTTGCTTTTTCATGCAAAACCATTTGCAGTCGTTTGCGGTCACCAACAGCTATCAGTCAGTCAATCACCCATTTCCACCACCCTTCTGAGTGATCCCCCCTCCCCATCCCCACCCCTCCCCACCCCTTCTCTACATAAGTGCCTGGAAACTTCCATTTCACTGTATCTGAAGAAGTGTGCATGCACACGAAAGCTCATACCAAAATAAAAACTTAGTTGGTCTTTAAGGTGCTACTGAAGGAATTTTTTTTATTTTACTTCTGAATTTTATTTTATCTCTCTCTCTCTTTCAACCTCTTTTCTATTTCTTTATTTCTCTCTTTCTCTTTCTTTATTCTCTCTCTCTCTCTCTCCCCCCCCCCTTTCCGGACACACAATGTTTTTATTGTTTTTAGATCAAAGTCTTAGTTTGGACCAGTAAAGTAACATTGAGTTACCAGTCCAGGCAGCAAGAGATTTTGGGCAAACCCTAATAGCAAGACTCAGGGTCCCAGCTCTTGACTATATTCAAACTGAAATTGAAGACGAACCAAAACAAGCAGTGCATTTTAAGAGTGTTTGTTGCAAAGGGCATCAGAAGAGGACCTGCTTTTCATGCAAAAAAAAAAAAGCCTCAGGTACCTGACAACTCTTGAGTTTTTGGAAGCACAATGACAGGGACCACTCAGTCTCTAACTGGAGGGCTAATTCTATTATCAGTAAGTCCACTAACCAAGCAATGGGTGTGTGCTTAGGAGCTAGGAAAATGGCACATTGTTTTCTGAGGTATTCAAAAGCATCAATTCTGATTCAGGGCCGTCTTAAGCATATCTGGTGCCCTGGCGCCGTGGTGCAAAGATCCCTCCGCCCCCGCCGCCCCGTTTCCCAGTGCGGCTGTCTGGCGGGCGCCGCGCGCACCTGGCGGCCCAGCGCCCTGGCACCCTGCGGCACCCAGCCTTGCCGTAGGGCCGGCCCTGCTCTGATTGGCTGTGTGATTCTGAAAGAGTTTTTCCTCTGTATATGTGGTTGAATATCTCCCTGCTATGGAGAAGGCCTGAAGTAAGAATGGGGGAAAAACAACCCTCCTTTTTAAAAAAATGTATTTTCCAAAATTTATTGCATATACACCTTTGAATTCTCTTCGTTCATCTCATTTCTCCATACTTCCTTGTCCAGCCCTCTGTTCCTTTCTCCTGAAATTCTACTCTGGTTTTGTTTGGCAGGATTTCTGTTCTCTTTCGACTCCACCTGAGTCATTTTGGTGACTTTCTAACACAGGTAGGGCTGGAAAAGACAACCAGTCAGGTTTGACAGTAGTGAACTGGTTAGCCCAATGGAGGAATAATCCTGTGTGGTCTGAAACACACCTTTCTCCCTAAAATGGTTGTTGTTTAGTCGTTTAGTCGTGTCCGACTCTTCGTGACCCCATGGACCATAGCACGCCAGGCACTCCTGTCTCCCACTGCCTCCCGCAGTTTGGTCAAACTCATGTTCGTAGCTTCGAGAACACTGTCCAACCATCTCGTCCTCTGTCGTCCCCTTCTCCTAGTGCCCTCAATCTTTCCCAACATCAGGGTCTTTTCCAGGGATTCTTCTCTTCTCATGAGGTGGCCAAAGTATTGGAGCCTCAGCTTCAGGATCTGTCCTTCCAGTGAGCACTCAGGGCTGATTTCCTTAAGAATGGATAGGTTTGATCTTCTTGCAGTCCATGGGACTCTCAAGAGTCTCCTCCAGTACCATAATTCAAAAGCATCAATTCTTTGGCAATCAGCCTAAAATGGTACCCATGAAAAAACAGTTTCCTAAAGTGTTGTTTGTTAAGCAACATGATTGTTGCTTAACAATTATGTGTTTCTTGTTAAGTGTTGTTTTATAAGCAACATAATATGTGCACAAGAGTGCTGTGGACAGATATACAATATTAATATTTAGGTTTAGGCAGGAGGCACCGTTTTAGATAATGAATTGAGGAGCTGGGGGCTTTCATCTGCTTAGTGCATGGAGTGAATGTGGAGGCGAGAGAGACATGGTGTGAAACATGGATGGCCACTCTCCTCCTCTGCTCCACTTTACATGGCAACCCCCTGGGATTTGGGTGCGAGTCTCTCTCACAAAATCTCTCCTTCACAACAGGAGCAGTTAGAATGAGGACCAAAAATAAAAACGCACTCCCTGAAACGAGACTGAAAACCAAGGTTGTTTTAAAAAATGCATGGATGCCCTGCATAGAAAAGGCATTAAAATTACAGATGACTACTTTGTCGATGAATAATTCATTTAACAAATAATCTTAGCCCCCTGTTCTACCAAATGTAACAGGAGGCAAATCGCCATGCTGCGATAAACTTTGAGATAGATGTAGTGACAGAAAATATGTGCCACCTGCACTTCATAATTTAGCACAGTTTTTAGAAGAGCTCATTAAAAAAAGAAAAGAGAATCCATGGAAAACTTTATGAACTCTCTCTTTTTTTTACAAGTCTAATACAGATTTGGGAAGGTGGGAAATAAGTATGTCCTAAGCTGACGTCTAGCAAAGTCCCTTCCGGCATATCAGGAGGGGAGCTTGCGGGCACCCAGGAGCCCTTCACGCAGTGGGGGGATGGCTGTCATCCCCCCGGCCATTGGCTGTGCCCTGGGCGTGGCGCTTCCCGGCGCGTCCAATCTGGACGTCCCAGGGGGGCGTGGCTCACTGAATTAAGTGAGCGCGTGGCCAGGGCTGACGTCTAGCAAAGGGGTAGCCTTTGTTGTTGTTGTTTAGTCGTTTAGTCGTGTCCGACTCTTCGTGACCCCATGGACCATAGCACGCCAGGCACTCCTGTCTTGCACTGCCTCCCGCAGTTTGGTCAAACTCATGTTCGTAGCTTCGAGAACACTGTCCAACCATCTTGTCCTCTGTCGTCCCCTTCTCCTAGTGCCCTCAATCTTTCCCAACATCAGGGTCTTTTCCAAGGATTCTTCTCTTCTCATGAGGTGGCCAAAGTATTGGAGCCTCAGCTTCACGATCTGTCCTTCCAGGGAGCACTCAGGGCTGATTTCCTTAAGAATTGATAGGTTTGATCTTCTAGCAGTCCATGGGACTCTCAAGAGTCTCCTCCAGCACCATAATTCAAAAGCATCAATTCTTCGGCGATCAGCCTTCTTTATGGTCCAGCTCTCACTTCCATACATCACTACTGGGAAAACCATAGCTTTAACTATACGGACCTTTGTCGGCAAGGTGATGTCTCTGCTTTTTAAGATGCTGTCTAGGTTTGTCATTGCTTTTCTCCCAAGAAGCAGGCGTCTTTTAATTTCGTGACTGCTGTCACCATCTGCAGTGATCAAGGAGCCCAAGAAAGTAAAATTTCTCACTGCCTCCATTTCTTCCCCTTCTATTTGCCAGGAGGTGATGGGACCAGTGGCCATGATCTTGGTTTTTTTGATGTTGAGCTTCAGACCATATTTTGCGCTCTCCTCTTTCACCCTCATTAAAAGGTTCTTTAATTCCTCCTCACTTTCTGGGGTAGCCTAGCCTTCTTTAAAAATGGCTATTTATGTACTCAGTGTTCTCAGATTGGAGCTTGCCCCGGGATGATATTTGAAGTTTCGATGCCTCTTTTTTCAACAAGGGCTTCAGGGGGAGAGGGAGATTTCAATTTGGAAAGGATCCCCCACCCCCCACCCCATTTTGCCTTTCCTCCGAGAATTTCAGCGCAGCTTTTACAATGTCCTATTTATTGTGGGATATAATCCATTGGTCCAGTCAAATGCAACATTCCTTGTTTCCCTAGAGTGGCCACAGACAGGGGGACATCCAGTCAGTGTAACTTCCTGTTCCACTGGTCTGGAGCTTCCTTTCCCTGCACGTGACCCGGGAGATGGGTGTGGCTCTGGCTGACTCCATAAAAGAGCCGAGTCAAGCAGCCAGTTTTTCAGTCTTTTGTTCGTCTTCTTACTGCTGTTGTCTTGTTCTATCTTTCACTGCCATGCTGCTCTCCTGCAGCCATTTTGTTATATTAATGTAATTTTGCTGTCTGCTGGCTCTCAGCCAGCAGCACACGAGTTCAGTCACCCTATGAGATGAACTCACAATTTCTTTGTGAAACTGTTAAGTAAAGCCTGCCTTTCAGGGATCAAATCATGAACTGAAATGTGAGTAAACTTTTTGTTACTTTACTCAGAAAGACTCTTGTGTCTTTATTCTTTTAAGAGGCTTTAAAGGGGACACCAGGAAATAATTTTAACTAAGAGATTCAAACAAATCTGCTAACTAGGTTCCAGCTACATTGAGGGGAATCTGCTCTGCTACTTAAATTACTAGCGTGAGTGAAAGAAGGATAATACTTATCCAATATGTCATTTTCTACTATTTTTAACATTCCCACATTTATTAGTAAAGGTAAAGGGACCCCTGACCATTAGGTCCAGTCGTGACCGACTCTGGGGTTGTGCGCTCATCTCGCGTTATTGGCCGAGGGAGTCAGCATACAGCTTCCAGGTCATGTGGCCAGCATGACTAAGCCGCTTCTGGTGAACCAGAGCAGTGCACAGAAACGCAGTTTACCTTCCCGCTGTCGTGGTACCTATTTATCTACTTGCACTTTGATGTGCTTTCGAACAGCTAGGTTGGCAGGAGCTGGGATCGAGCAACGGGAGCTCACCCCATCGCAAGGATTCAAACCGCCAACCTTGTGATCAGCAAGCCCTAGGCTCTGTGGTTTAACCCACAGCGCTACCTGCGTCCCACATTTATTAGTACTTCTGCCATAGTAAGTAAGTAAGTAAGTAAGTAAACTTTAATATGGTCAAAGACCAGCAAAAGTAGTTCTTGCATATTTCATCAGCTCCATGGGGAGGCAGTACACTTATGATGGAGAGCCTGTGGTCCTCCAGAAGTTCTTGAACTTCAACTCCTAGCAGCCCCAGCCAGCATGACCAATGGCCAGGGATGATGAAAGTTGTAATCCTCTATAGGGTCACCATCCCTGCAGTGATCCTTTTCGCATACGAGTGATGCACCAGTTCACATATTCACTACAGCAAGATGCTATTATAACACTGCAGAAACTGGCACCGATGCACCCAGGAACCTCACCAAAATGCTGCAAAATGCTGGAAGGCTACACCTCTACAGGCACATACCTCCACATGTGGTGGGAATGCCCCCAAATCCAACCTTGCCTTCTGGATGGAAATCTTACAAGAAATATGCAAAATAACCAAACAGGCATTGGAAGCAACCCCAGAACTGGCCCTGCTGAATATTTCACAAGACAATAATGTTCACTCACACTATAAAGAGCTTACACTATAACCCACTTACTCTCAGCAGCCAGAAGCATCACAGCCAGACACTGGGGAGACCTGTCGGGAGTGAACATGGACCGCTGGTATCAAATCATATGGGAAATAGCCTTACTAACCAAAAGACTGAAACTGGCATGGGGACAAATAGAAGAGGACGCCTGCATCCCGGTAGGCTCCCCTTTATCACGTCCACAACCCAACAAGACAACAACAAGAACCCATTGATAGCATGCTAATCAATACAGTCATACCTCGGTTTGAGAACGCTCCGGTTCGAGTACGTTTGCTTTAAGTACTCCACGGACCCGGAAGTATTTACTACCGGGTTCTGCGGCGCACGCATGCACAGAAGCAATCTGCTCAGTTTGCGCATGCGCAGAAGCTCTCTGTCGGCGCTTCGAGCATGCGCGGAAGAAGCACTCTGATTAAGTACTTTTCGGAGAGTGAATGGCTCCCCGGAACCAATTGAGTACTTAAACCGAGGTACCACTGTATGACTTACTTGACCCAACAATACAAATGTCTCACACTGAATGCAATTGATCAGTGGAAATGATTCTATGACCTGAAAAAAGAGATAATGCAAACCCTTTTGTAACCCAAGAAAATCTTTAATGAAAATTATTCTTTTTCAAAGCCAAGATGTTATTATGGCCACTAGCATCCTCCATCTGAGGAAGACAGAGGCATAATCATGGTTCTAGAATATATCCCGGTTGGGCAAAAGCTCCAGAAGAGGATGTAAAACAAGGCCAGTGAGTGTTGCAGAATTGGGGGTGGGTGGGTCTGAATTTCCCCCACTGTGAAGCTAGACACATTGCAACCATTTTGGACATTGCCCATGAGATCATGGTAACATCGGGTCTGATCCTAAATGTCTGATAAATCTAGAGAGAGAGAGGAGTTTTCACAAGGGCTGGTCAATTTTTTATATGCATAGACAGCAAAGTGGGCGTTTCCTTGTATTGGAAACAACTAATTGGAGATTGTTATTATTATTATTATTAGGGGCGCTGGTGGCGCTGTGGTGTAAACCACTGAGTCTCTTGGACTTGCCGATCAGAAGGTTGGCGGTTCGAATCCCCGCGACGGGGTGAGCTCCCATTGCTCTGTCCCAGCTCCTGCTAACCTAGCAGTTCAAAATTAGATAAATAAGTACCGCTGAGGCGGGAAGGTAAACGGCGTTTCCGTGCGTTCTGGTTTCCATCATGGTGTCCCATTGCACCAGAAGCAGTTTAGTCCTGCTGGCTACATGACCCAGAAAGCTGTCTGTGGACAAATGCCGGCTCCCTCGGCCTGAAAGCGAGATGAGTGCCGCAACCCCATAGTCGCCTTAACCGTCCAGGGGTCCTTTACCTTTTTACCTTTACCTGCCTTCCCCCCTGAGGCTCTTGGGAAGATTACAACAAAATTGAAAACAGTCTAAACAACTCACAATCACAGAAATGAAGTGGGTCCTATAATAAGCATCTCCGTGGTCAAAAGTCAGAGCAACGAGGTGCAGCTTTAGCATTCCCTGAAAGCCGTATAATGAAGGTATACTGCTCTCCTTTAGTACAATCAGCTCAGTACGTTCTCAGAGCCCAGGGCACTCCTTGGCAATTTTGCCTCAGGACAGCAATTAGGAAGAGGAAGAACTGCAAGTAATGGACTCCAGCAGAAAATTGTGAACGGGAAACCTGATTTAACCTCCAGGCAGTATGCCGACGAGCACCTCTCATTAGGGATGCCAAACTCCTCATGGGAGGCACAATTTTGTACCGTGTTCTTCATATGATAAAATATATAGATAATGAAGCCTGGGGTTTTTAAGCGCAACTTTGACAAAATAGCAACAACCACAGTTGCAAAGTGTCAAAACAAGGCAAGCCTATTGATCTCTCCAGATGTAATCATGCCATCTAAGTCATTTAATCTGCTTCGCGTATTAGTGGATTAAGAGTTTTTAAAATTGTTTTCTTGCCTAAAAATTATAGATATATATTGAATCATTGGTGCAGTTTTCTAGGGGCCTTTTGAAAGTGTAATCTTGTCCTTCACAGAAACGAAACGAAACGAAACCTGTTCTAACCTTAAATTGTCATCACAATGCCATGCATGCCTACACATAAATTAATCACAGCGAGTTTAAACCATGTTAAGAAAAGGTTCGTAGCCTAAATAATTCTTTTCCAATATTTTTTTTGGGGGGGGGGGGGCTGGCTAAGTGCCCATCATCCCCGATCCTTTAAGATCACATTCATTTCCCCTGTGTTCCACCTGCTTCCTGGCTACTGCTCATTGCCAGGGTGGGTTTTTATAGCTTCTGATGTTTGGATTTCATTCTTTAGAACAGGATTGTGCTGTATTGGTCCTGACCACTAGATGGAAGCAAAAGAACAATGCATTTGTCAGACACACACAGCTTTTCCTGAGTTAGGCGGTAAGGCAAGAAAAATTCCCATATCTGAATTTACAGCAAAGACAGGGCTTGAGATGTGCAAAGCGAAATTGCTAAAATAAATATTTTATAGCAACACAGTATGTGATGTGAGGGCTGAAAATTCTTGACAAATAGGTTTTGCTAAGCATCCTCTTGACCCAGCAGCTTTTTGTACCCTCGAGTAGCTACAAACTAGGTGATCAGAGGTTGGATTTTATATATATATTTATGGATTTAAATGATAAAAGGTTGGGGTAGAAAGAAGAATGAGTAGGTGATGTGCTTGCATTGTGAGATAACAAGCATCCTGGTCTACTTAGCCATTTATGTTTTGAGCTTCAGGACCAAAAGAGAAGGGAGGGGATCCTTTAAAAAAAAAAACCACAAGCAGCTGTGGGAAGCTCCAGTTGGACTAGAGTTGCAGCTTTGGGATAGAGGGATGTTTCATTTCTCCTTATGTCACTTTCCCAATCTGGGTATTTTTTCCCCTGATGTTGGTATTTCCTCATGCATTCTGTGGATTTGGCTTTATTGCATGCATAATTTATTGTTGCAAACTGTGGTCCTGGATTTCTTTTATTTTGTTAAATAACAATTTTAATAATTGATTAAATAAATAATCTAGCGAGAGGAGGAGGGGAAGAGAAGTTGCTATAAAGCCAGGTCCTGGTTTCGGAACCTGGTTTAATAGTCCAATATTAAACCATAGTTTCCTGGTTCAGATGTAACAGGGAACTGTGGTGTAAACAAGCCTTTCTCACCACTGAAACTGGCATGTGGCAGAAGGAGGGAAGGCAGTGGGGAATTCTCGATCACAATGCTTGTTCTGGGCTTAATAAACCACACTGCTGCCCATCTGCCCCTTGAGGAAATGTTTCAGGTATTCCACTGATTCTGTAAAATAAATATGGTAAAGGACCCCTGGATGGTTAAGTCCAGTCAAAGGCGACTATGGGATGCGGCGATCATCTTGCTTTCAGGACGAGGAAGCCAGCGTTTGTCCACAGACAGCTTTCCGGGTCATGGGGCCAGCAGGACTAAACTGCTTCTGGCACAATGGGAACACCATGATGGAAGCCAGAGCACATGGAAATGCCGTTTATCTTCCCGCCGCAGTGGTACCTATTTATCTACTTGCACTGGCGTGCTTTCGAACTGCTAAGTTGGCAGGAGCTGGGACAGAGCAACGGGAGCTCACCCCGTCATGGGGATTCGAACCGCCAACCTTCTGATCGGCAAATCCAAGAGGCTCAGTGGTTTAGGCCACAGCGCCACCCGCATCCCACTGATTCTGTAACTCCTTCCAGTAACCACATGCACCTGAGTGTATATGCCCCATATCTACAAGGCCACCGTTGTTATAAAGCCTCTCAATCTGTGAGAGGGATACAATGTTCCAGCCTATGTGGATGTCTGAATAATAAAGTGATTCCTGAGGATACAGAAGCTGTGCATTTCTGATCTAAACTCACAGCTATTAGAAAACCCCAGGGGATTAGGTACCTGCTTGCAAAAGCACCACATTAGTGTGTGTGTGTGTGTGTGTGTGTGTGTGTGTGTGTGAAATAGTTTTCAGTTTAGAGTTTTACAGTCAATTGTCCAACATACAAACAAGATTCCAATAAAATCTCCTGAACTCCCCTTTGTGGGTCTTTTTGTTAACCATTTCTTCCTGCATCTTTTATAATGGTCCCAATCTCCATTCAACATTAAACTACAAGTGTTATCCCAATCCTACTAATGATTCTTAAGTTTCATTCTTAAGATAAATTCTAAATCTTCCCCATTCCTTATTAAAAACTTGGCCCTCCTGATTTCTGATTCTTCCGGGTTTTTTTTTGTTTTGCTTTTTGTTTTGCTATTTTGGCATAATCCATCAATTTAATCTGCCCACATTAGTTCATCCCAGATTCTGATTATCCAAGCATGTTTCCTGTCTCCCATTTTGATAAACGAGTTTGAGAAAATCAGGAGGTGCCACTTTGTGCCGATGCACATCAAAGGTTGATGATGAATGCAATGTGCCCAGCATCTCTCCAAGGCTACATTGTGTCCTCGCTTTGGCCTAGAAAACTTGTGTTCCCAGACCTGTGTTTGAGCAGCAGCTGCTGTAGCCAAGGTTCTAGGGAAGTTGAACTAGGTGGAATGTTACTGTAGCATAGAAATGAGACTTTCTGGGGTGCACAAAGGAACTACCACCCTCATAACCACCACTTAAGTAATTTGAAGCAGCTAGAATGGTGGGTATCTTGTGGATGAACGCTGCATAGGCTGGAGCAGAAACACAATGGCATTTTAACTAGAGATGCTCGAGGAAATCGTTCTTTGCCAGTTGCTCTGCGAACTCACCTGATCTGCATCTTCAGAACGAATGTGCCATTATTGGTCAGATTTCTCACCTCTCCGAATGTTATGATGCAGTTCACAGCTCCGAAAATGTACCCAAATACTTTATTTATTGAATTTATATACTGCCCTATACCCGATGTATAATTTAGGATAAAATCATTTAGAAATACATGTTCGGAAAGAAAATGTTTGTGCTTTTTAGGCATTGAATTACATATTTCCATGTGGCTTAAAAAAAAACCAATGTATAATTGCAGATTAATGCAGAAATAGGGCAGAACTGACTTACGAACGAACATATGCAAAACTCACACAGACAGAAATAGACTGATCCAGCTACAATTTCAGTCATCTCTGGCATTTTAACCGAGCCCTAAATTAGTCCCAGGGGCTTAAACTGGCAGAACTCTATTTGCTAATTAATATCTGTCCTACAGCCTGAAAATTGCTAGTCTCTTAATATAGGCGTGGGAATAGAACTGTTGTTGACTCTACTTCAGAGTTTCTTTTTTGAATTTTGCCTCTCTCTCTCTCTCTCTCTCTCTCTCTCTCTCTCTCTCTCTCTCTCTCTCTCTCTCTCTCTCTCTGCTTTAAACTTATTGCTTCTACTTGTTTGCAATTTATTGCATTGTTAAGTCGCTTTGAGACTTCTTTTTGGCATCAAGCAACCCCAAAAACGAACAACAACAACAGTTTATGACCCCCTAATTTCCTCACCTATAGCTAACCATGATGTTGCAGCGAGAAACACTGACTATTTCAAAGAAATCGAAAAGCGGAAGCCTGAGGACTAAGAGTTATGGGGAGTGTGTATGTGTGTGTGTGTGTGTGTGTGTGTGTGTGTCTCACCTTGCCATTAATTTTCCCTCTGGCAATTAGCAGGAAGCTGTGTGTTTGTGTGTGTGATCACAGGGGGAAGAACCCTAGGTAAGTAAGCCTCTGTGTCTCCTTGCATGAGTCATGTACTCGGGACCCTTTCCATAATGTTGTCACTGCATGCAAGGAGATCTACTGCGTGGTGTGAAGGGGGGCAGGGAGGAGGAGATGGAGCCCCGGCAACTATAGAGCACCTGTACGAGGAAACACAATTCATTCAGCGCCAGACATCTGCTTGCCTCGATACCTGTTTAGAGAGACTATGAGTGCAGTCACAGCCTTCAGCCCTGAGCTCCAAATTCTCCTCAGTTTACTGGTAGGTAAACATTATTTTAGATCTTGTTACGGGTCGCTGAGGATAATTGCAAAAGCAGGAGGTTTACTGCGGCCGAGACACACAAGGAGCATCCATAATACGAATAATGTGCCAATGACGAACTTTATCCAGGTTGTACAAGCCACTTTGCAGATGGAAAGGTGAAACAGAAGCAACAATGAGAATGAGAGCAGTAAAAATGATTTATGGGTATGAGCCAGCCGAAACCCTGATAAGTCTCGCCGGCTGCAATGAGAGTTAAGCTCATTCAATGAATTCTCTCCATCTGAAATAAATGGGCCTGGGGAGGGGGTACGGGAGGGGCGTAATTTTGGTTGGATTGCAGTACAGGTGATAGTAAAGAACGGCTTTCTTACATTTAAAGGTTGCTTAATAGATATAATAAAAATAATAGTCAATTTAAAAAAATGAAACAGCAATGAGCTAATAAATCGTGAACAAACCCAAAGTATCTCTAGGTCTGTGTGTATTGGGGTGTGTGTGTGATAGTGGCAGCGACAGTCTCAGTAGATAACAGAAAACTGTTACCCATATATAATTTGGGTCCTTCCATTGAAGTGAAGATATTGCAATGTAGTACCCATGTAGAAAACAAAGCAGAATAAAAAAGGGGGGGAGGTATTGTAGTTAACCAGATCTTACCTTAGGGATGCCATATCCTGGATTCGTCTGCTGAAAATAGCATCCTGAGAATTTGTTACAATGTCTGTGGAAACCAAGGCATATGGCAAGTATGGCATTGTTGTTGCAGATTACCTATGAAAAAAAGAAGCTCAAAAACTTCTGTTTTGGAGATTTTGCACACACACACACACACACACACACACAAAAGCTTTTGTGTTTGGATTTTCCTTTCTGAAATATGGCAACCGTACTTAACCTAATATGGTGTTTCTAAAAATGAATTCCAAATATCGTTAGATTTGTCCATGGCAAGCCTACACTTGAACACAACTTGTTTATGTGCAGCGAGTTTGTACATATCTTCAGTGTTTCTTATTCTTTACACACCTTCCTCTGCATTTTCACAACTTCATTTCCTCCCCTCACATTAGAGAATCCTCTAATAATGTCCCCTTCTACTTTCAAAGCTCTTCTGCAGCATACAAATGCTCATATCTGAAGAGAGGGACAGATCCTGGGATTCCACCAGTATTAATATTCAGACTTATTTGTAGGCTATGGAACAACCTTACGCTGTGTAAAAAGGAGGTGGCGTTTAATTAAGGGCAAAGGCAGAAAAACCCGTAGCCTGTTTACAGAAAAGGCAGCTTTACTGCGTGACAGATGAGAAAAATACAAGTTTAACAACAGTGGGTTGAGCAAAGAGCTCTTTTCATGAAAAATGATCAGGGAATCCCTTTGGCTGAAACTCTATTAATATTTGTTGCAATCGGTTCACTCATCGACATGATAAACTCGAGGCATTTAACGCCAGTGTTATGCATTCAAGGGCCATATTTATATCTTGCACAGAGGTCCCTAGGGTGCCAGGGACTAGGAAGACTCCGAAGAGGGTGGGACGGAGGCAGGGGACCAGGGGAGTGACCCAAGAGATCTGTGATTTATGGGGTTTGGTGCCGGCCACAAAGCAGGAGCCAGGGCAGCGGGAGGAGGGAGAGTCAGAGGAGTCCAAGATGGAAGAGAGGCACGCAGGATGTGGCAGATGAAGAAGAAGCTGTGTGGGCGGCAGACGAGTCCGTAAACCCTCCACCTTCCCCTGCCCTGCTGTCTCCTAGAATTAGTAGGGGCTTGAAGCGGGAAGTGCAGTGACAACTTCCGTGCAGGAGAGGTTGCAAGCATGCAACTCAGCAGGGGAGGTTATAGAAGCCTGCAGCGAGGTCTCACTGTTGCTGCAACTACCTTGCAGGGTGCAGATCCGAGAGGACAGCTGCCAAGTGGCTAGATGGGTGTGCATCCAGAACACCATGGGAGTTGCTGTACATGCTTCTTTGGTCCATAAAGACTGAACTCTTAGATGTGTGCCTTCCTTAGCTTGGCATACAAATAATAAAATTATTATAATTACTATAAAAGGGCTTTTCCTTGTATACCTGTATACCTTGTATACCCATAGCTGCCAAGTTTTCCCTTTTCTCGCAAGGAAGCCTATTCAGCATAATGGAATTTCCCTTTAAAAAGGGATAACTTGGCAGCTATGTGTATACCAGGGGTCCCCAAACTAAGGCCCGGGGGCCAGATGCGGCCCAATCGTCTTCTAAATCTGGCCCGCGGACGGTCCGGGAATCAACATGTTTTTACATGAATAGAATGTGTCCTTTTATTTAAAATGCATCTCTGGGTTATTTGTGGGGCCTGCCTGGTGTTTTTACATGAGTAGAATGTGTGCTTTTATTTAAAATGCATCTCTGGGTTACTTTTGGGGCATAGGAATTTGTTCTTTTTTTTTTTCAAAATATAGTCCGCCTCTCCATAAGGTCTGAGGGACAGTGGACCGGCCCCCTGCTGAAAAAGTTTACTGACCCCTGTTGTATACGGTCCTGTATATCTGAAGGAGCGTCTCCACCCCCATCGTTCAGCCCGGACACTGAGATCCAGCGCCGAGGGCCTTCGGGCGGTTCCCTCACTGCGAGAAGCAAAGCTACAGGGAACCGGGCAGAGGGCCTTCTCGGTAGTGGCGCTTGCCCTGTGGAACGCCCTTCCATCGGAGGTCAAGGAGATAAACAACTACCTGACATTTAGAAAACACCTAAAGGCAGCCCTGTTTAGGGAAGCTTTTAATCTGTGATATTTTAATGTATTTTAATGTGTGTTGGAAGCCGCCTAGAGTGGCAGGGGGACCCGGCCAGATGGGCGGGGTATAAATAATAAATTATTATTATTATTATTATTATTATTATTATTATTATTATTATTACTATTATTTATACTTTCCTGGGCAACCAGCCAGGACCCGCTGACAGCACCCTGACACTGGTTCTCTGAAGATGGCTAATAGAAAATTGAAATAAGTCCCATGTCTTTATGTATGGTGTAAGGGTTACTCCCTACAGAGAGCCAGCCCCCATCATCCTGACGTCCACCTCATCAAGCATAGAGAGCAGCAGTGGGTCTGAAGCAGCCAGAGGGGAGGGGAAAGACTCAGAGGGAGAGAGAAATCAGCGTGAGGAACAATGGGAAAGCTCGGGGGCGGAGAGGTGCAGGCAGGAGCTCGGGGAAGTTGGAGAGCCCTGTCACCGACAGCTCAGGAAGGAGACTGAGAGGGCATTGCTCCTTCCGGCGCAAGAGTTAAGGAGAGCACCGCAACGCAGGTCAAGGGGGAGGCGTTTTGGGGTGCCCCAACTACTTTGCAGGCGTAAGAACAGATGAATGCCATTGCCGGATTCTGACTCGGGATGAGAGGTCATGTTTTAACCTGTCTCTGCACTGTAAATATCTTGCACAATAAAAGTCTTTAAAGACAAATTGGACTCAAGCGGAGTTACTCTAGAGTAGCCACTACGACCCTCTGACATATGGCTTTCTGTCTTTTTCTGTGGCAGGTTGTTTTCGTGGCTGGGTGGCATGATTTGGATAATACCGATTATGACTGCTGGCCCCTTGAGAAACCAGATGAGTATAACATGCTGGATTGTGGTGGTGAGTTCCCCTCTTGTTTTTGCAGGATATAGCCTCTTGGTAATGCAGTAGACTGGAAAGAAATGGAAGGAATCAAGAGGATTCCTAATGCATCTCCAAACTTGTACCTGACTTCAAATCCATGAGTCAGCAGTAACATCTATTTCCAGGCAATTTAAATGGAGGAAAGTAACCAGCACGCTCACAAGAACATCAGGGGGAAAAAATGTTTGCCTGGAGTTCAAGTATTCCAAGGAAAATTCAGCCAGGGTGATCTGAACACAAATAAAAGATTTACAGCAGGGTCTCCAAGCTTTCCTTGCCTCGGGCTGGTGTCTCGAGCGATGATCACGTGGCGGGCCGGAGGGCGGGGGAGCGAGCACCCGTACCACACACACATGCTATTTCTGGTGCACATTCGGGTCGGAGGAGGCCCGTGCGCATGCGCACAAACTATTTCCGATGCTCCTCCGACCCGAAAGTGGGTCCCCGCGCCACACTGGTAAGAGCGGGCAGCGGGGGGCGCCGCGGGCTGGATAAACGAGTCCCTCGGGCCTTATCTGGCCCCCAAACCGTGGGTTGGTGACCACCGATTTACAGCATGGTTGCGATCTATTCATTATGTGTAACTAAATGTACAGGAGCTTGCATGTGAAATGCCTTTTCTCTTGAAGCCATTGGACAAAATCAGACCAGCTCCATGCCAACTCCCAAAAGATGGGAGTTTTGGCCAGAAAATTCTGGAAGACCATTGGCTCTGTATCCGAGCTCTGGAGCAACAGATTAAAAAAAAATGCTGCATCATCTATGTGACAGCCCTTCAAATCCTGCTTTATTAGTTACATGAACAAAATAACCTGTTTAGGCCAATAGCATTTGCATAGTGCTGTTGGTTGGTTGGTTGGTTGGTTGGTTAGTTGGTTAGTTGGTTAGTTGGTTAGTTTGTTTTGGCTGTGAAGTGTTGAGCTGGCTTTTATTTCTTCAGGCCTGGAGATGGCTTGGGTCCAGAGGCCCCCAGAAAAGGTCATAAGCGGGGAATCCTTTGATGTAATCTACGCAGTCATTGCTTCTGACAACTTTTACCACTATTCTGTGGAAAATGGGATCCTTTCCCACAGGTGAGCCATTGAATGCAAGGTAGCCCTAGCTGTACTCCTGTTCAAGGTTTGACAAGCATCAATAATCCAGGTTACAGGTAG